>NC_073640.1:24608333-24913888 GCF_029407905.1 Bubalus kerabau
TAATTCTCAAGACATTGACCTTGAAGAATATTATACCGTTAAGACTTCCCTGGTGGTCCAGTGGTTAAGAATCTGCCTGCAGGGGACACAGGTTCAATCCCTGGTCCAGGAAGACCCTACATGCTGTGGAGCAACTAAGTCTAAGCACCACAACTACTGAAGCCCATGCACCTACAGCCTGTGTTCAACAAGAGAAGCCATCGCAAAGAGAAGCCCATGCATGACAACAGACAGTAGCCCCCACTTGGTGAAACTAGAGAAAGTCCACGCACAGCTATGAAGATCCAGCACAGCCAAAAAAATTAAAAAGACATTACACCTTTAGATAAAAAGTTGCATAACAGAGAATAACGTTTGTTTTGATGGAGGTTTATAGCACTATCATGACCTGCCTGTGACCTGACCTATGTGGACAGCGGCAAGAACAAAGGATTCCAAGAAGTTTGCAACAACTAACCCCACCCTTCCCTCAGCTTTCCTATCAAAGGGCTTTGCTGAAAGCTTTCATGGAGTCAGGCAGTGTTTAAGGCATGAGCAGCCTGTCTCCTTGCATGGCCCTGAAATAAACCTTTCTCTGCTCCAGATTTGTGTATTTCAGTATTGTCTGACCTCACTTTGTGTTGGTCACATGGACTTGCATTTGGTGACAAAAGTGTTATTATTGTCCCCATTTTACAGGTGAGAAGACTGAGGCAGTGGAATTCTGAGAAGTTCACCCAAGGTGACATGACTATTAGATGGCAAAGCCAGGTTCAAACCCAAGCAATCTGGCTCTAGATTGTACATTTTCTTACTGCTATGGACAGTGGACAGGGAGAGAAAACAAGAGGGTGACAGGGGTAAGTAAGAGGAGAAGAAAGAGGGGGTCTATTCTCCGCTGATGTTTTCCCGTGTCTGGCTGGTTTCACGGGGAGTTTCCATGTTGGGTCTACTCCATCCAACAAGTCAGGAATGGATCACTCAACTCCAAGGGTTCTACCAGCATGCCTGCTCCTATCTTCTGTCCTGTCCAGCTGCCTAGGAGGGACTGAGACTCCACACCCAGCTCTAACAGGCATGTGGAAATGGATGGGTCACATATAAGCCAATTACAGCTGGCAGCCAGGTTTGGGGAAATCACTTTCCCTGGAACCAATTGGGAGCCGGTTTTGAAGATAAAAGGGGCAGCACATTAGTCTCTGTGGTCAGAAGCAGCTTTCATGCATTTCACGGAGCAAAGGGAACCTGAAACATTTTGAAATGAAAAAATGGGGTATGGCCAAATTGCTCAGTCAAGGCCTTTAAAGGGTCTTTAGTGTGACATTCCATGCAGGACCTAGCTCCTTGTTCAAGCACACAGGTAGAGACTAACATCTGTCCATCCAGAACGTGTGTGCCTTTCTTCCCTTACACGCCTCCACATGTGTCATTTAGTGCTTCTGTCATTAAGACATCCCATCACGTACCCACACAAAGGAGAGTTAGGGAAAGCCTGAACAACTGAAATTCCCAGGTAGACTGAAATCTCATTATTTGCAATTAGTTAAACCTCCTTTCCCATCCGAGGTTTTGATCAGCATCAATTTCAAGAAGTTAAATAGTAGCACCTTAGATAAAGGCCTATGTCACAGAGTCATACAATCAGAGAATCTAACACAGATCTTCCTCAACTTAAGATGAGATTGTATCTTGATAAATTGTAGCCTACAACTGGGCAAAATCTTTGAGGAGAAAACCTATTTAATTTTTTTTAAAGTGTTGAATGTCTCATGTATTAAATACTGTACCGAAAGTGAAAAACAGAATGGTTGTGTGGGTTCAGAATGGTTTTGAGTATACTGATCACATGACTGGCTGGGAGGTGGGACTGACTGCCACTGCCCAGCATCATGAGAGCATCAAAGTTCATACTGCTAGCCTGGAAAAAGATCAAAATTCAAGACCTGAGGTACAGTTTCTACTGAATTCCTATTGCTTTTGCACCATCATAAAGTCAAAAATTCATTAGGTTGAACCATTATAAGTAAGGGACCATCTGTACTTGGAAAAATTCAGAAACTGAATTTAACGTAGATGAATAATCAGACTAAAACATTTGGTAAAGCTTCAGGGTAAATCTGGTGAAAAATTTTTAGCTTAGACATGATTTTTTTTTTGGTCTGGAAAGATAACAATGCCTGTAGTAAATGGTCCATCAGTCTCTGTTTGAATGCAACCAATAACAGAAAATTCACCACTCAAGATGACTCTAATGAAAAGAAAACTTTTCGACTATCAGACCCATATCTACCACCTGGAATGCCTCCCAGGAGGTTATGTCTCCCCAAGGATGACTAACTTTCAGAGATTGTCTCCAAGATGTGCCTGTAATGCCTCAGCAGACGTAAGGCCAGAAGTATAGCCATCAAATCACACGTGCGCGCGCACACACACACACACACACACACTTTATTTACCCGCCTGACGTCTTTACAAATATCCAGCCCAATTATAACATCAAAAGAAAATGAGGTATATGAGGCCCCAGGTTCAATTTCCAGCATATCCACAAAAAAAAAAAAAAAAAAAAAGGTGAAGAAATAAGAGAAGAGGGACAGAAAGATGAAGGAGAAGAAAAGAGGAGAGAAGAAAAAGAAGAGAAAGGGAAAGCAGAAAGAGAAGGAGAAAGAAAAGAAGATGGGATAGTTTCATGGGACTGTGTGGGCACTAGCTGTTTTGCCTGATAAAGGGAGAAAGTTGCATCTGGAAATATTGCCTTGTCCTAGACATCCCATGAAACACCTTACAGTCTTTTACAAAAATCACATCTTATAAAATTCAATCAAAGAATACGATCCAGCGATCCCAGTACTGGGCATATACCCTGAGAATACATCAATTCTAAAGACTCATGTACCCCCAGTGTTGATTGCCAGGGCATGCAAGCAACCTAAATATCCACTGACAGATGAATGAATAAAGAAGGTGTGGTACATATACACAATGGACTATTACTCGACCATAAAAAGGAACAAATTTGAGTCAGTTGCAATGAGGTGGATGAACCCAGAGCCTCTTATACTGAATGAAGTAAGTCAGAAAGAAAAAAACAAGTATCATATATTAATGCATATATATGGAATCTAGAAAACTGGTACTCATGAATCCAGTAGAGAACCGATTTGTGGGCAAAGTGGGCGAAGGTGAGGGTGGGACAAATCGAATGGACATATATACACTATCACGTGTAAAATAGATAGTGGGGAGTTGCTGAATAACACAAGGAGCCCAGCCTGGTGTTCTGTGATGACCTAGCGGGGTGAGATGGGGGAGCAGAGGGAGTCTCAAGATGGAGGGGATATATACACACACACACACATACATATAATTATTAATTATTTACATTGTTGTATGGCAGAAACCAATGCAACATTGTAAAACAATTTTCCACTAATTAAAAAAATTCTAATTCAATAGACGAATAAATATTGGAGATATTCACAATATATTGCCAAATGAAAGGAAGTTATAAAGCATGTAGGGCATAATGTCATTTTTTAAATCTCTATGCTATTTATTCTTATCTATAGACAAATAAGGACTTGGGCCTCCCACGAGTGGGGAAGTTCAAGATGGTGGAGTAGAAGATTATGCGCTCATCTTCTCCTGCTAGAACTTCAAAATTACAACTCGCTGCTGAACAACCATCCACAGGAGAATGTTGGATCCCACCAAAAAAAGATACCCCACATCCCAGGGCAAAGGAAAAGCCCCAGAAAGACAGTTGTTGTCGTTTAGTCACTAAGCTATGTCCGACTCTTGTGACCCCATGGACTGTAGCCTGCCAGGTTCCTCTGTCCATGGGATTCTCCAGGCAAGAATACTGGAATGGGTTGCCATTTCCTTCTCCAGGGGATCTTCCCAACCCAGGAATCAAACCCAGGTCTCCTGCATTGCAGGCAGATTCTTTACCAATTGAGCCATGAAGGAAGCACAAAGATGGTAGGAGGAGTGAAATCGCATTTAGAATCAACCCCTATACCAGCCAAGGAGGCTTGGCGGGCTTGAACAAAACCTTGTGTGCACCAGGAAACCCCACAGAGACCGAGCCAGATCTGCCTTTGAGTATTTGAGTGTTTCCTGTGAAGATACAGGTCAGAAGTGGCCTGATGCAGGGGTGGGGGCTCTGGGTGTGGCATAAGCCCTTTTGGAGGATGTCGCCATTAACCCTGCCATAGAGCTGTCAGAACTTATACAAGACTGGGGAGACAGACTCTTGGAGGGCACAAACAAAACCTTGTGCTCACCAGGACCCAGGACAAAGGAGCAGTGACCCCAAAAGAGACTGACCCAGACTTGCCCGTGAGTGTCCAGGAGTCTCTGGTGGAGGCATGGGTCGGCAGTGGACTGCTGCAGGGTTGGGGGCACTGAGTGCAGCAGTGCCTGCATGGGACCTTTTGAAGGAGGTCACCATTTTCTTCATTACCTCCATCATAGTTTGGTTCAGGTCAAACAACAGGGAGGGAACACAGCCCTGCCCATCAGCAGAAAAATTGGATTAAAGATTTACTGAGCATGGCCCCGCCCATCAGAAAAAGAACCGGTTTCCCCCTCAGTCAGTCTCCCCCATCAGGAAGCTTCCATAAACCTCTTATCCTTATCCATCAGAGGGCAGATAGAATGAAAACCACAATCACAGAAAACTAATCAAACTGATCACATGAACCACAGCCTTGTCAACTCAATGAAACTATGGGCTATGCCTCATAGGGTAATCCAAGATGGGTGGGTCATGGTGGAGAGTTCTGACAAAATGTGGCCTACTGGAAAAGGGAATGGCAAACCATTTCAGTATTTTTGCCTTGAGAATCCCATGAATAGTATAAAAAGGCAAAAAGATATGACACTGAAAGATGAACTCCCCAGGTCAGTAAGTGCCCAATATACTACTGGAGAAGAGTGGAGAAAAAACTCCAGAAAGTATGAAGGGATGGAGCCAAAGCAAAAACAATGCCCAGTTGTTTATGTGACTGGTGATGGAAGTGAAGTCCGATGCTGTAAAGAGCAATACTGCATAGGAACCTGGAATGTCAGGTGCATGGATCAAGGTGAATTGGAAGTGGTCAAACAGGAGACGACAAGAGTGAAATGGCAAGAGTGAACATCAACATTTTAGGAATCAGTGAACTAAAATGGACTAGAATGGGCAAATTTAACTCAGATGACCATTATATTTACTACTGTAGGCAGGAATCCCTTAAAAGAAATGGAATAGCCCTCATAGTCAACAAAAGAATCCAAAATGCAGTTCTTGGGTGCAATCTCAAAAATGACAGAATGATCTCTGTTCATTTCCAAGGCAAACCATTCAACATTGCGGTAATCCAAGTCTATGCCCCAACCAGTAATGCTGAAGAAGCTGAGGCTGAATGATTCTATGAAGACCTTCTAGAACTAACACCCAAAAAAGATGTCCTTTTCATCATAGGGGACTGGAATGCAAAAGTAGGAAGCCAAGAGATACCTGGAGTAACAGGCAAATTTGGCCTTGGAGTAATGAATGAAGCAGGGCAAAGGCTAATAAAGTTTTGCCAAGAGAACGCACTGCTCATAGCAAACACCCTCTTCCAACAACAAAAGAGAAGATTCTACACATGGACATCACACCAGACGATCAATATTGAAATCAGATTAATTATATTCTTCACAGCCAAAAGTGCAGAGGCTCTATACAGTCAGCAAAAACAAGACTGGAGGCTGACTGTGGCTCAGATCACAAACACCTTATCACAAAATTCAGAGTTAAATTGAAGAAAGTGGAAGTGACAAATAGATTCAAGGGATTAGATCTGATAGACAGAGTGCCTGAAGAACTATGGACAGAGGTTCATGACATTGTACAGGAGGCAGGGATCAAGACAATCCCCAAGAAAAAGTAATGCAAAAAGACAAAATGGTTGTCTGAGGAGGCCTTACAAATAGCTGAGAAAAGAAGAGAAGTGAAAGGCAAAGGAGAAAAGGAAAGATATACCCATTTGAACGCAGAGTTCCAAAGAATAGCAAGGACAGATAAGAAAACCTTCCTCAGTGATCAATGCAAAGATATAGAGGAAAACAACAGAATGGGAAAGACTAGAGATCTCTTCAAGAAAATTAGAGATACCAAGGGAATATTTCATGCAAAGATTGGCCCAATAAAGGACAGAAATGGTATGGACCTAACAGAAGCAGAAGATATTAAGAAGAGGTGGCAGGAATACACAGAAGAACTATACAAAAAAGATCTTCATGACCCAGATAACCACGATGGTACAATCACTCACCTAGAGCCAGACATCCTGGAATGTGAAGTCAAGTGGGCCTTAGGAAGCATCACTATGAACAAAGCTAGTGGAGGTGATGGAATTCCAGTTGAGCTCTTTCAAATCCTAAAAGATGATGCTGTGGAAGTGCTGCACTCAATATGCCAGCAAATTTGGAAAACTTAGCAGTGGCCACAGGACTGGAAAAGGTCAGTTTTCATTCCAATCTCAAACAAAAGGCAATGCCAAAGAAGGCTAAAACTACTGCACAATTGCACTCATCTTACATGCTAGCCAAATAATGCCAAAATTCTCTAAGCCAGGCTTCAACAGTACCTTGAACCATGAACTTCCAGATGTTCAAGCTGGATTTAGAAAAGGCAGAGGAACCAGGAGATCAAATTACCAACATCCATTGGATCATCAAAAAAGCAAGAGAGTTCCAGAAAACATCTACTTCTGCTTTATTGACTATGCCAAAGCTTTTGACTGTGTGGATCACAACAAACTGTGGAAAATTCTCAAAGAGATAGGAATAGCAGACCACCTGACCTGCCTCCTGAGAAATCTTTATGCAAGTCAAGAAGCAACAGAACTGGACGTGGAACAACAGACTGCTTCCAAATTGGGAAAGGAGTATATCAAGGCTGTATATTGTCACCCTGCTTATTTAACTTCCATGCAGAGTACATCATGCAAAATGCCAGGCAGGATGAAGCACAAGCTGGAATCAAGATTTCCGGGAGAAATATCAATAACCTCAGATACGCAGATGACACCACCCTTATGGCAGAAAACAAAGAACTAAAGAGTCTCTTGATGAAAGAGAGTGAAAAAGTTGGCTTAAAACTCAACATTCAGAAAACTAAGATCATGGCATCTGGTCCCATCACTTCATGGGAAATAGATGGGGAAACAATGGAAACAATGACAGACTTTATTCTGGGGGGCTCCAAAATCACTGCAGATGGTGACTGCAGTCATGAAATTAAAAGACACTTGCTCCTTGGAAGAAAAGTTATGACCAACATAGACAGCATATTAAAAAGCAGAGACATTACTTTGCCAACAAAGGTCCATCTAGTCAAGACTATGGTTTTTCCAGTTCATGTATGGATGTGAGAGTTAGACTATAAAGAAAGCTGAGTGCTGAAGAATTGATGCTTTTGAACTGTGGTGTTGAAGAAGACTCTTGAGCTTCCCTTGGACTGCAAGGAGATCAAACCAGTCAATCCTAAAGGAAATCAGTCCTAAATATTCATTGGAAGGACCAATGCTGAAGCTGAAACTACAATACTTTGGCCATCTGATGTGAAGAACTGACTTATTGGGAAAGACTCTGATGCTGGGAAAGATTGAAGGCAGGAGGAGAAGGGGGCAGCAGAGGATGATATGATTGGATGGCATCACTGACTCAATGGACATGAATCTGAACAAACTCCAGGAGAAGGTGAAAGACAAGGAAGACTGGTGTGCTGCAGTCCATGGGGTCGCAAAACGTCAGACACAACTTAGTGACTGATCAACAACAAATAGATAAAATTTATGTTATTTTTCAATAAACATAGATTAATCTATATATGTAGTGATTATCTCTGGGTGGGATAGTGATACACTATTCTGAATAAATAATATATAATATTTTTTAATTTTCTGTTCTCGGGTTTCATATTTTCTTCCCTGATTAGTATTACTTTTATGCATGCATGCTAAGTTGCCTCAGTCGTGTTCAACTCTTTGCATTTATATGGACTGTAGCCCGCCAGGCTCCTCTGTCCATGGGATTCTCCAGGCAAGAATACTGGAGTGGATTGCCATGCCCTTCTCCAGGGATCTTTCTGACCCAGGGATTGAACCCACATCTCTTATGTCTCCTGCATTGAAGGCAGGTTCTTTACCACTAGCACCACCTGGGAAGCCCATTACTTTTATAAATAAGTTGAAAAAATAATCTAAAAATAAAACCTAATACCTATTTAGTCCCAAGACTGAGACATTCTGGATTTCTATCCTGTTTGCCAGTATGCTTTTAAAATGGGAAAATAAGGTATGACTACTTGGGGTCACCTCTAGAACTGAAGAACTTTAGTGGTATAAGAAGACAACACAATGATTTAATGGAACCCTTTCAGTGGAAATATTGGAAAATTGAGTCCTAGAAAGAAAAGTGACTTGCCCAAATTCACACAGCTACAATAACTGGTGAGTCTCTTGTAAAAACCAAGGTTGCAACTACACAAAGCCAATATCATCCTCTCATTCAAGCAATGTGTCAAGAATTGGGTACATTGGGCATGGAGAAGGAACCAGCAGGGCACACTTTCTAGCTAGAGTCGATGCCTAAATATCTACAAAACTACATGCTTCATTTGTACAAGGTCCAAGCACAGATCAGATCAGTGGCCAAGATCAAAACACATAGCCTCAGCTTGATGAAAAGAGGCCATCTGACTGTGGCTAAAGTCTGAACACCACTTAGAATAGCCATGTCTTTAGATTGCTCCGTAGTCCCTTCATGATGTAAAGAATTTTTTTGTAGACAATCGACAGTAAAGCTAGATCCAGTATAATCACTGGCCTCAGCAACCATCCTGAAGTTTCCCCCTTGAGCAACAAAGGAGCAACAATCAAGGTCGGGGAGCTCCTAGCCTGCTAACTCCCCCTGAAAAGCCACAAGCCAAATCTATGGCAGCTGTCTATGCAAGGTGAAATGGATCTGTTTAAAAATTGCTTTCTGATCAAGAGGAACAACTTAACCATAGTCATACCAAGTCAGAACTGTCTGAGTCTCTTGCTTTACAGATGAGGAAACTGAGATCCTTCCATTCTTAGCATGTGTCCCTAATCTTGTCCCCCCTCTGCCCCGTGGAAGAACCAATGTCTTCTTCCTTTATTGTTGTTGTTTAATCACTAAGTCATGTCCAACTCTTTTTTGACTGTAGCCCATCAGGCTCCTCTGTCCCTGGAATTCTCCACGCAAGAATACTGGAGTAGGTTGCCATCTCCTTCTCCAGGGGAATCTTCCCAACCCAGGGATCGAACCTGCATCTCCTGCTCAGCAGGTGGATTCTTTACTGCTGAGCCATCAGGGAAGCCCTGTATTCTCCCTTACTACACCATAAACTCCAAAAGAACAAGGACCATGGCTCTCTTACTTGCTGAGATGGCTAGACAGAGCCAGGCATGGATGCACTAATAGATTTCCACTATTACAGATCATGGTAATGTCAGAGCTAAGACTAGAATCCAAATCTTCTAATATCCAGTCCAGTTGTCCCCAATATTTGATAGTCAAGCCACATTATGTTCAGAAAGTGTTACCCATATTGGTAATCCAGCACATCAACACACTTGACATAAAAGGGCTATTGGCCATTTCCAAAAATGAAATTCACCCTTGAAGTATAAAGATCTGTCACTCACTAGATTTTCAAAAGAAATATACATCTATTCATTCATTTAACAAATAATTTCTGAGCACCTCTTAGGCACCAGTTACTGTGCCAAGCATTTGCCACGTGTTGTTGGGATTTTAGGATTACTTATGATGTTATTTTCATCTTTCTATTTTCTTAACATTCTTTACATTAACAGCCACATTTATAAATTTTAGAAAAACCTTTTAAGAGAACACTCCAAAATAAATAACATTCCATATGCTCTGCAATTTTTTAAACTTTCAGAGTTGTAGCAATATCTAGGGAGGGTTAAACCTGCCAAGTAATTATTGGAGGACAAAATTGAGATTAATCTGTAAGTACTGATTCAAGTGTAGAAAACGGGTCTTATGATCATGGACACTTTTGTCGTATTCTGAGTACACATTCCAGCAGCAGAACCTGTTCCCTGCGCTTGGGGCCCATTATTCCTAATTCCCTAGAAATTAGCAATCAGAAGGTGCCTGCCTGAAACCTGCTACAGGAGGGTTAGCATGGACTCAGGTGAGCTTCTCAAGGGCAGTAACTGTGGCCACAGACCCCAAGGAAAGGGTAGAGCTCCTGGCAGAGGGAGGAAACAGTTTTTTTAAATCAAAGAATTGAGGGCTGAATAAATCAACTAGTGAATTTCAAGAAAATCAAAAGTGGTTGAAGAATGGCAGTGAGGTCTTCTGGCCATTTGAACTATCCCTTGGACAGTAAGGATATCAAAACAGTCAAATCAACCCTGAATATTCATTGGAAAGACTGATGCTGAAGCTGAAGCTCCAATACTTTGGCCACCTGATGCAAAGAGCTGATGCTCTGGGAAAGATTGAAGGCAGGAGGAGAAGGAGATGACGGAGGACCAGATAGCTGGATGACATCACTGACTCAATGGACATGGGTTTGAGGAAGCTCCAGGAGGTGGTGAAGGACAGAGAAGCCTGGCATGCTGCAGTCCAGGGGGTCACAAAGAGTCGGACACAACTTGGCAACTGAACAACAGCAGCAATCTTCTAAAAAACATTCTCTCCCTATAGCTCTTCCCTGACACCGCTTTTAGTCCATTGCTTTATTTTTTCACTTTTTAAAAATTTGTTTATTTTTTTAATTGAAGGATAATTGCTTTACAGAATTTTGTTGTTTTCTGTAAAACCTCAACATGAATCAGCCATAGGTATACATATATCCCTTCACTTTTGAATCTCCCTCCCATCTCCCTCCCCATCCCACCCCTCTAGGTTGATACACAGACCCTGTTTGAGTTTCCTGAACCATACAGCAAATTCCCATTGGCTATGTATTTTACATATGGTAATGTAAGTTTCCATGTTCCTCTTTCCAT
The DNA here is from genome assembly GCF_029407905.1 of Bubalus kerabau. Lineage (NCBI taxonomy): Eukaryota > Metazoa > Chordata > Mammalia > Artiodactyla > Bovidae > Bubalus > Bubalus kerabau. The sequence continues at coordinate 24,619,358 of NC_073640.1, forward strand.
ACATCTCACCCTGTCCTCCCCTCTCCCGTGTCCATAAGTCTATTCTGTGTGTCTGTTTCTCCACTGCTGCCCAGTAAATAAAGTCTTCAGTACCATTTTTCTAGATTCCGCATATATGCATTAGAATGTGATATTCATCTTTCTCTTTCTGACTTACTTCACTCTGTATAATAGGTTCTAGGTTCATCCACTTCCTTAGAACTGACTCAAATTCATTCCTTTTTATGGCTGAGTAATATTCCATTGTGAATATGTACCACTAATTCTTTATCCATTCATCTGTCGATAGACATATAGATTGCTTCCATGTTCTAGCTATTGTAAACAGTGCTGCAATAAATAATGGGATACATGTGTCCTTTTCAATTTTGGTTTCCTCAGGGTATATGCCTAGGAGTGGGATTGCTGGGTCATATGGTGATTTTATTCCTAGTATTTTAAGGAATCTCCATACCATCTTCCATAGTGGCTGTATCAATTTACATTCCCACCAACAGTGCAAAAGCATTCCCTTTTCTCCACACCCTCTCCAGCATTTATTGTTTGCAGACTTTAAAGAATGTTCAAACTACCGCACAATTGCACTCATCTCACATGCTAGTAAGTAATGCTCAAAATTCTCCAAGCCAGGCTCCAGCAATATGTGAACCGTGAACTTCCTGATGTTCAAGCTGGTTTTAGAAAAGGCAGAGGAAGCATAGATCAAATTGCCAACATCCGCTGGATCATCAAAAAAGCAAGAGAGTTCCAGAAAAACATCTATTTCTGCTTTATTGACTATGCCAAAGCCTTTGACTGTGTTTACTTTTGTTTTTATTTCTGTTACTCTAGGAAGTGGGTCATAGAGGATCTTGATTTGATTTATGTCATCGAGTGTTCTGCCTACGTTTTCCTCTAAGAGTCTTAGAGTTTCTGGTCTTACATTTAGGTCTTTAATCCATTTTGAGTTTATCTTTGTGTATGGTGTTAGGAAGTGTTCTAATTTCATTCTTTTACATGTAGCTGTCCAGTTTTCCCAGCACCATTTATTGAAGAGGCTGTCTTTGGCCCATTGTATATTCTTGCCTCCTTTGTCAAAAACAAGGTACCTATAGTTGCAAGGTACCTATAGTTGTACATATAGTTTATTTCTGGGCTTTCTATCTTATTCCATTGGCCTATATTTCTGCTTTTGGGCCAGTATCATCCTGTCTTGATGACTGTACCTTTGTAGTATAATCTGAAGTCAGGAAGATTGATTCTTCCAGCTCCATTCTTCTTTCTTAAGACGGCTTTGGCTATTCAGGGTCTTTTGTGTTTCCATTTGAATTGTGAAATTTTTTGTTCTAGTTCTGTGAAAAATGCTGTTGGTAATCTGATAGGGATCACATTGAATCTGTAGATTGCATTTGGTAGTATAGTCATTTTCACAATATCGATTCTTCCTACCCAGGAACATGGAATATCTCTCCATCTTTTCATGTTGTCTTTGATTTCTTTCATGAGTGTCTTATAATCTTCTGTATACAGTTCTTTTGTATCCTTAGGTAAGTTTATTCCTAGATATATAAATCTTTTTGTTGCAATGGTGAATGGGATTGATTCCTTAATTTCTCTTTCTGATTTTTCATTGTTAGCATATAGAAATGCAAGTGATTTCTGTGTATTGATTTTGTATCCCACAACTTTGTTAAATTCACTGAATAGCCCTAGTAATTTCTTGATACTATCTTTAGGGTTTCTATGTACAGTATCATGTTATCTGCAGAGAGAGCTTTACCTCTTCTTTTCCAATCCAGATTCTTTTTATTTCTTTTTCTTCTCTGATTGCTATAGTTAGAACTTCCAGAACTATGTTGAATAATAGTGGTGAAAGTGGCCGAGGAAACCAGAATAGAAAAAGACACGTGTACCCCAATGTTCATTGCAGCACTGTTTACAATCGCTAGGACATGGAAGCAACCTAGATGTCCATCAGCAGACGAATGGATAAGAAAGTTGTACATATACACAATGGAATGTTACTCAGCTATTAAAAAGAACACATTTGAATTAGGTTTAATGAGGTGGATGAAACTGGAGCCTATTATACAGTGCAAAGTAAGTCAGAAAGAAAAATACCAATACAGTATATTAATGCATATATAAGGAATTTAGAAAGATGGTAACAACAACCCTATATGCGAGACACTGAAACAGACACAGATATAAAGAACAGACTTTTGGACTCTGTGGGAGAAGGGGAGGGTGGGATGCTTTGAGACAATAGCATTGAAACATATATATTACCATATGTGAAATAGATGACTAGTCCAAGTTCGATGGATGAAATAGGACACCCAAAGCTGGCCCACTGGGATAATCCAAAGGGATGGGATAGGGAGGGGGGGGGATGGAGGTTGGGGATGTACATGTACACACATGAGCATCTGTGGCTGATTCATGTCAATGTATGGAAAAAACCACCAAATATTCTAAAGTAATTAGCCTCCAATTAAAATACATAAATTAGTTTAAAAAAAAAGTGTTGAAAGTGGACACCCTTATCTTGTTCCTGATCTTAGGGGGAATGCTTTCTGTTTTTCACCATTGAGAATAATGCTTGCTGTAGGCTTATCATATATGGCCTTTACTATGTTGAGGTAAGTTTCTTCTATGCCCATTTTTTAAAGAGTTCACCCCAAAAAAATGTCCTTTTCATTATAGGGGATTGAAAGTAGGAAGTCAAGTAAGTAGGAAGTCAAGAAACACCTGGAGTAACAGGCAAATTTGGCCTTGAAATACAGAATGAAGCAGGGCAAAGACTAATAGAGTTTTGCCAAGAAAATGCACTGGTCATAACAAACACCCTCTTCCAACAACACAAGAGAAGACTCTATACATGGACATCACCAGATGGTCAACACCAAAATCAGATTGATTATATTCTTTGCAGCCAAAGATGGAGAAGCTCTATACAGTCAGCAAAAACAAGACCAGGAGCTGACTGTGGCTCAGACCATGAACTCCTTATTGCCAAATTCAGATTTAAATTGAAGAAAGTAGGGAAAACCACTAGACCATTCAGGTATGACCTAAATCAAATCCCTTATGATTATACAGTGGAAGTGAGAAATAGATTTAAGGAACTAGATCTGATAGATAGAGTGCCTGATGAACTATGGAATGAGGTTCGTGACATTGTACAGGAGACAGGGATCAAGACCATTCCCTTAGAAAAGAAATGCAAAAAGCAAAATGGCTGTCTGGGGAGGCCTTACAAATAGCTGTGAAAAGAAGAGAAGTGAAAAGCAAAGGAGAAAAGGAAAGATATAAACACCTGAATGCAGAGTTCCAAAAAATAGCAAGAAGAGATAAGAAAGTCTTCTTCAGCAATCAATGCAAAGAAATAGAGGAAAACAAAAGAATGGGAAAGACTAGGGATCTCTTCAAGAAAATCAGAGATACCAAAGGAACATTTCATGCAAAGATGAGCTCGATAAAGGACAGAAATGGTATGGACCTAACAGAAGCAGAAGATATTAAGAAGAGATGGCAAGAATACACAGAAGAACTATACAAAAAAGATCTTCACGACCCAGATAATCATGATGGTGTGATCACTGACCTAGAGCTGGACATCCTGGAATGTGAAGTCAAGTGGGCCTTAGAAAGCATCACTACGAACAAAGTTAGTGGAGGTGATGGAATTCCAGTTGAGCTATTCCAAATCCTGAAAGATGATGCTGTGAAAGTGCTGCTGTCAATATGCCAGCAAATTTGGAAAACTCAGCAGTGGCCACAGGACTGGAAAAGGTCAGTTTTCATTCCAATCCCAAAGAAAGGCAAGGCCAAAGAATGCTCAAACTACCGCACAATTGCACTCATCTCACACGCTAGTAAAGTAATGCTCAAAATTCTCCAAGCCAGGCTTCAGCAATATGTGAACCGTGAACTTCCTGATATTCAAGCTGGTTTTAGAAAAGGCAGAGGAACCAGAGATCAAATTGCCAACATCTGCTGGATCATGGAAAAAGCAAGAGAGTTCCAGAAAAACATCTATTTCTGCTTTATTGGCTATGCCAAAGCCTTTGACTGTGTGGATCACAATAAACTGTGGAAAATTCTTCAAGAGATGGGAATATCAGACCACCTGATCTGCCTCTTGAGAAATCTGTATGCAGGTCAGGAAGCAACAGTTAGAACTGGACATGGAACAGACTGGTTCCAAATAGGAAAAGGAGTACGTCAAGGCTGTATATTGTCACCCTGTTTATTTAACTTACATGCAGAGTACATCATGAGAAACGCTGGACTGGAAGAAGCACAAGCTGGAATCAAGATTGCCGGGAGAAATATCAATAACCTCAGATATGCAGATGACACCATCCTTATGGCAGAAAGTGAAGAGGAACTACAAAGCCCATAGTGGAGAGTGAAAAAGTTGGCTTAAAGCTCAACATTCAGAAAACGAAGATCATGGCATCCAGTCCCATCACTTCATGGGAAATAGATGGGGAAACAGTGGAAACAGTGTCAGACTTTATTTTTCTGGGCTCCAAAATCACTACAGATGGTGACTGCAGCCATGAAATTAAAAGACGCATACTCCTTGGAAGGAAAGTTATGACCAACCTAGATAGCACATTCAAAAGCAGAGACATTACTTTGCCAACAAAGGTTTGTCTAGTCAAGGCTATGGTTTTTCCTGTGGTCATGTATGGATGTGAGAGTTGGACTGTGAAGAAGGCTGAGTGCCGAAGAATTGATGCTTCTGAAGTGTGGTGTTGGAGAAGACTCTTGAGAGTCCCTTGGACTGCAAGGAGATCCAACCAGTCCACTCTGAAGGAGATCAGCCCTGGGTGTTCTTTGGAAGGAATGATGCTAAAGCTGAAACTCCAGTACTTTGGCCACCTCATGCGAAGAGTTGACTCATTGGAAAAGACTCTGATGCTGGGAGGGAGTGGGGCAAGAGGAGAAGGGCATGACAGAGGATGAGATGGCTGGATGGCATCACTGACTCAATGGACATGAGTTTGAGTGACCTCTAGGAGTTGGTGATGGACAGGGAGGCCTGGCGTGCTGCGATTCATGGGGTCGCAAAGAGTCAGACACGACTGAGCGACTGATCTGATCTGAATCATAAATGGATGCTGAATTTTGTCAAAGGCTTTTTCTGCATCTATTGAAATTATTATATGGTTTTTATATTTCAATTTGTTAATATGGTATATCACATTGGTTTGCATATATTGAAGAATCCTTGCATTCCTAGAATAAACCCAACTTGATCATGATGTATGAGCTTTTTGATGTGTTGCTGAATTCTGTTTGTTAAAATTTTGTTGAGGATTTTTGCCGCTATCTTCTTCAGTGATATTGGCCTGTAGTTTTCTTTTTGTGTGTTGTCTTTGTCTGGTTTTGGTATTAGGGTGATAGTGGCCTCGTAGAATGAATTTGGAAGTGTTCCTTCCTCTGCAACTTTTTGCAAGAGTTTTAGAAGGATAGGCATTACCTCTTCTCCAAATGTTTGATAGAATTCTCCTGTGAAGCCATTTGGTTCTGGGCTTTTGTTTTTTGGGAGATTTTTTTATCACATATTCAATTTCAGTGCTTGTAATTGGATTGTTCATAATTTCTATTTCTTCCTGGTTCAGTCTTGGAAAACTGAACTTTTCTAAGAATCTGTCTATTTCTCCAGGTTATCCATTTTATTGCCATATGGTTGTTCATAACAGTCTCTTATAATCCTTTGTATTTCTGCACTGCCTGGTGTAACCTCTCTTTTTTCATTTCTAATTTAGTTGATTTGATTCTCTCTTTTTTCTTGATGAGTCTGGCTAAAGGTCTGTCAATTTTGTTTATCTTCTCAAAGAACCAGCTTTTAGTTTTATTAATCATTACTATTATTTCTTTCATTTCCTTTTCACTTATTTCTGCTCTGATCTTTATGATTTCTTTCCTTCTTCTAATTTTGGGGGGTTTTGTTCTTCTTTTTCCAGTTGTTTAAGTGTAAAGTCAAGTTGTCTATTCGAAGTTTTTCTTGTTTCTTGAGGTAGAATTGTACCGCTATAAACTTCCCTCTTAGAACTGCTTTTGCTGCATCCCACAGGTTTGGGTTGTCGTGTTTTCACTGTCATTTGTTTCTAGAAATTTTTTGATTTCCCTTTTGATTTCTTCAGTAACCTGTTGGTTATTTTGAAATGTACTGTTTAATCTCCATGTGTTTGTGGTTTTTTTACAGTTTTTTTCTTGTTATTGATATCTAGTCTCATAACATTGTGGTCAGAGAAGAGGCTTATATGATTGTGATTTTCTTAAATTTACTGAGGTTTGATTTGTGACCCAAGATGTGGTCTAGCCTGGAGAATGTTACATGTGCACTTGAGAATAAGGTGAATTCTTCTGCATTTGGATGGAATGTCCTGAAGATATCAAAGAGATCCATCTCATCTAATGTATCATTTAAGACTTGTGTTTCCTTATTAATTTTCTGTTTTGATGATCTGTCCATTGGTGTGAGTGGGGTGTTAAAATCTCCTATTATGATTGTGTTACTGTTAATTTCTCCTTTTATGTCTGTTAGTGTTTGTCTTATGTATTGAGGTGCTCCTATGTCAGGTGCATAGATATTTACAATTGTTGTGTCTTTCTCTTAGATTGATCCCTTGATAATTATATAGTGTCCTTCCTTGTCTTTTTTAATATTCTTTATTTTAAGGTCTATTTTGTCTGATATGAGGATTGCTACTCCAGTTTTCTTTTGCTTCCCATTTGCATGGAATATATTTTTCCATCCTCTCACTTTCAGTCTATATATGTCTTTAGGTCTGAAGTGGGTTTCTTGTAGACAGCATATATATGGGTCTTTGTTTTTGTATCCATTCAGCCAGTCTGTGTCTTTTGGTTGGAGCATTTAATCCATTTACATTTAAAGCAACTATTCATTTTGATATTTGGCAAAACTAATACAGTTATGTAAAGTTTAAAAATAAAATAAAATTTAAAAAAATAAAGCAACTATTGATATATATGTTCCTATTGCCATTTTCTTAATTGTTTGGGGTTGATTTTGTAGATCTTTTTCTTCTCTTGTATTTCTTGACTATATAAGTCCATTTAACATTTGTTGTGAAGCTGGTTTGGTGGTACTGAATTATCTTAACTTTTGTTTGTCTGAAAAGCTTTTGATTTCTCCATCAATTTTGAATGAGATCCTTTTCAGGGACAGTAATCTTGGTTGTAGATTTTCCCCTTTCAGTACTTTAAATATATCCTACCATTCCTTTCTGGCCTGAAGACTTTCTATTGAAAGATCAGCTGTTAAACGTATAGGGTTTCCCTTGCATGTTACTTGTTGCTTCTCCCTTGCTGCTTTCAATATTCTTTCTTTGTATTTAGTCTTTGTTAGTTTGATTAGTATGTGTCTTGGAGAGTTTCTCCTTGGGCTTATCATGTATGGGATTATTTGTGCCTCTTGAACTTGATTGACTATTTCCTTTTCCATGCTGGGGAAATTTTCAACTAGAATCTCTTCAAAAATTTTCTCATACTCTTTATTTTTCTCTTCTTTTTCTGGGACCCCTATAATTTGAATGTTGGTGCATTTGATATTATCCCAGAGGTCTCTGAGACGATCCTCAGTTCTTTTCATTCTTTTTACTTTATTCTGCTCTTCAGAAATTATTTCCACCATTTTGTCTTCCAGCTCACTGATTGGTTCTTCTGCTTCAGATATTCTGCTATTGATTCCTTCTACAGTATTTTTAATTTCAGTAATTGTGTTGTTTGTCTCTGTATGTTTATTCTTTAATTCTTCTAGGTCTTTGTTAAATGATTCTTGCATTTTCTCCATTCTGTTTTCAAGGTTTTTGATCATCTTTATCATTATTCTGAGTTCTTTTTCATATAGTTTGCCTGTTTCCTCATCATTTATTTGGACTTCTGTGTTTCTAGTTTGTTCCTTCATTTGTGTAGTATTTCTATGCCTTTTCATTATTTTTTTTAACTTACTGTGTTTGAGGTCTACTTTTCCCAGCCTTCAAGGTTGAATTCTTTCTTCCTTTTGGTTTCTGCCCTCCTAAGATTGGTCCAGTGGTTTGTGTAAGCTTTGTATAAGGTGAGATTTGTGCTGAGTTGTTTGTTTGTTTGTTTGTTTTTCCTCTTATGGGCAAGGCTGAGTGAGGTGGTAATCCTGTCTGCTAGTGATTGGGTTTGTATTTTTGTTTTGTTTGTTGTTTAGATGAGGCGTCCTGCACAGGGTGCTACTGCTGGTTGGGTGATGCCAGGACTTGTATTCAAGTGGTTTCCTTTGCATGAGTTCTCACTATTTAATACTCCCCAGGGTTAGTTCTCTGATAACCTAGGGTCTTGGAGTCAGTAGCTACTGCAAAGGCTCAGGGCTTGATCTCTCAAGGATGACTTGAATAAGTTGGCTTCTCTATGAATGAGAGGTGTTGAAAGGGACGTGGAGAAATGCACCATTGAGGAACACGCAAATAGGCAAGTCTTCAGTCTTCATCAGGACCAGCTCTTGGAATGCTAAGAGCCTCACTTTTCTGGCTTCTCAGCCCCAAAGAGTAACCATGCAAGGAAGGATGAGAGGCACCAGGAGAGTGGTGGGGCTCTTAGAAGAATGTTCTACTACTGACCTCAAAATGGAAGTGGGAGAGCCACTTTTTTTTTTTTTTTTTTTACTTTTTATTGGAATAAAGCTGCTTTACAGTGTTGTGTTAGTTTCTGCTGTACAGCAAAGTGAATCAGCTATATGTCCCCTCTTTTTTAGATTTCCTTCCCAATCAGGTTACCACAGAGCACTGAGCAGAGTTCCCTGAGCTATACAGTAGGTTCTCATTAGTTACCTATTTTATTCATAGTCTCAATAGTGTACATATATCAATCCCAACCTCTCAACTCTTTCCTCCACCTCCTTTTCCCCCTTGGTATCATTACATTTGTTCTCTACTTCTGTGTTTCTATTTCTTCTTTTTAAATAAGACTGTCTATATCAATTTTTTCAGATCCCATATAGATGCATTAATATATTTGCTTTTCTTTTCTCATCTTACTTTACTCTGTATGACAGTCTCTAGATGAATCCAGTCTCTGAAAATGACCCAATTTCATTATTTTTATGGCTGAGTGATATTCCACTTTATACATGTACCGCATTTTTAGCCATTCGTCTGTTAACAGACATCCAGGTTGCTTCCATTTTCTGGCTATTGTAAATAGTGCTGCAACAAACATTGGGGTACATGTGCCTCTTTGAATTATGGTTTTATCTGGGTATATGCCCAGGAGTGGGATTGCTGGGTCATATGGTAGTTCTGTTTTTAGGAAACCTCCATACTGTTCTCCTTAGTGGCTGTAACAATTTACATTTCACCAGCAGGACAACAGGGTTTTCTTTTCTCCACCCCAGCCTCATTGCTTTAGATCAGGGATTGACAAACTACAGCCCACAGGCCTAATTCAGCCCACCACCTGCTTTGTAAATAAAGTTTTATTAGAACACACGACACCATTTGTGTATTGACTACGGCTGCATTCTAATGGCAGAGTTGAATACTGGCAACAGAAATTCTGTGGCCTGCAGAATGGAAAACATTTACTATCTGGCCCTTTACAGAAAAAGTTTGCTGACCTCTGCTTCAGATTACACTCCTTTAAAATATCACTGGAGATAGCAACACTCGGTGTGAATTAGTTTATCCCAAGGTCACTTAGTTGATTTGGTAGGGCAAGGGTTACAGAGAACTTGAGGATGCCATGTCTTCTATGTGTTTGAGAGAACATCTCTGGGCAGAAAATGAGCACAAAAAGAAAAAAAAATGGGAAATGGTAAATAGACTTCATCCATTTTACAGTTCTGCTTGCCTTTAGATTAAAATTGAGATGAGAGTAAGAACTAAGGACTGTCATGTTCTGAATAGTGAGAGTGTCAAACTTCAGAATTAAACCCCAATATTTCTCTTTTCCAATTAAAAGACAACTCAATATTCTGATTTTTCTTCTATAAAACAGGTCCCTCTGCTTTCAGATATGCCACTTTGCTTCCATTTCTCTGTGGTTGAAGAGTTAGAGAAATTGTTTTAGATTCCACCCATCCCAAGTAATGCTTTTCTGATTTTTTTTCTCAGCTGACCTCATTTAGCAGGGTGGAAGGCAGCTTTTCCTAGTCTATTAAGACTTCAATAAAATCATCCATTTCTAGTTAACTGGAATAGTATTCACATTTAGACCTGCATATTAATTGGCTGATAACGAGATGATAAAGCTGCTTTTCTCTGCAGGTGTACCAATCAATTTCAATGAAACTGAAAAAATGAGTTCTTTTCTTGTTGCATCTGAAATTAAAAAGTGATTTATATTTTCTAATAAAGTGCTTTTCATTGATCTCCTTCTGAAAATGTATGGTTTCATTTGCACCCTTTTAAATTATAATAGTTTCCGTTTGTAAAAGAATGATTTTCCAATATCATTCCTGGCTTTCAATTGATGATTAACTTTAATATAGATTTGAAGGAGAAAATTGGGGAGGTGGTAGGTTATTAAGAGCCTCCATGCCCACCTCCCCCAAAAACCCTGCAACTTTTAATGATCTTAATATCCTCAGACTACAGAATTCTTTCCCTAAATACAGTGTTGTCAGAGGAAGTTATATTTTTCTCCCAAGAAATCCATTTTTCTATTTCACGAGTTTCCTTTTGTCATAGGATTTTATGCCTGTACCAATTGTTTTCCATTTCTGTTGTGTCAGCCTGGCTACAGGGCAAATGTGGAAAAAAAAAGTTCGTTTTCTTTTCCTTCCTCCAGTCACTGACAGCAAATCCTTACTTAGAGATGCACATGGAATCCTGTGGTTATCAGCTGAATTCTACCAAATGTGAAAACTGCCAGAACAATTACATTTCACTTTAATTTAGTATTATGGTCTTCTCAGCCATAATAATTAAGTAGCCATGAAAGGAAGCTGTATTTTGAACATGTGATAGAAAAATCAGAGTCCAGCACTGGACTCTGTGGAGGAATCAGGGTCATCTCACTTCTCTGTCACCCAGATGCACTTGAGTTCATATTCAAGCCAGAGAGTCTTTGAAAATGGGTGTAAAGTGGAGTCAAGAGACCACATGGGCATTAGACTGAATTTAAAATAGATACCAGAGACTCTGTCTGTTTATCCACATAGGAGGTAAATGTTAGCTGATGAATGAGTTATGGATGGATGGAGGGGTGGGTGGGTGAATTTACAGAAAGACGATTATCTTCAGATTTAAATTGAATAAAGTAGGGAAAACCACTAGACCATTCAGGTATCAGTTCAGTTCAGTTCAGTCGCTCAGTCATGTCTGACTCTTTGGTATGACCTAAATCCAATCCCTTATGATTATACAGTGGAAGTGACAAATAGATTTAAGGGATTAGATCTGATAGACAGAGTGGCTGAAGAACTATGGACGGAAGTTCGTGACATTGTACAGGAGGCAGTGATAAACACCACCCCCAAGAAAAAGAAATGCAAAAAGGAAAAATGGTTGTCTGAGGAGGCCTTACAAATAGCTGAGAAAAGAAGAGAAACTAAAGGCAAAGGAGAAAAGGAAAGATATACCCACTTGAATGCAGAGTTCCAAAGAATGGCAAGGAGAGATAAGAAAGCCTTCCTCAGTGATCAATGCAAAGAAATAGAGGAAAACAATAGAATGGGAAAGACTAGAGATCTCTTCAAGAAACTTAGAGATACCAAGAGAACATTTCATGCAAAGATGGGCAGAAGAAAGGACAGAAATAGTACGGACATAACAGAAGCAAAAGATATTAAGAAGAGGTGGCAAGTATACACAGAAGAACTATACAAAAAAGATCTTCATGACCCAGATAATCCCCTTGGTGTGATCACTCACCAAGAGCCAGACATCCTGGAATGTGAAGTCAAGTGCACTATAGGGAGCATCACTATGAACAAAGCCAATGAAGGTAATGGAATTCCAGTTGAGCTATTTCAAATCCTAAAAGGTGATCCTGTGAAAGTGCTGCACTCAATATGCCAGCAAATTTGGAAAACTTCACAGTGGTCACAGGACTGGAAAAGGTCAGTTTTCATTTCAATCCCAAAGAAAGGCAATGCCAAAGAATGTTCAAAATACAGCATTCATCTCACACACTAGCAAAGTAATGCTCAAAATTCTCCAAGCCAAGCTTCAACAGTACATGAACCATGAACTTCCAGATGTTCAAGCTGGATTTAGAAAAGGCGAAGGAACCAGAGATTAAATTGCCAACATCCACTGGATCAACAAAAAAGCAAGAGAGTTCCAGAAAAACATCTACTTTTGCTTTATTGACTATGCCAAAGCCTTTGACTCTGTGGATCACAACAAACTGTGAAAAATTCTGAAAAAGATGGGAATACCAGACCACCTGACCTACCTCCTGAGAAATCTGTATACAGGTCAAGAAGCAATAGTTAGAACTGGACGTGGAACAACAGACTGCTTCCAAATCGGGAAAGGAGTATGTCGAGGCTGTATATTGTCATCTACTTATTTAACTTCTATGCGGAGTAGTACATCATGCAAAATGCTGGGCTGGATGAAGCACAAGCTGGTATCAAGAATGCCGGGAGAAATATCAATAACCTCAGATACACAGATGACACCACCCTTGTGGCAGAAAGTGAAGAACTAAAGAGCCTCTCGATGAAAATGAAAGAGGAGAGTGAAAAAGTTGGCTTAAAACTCAACATTCAGAAAACTAAGATCATGGCATCGGTTCCCATCACTTCATGGAAAATAGATGGGGAAACAATAGAAACAGTGAGAGACTTAATTTTAGGGGGCTCCAAAATCACCGCATGTGGTGACTGAAATTAAAAGACACTTGCTCCCTTGCTCCTTGGAAGAAAAGCTATGCCCAAACTAGACAGCATATTAAAAAGCAGAGACATCACTTTACCAAAAAAGGTCCATCTAGTCAAAGCTATGGTTTTTCCAATAGTCATGTATGGATGTGAGAGTTGGACTATAAAGAAAGCTGAGTGCCAAAGAATTGATGCTTTTGAACTGTGGTGTTGGAGAAGACTCTTGGGCCCTTGGACAGCAAGGAGATCCAACCAGTCCATCCTAAAGAAAATCAGTCCTGAGTATTCATTGGAAGGACTGATGTTGAAGCTGAAACTCCAATACTTTGGCCACCTGATGCGAAGAACTGACTCATTTGAAAAGACCCTGATGCTGGGAAAGATTGAAGGCAGGAGGAGAAGGGGACGACAGAGGATGAGATGGTTGGATAGCATCACTGACTCAATGGACATGAATTTGATTAGGCTCCGGGAGTTGGTGATGGACAGGGAAGCCTGGAGTACTGCAGTCCATGGGGTCGCAAAGAGTCAGACATGACTGAGTGACCAAACTGAATTATCTGCAGGTCTCATGCAAAGATCATCTTTGTGATAGGATCTGACTGCCCACTACATTAAAAATCTTCTCTCCCTCCAAATTTCACAGGGCCTGAATATTCCCCAATATTCCCAGATGGTTTTGTCTAAATTAAATATTATCCTCTTCTAAATTTTTTGTTTTAAATGTTCTTTGAAGGGACAAGATATGGATGGCTAATACGTCTACATGGATTCATTTATCTCCTGCCTTTTCCTGTCTCAGGAACTGTGGAACCTAATGACAATGGACATGAGACATGTCCAAGAACATGGTAAAAGGTGGTGTCAGGGTGAGTAGTAATGAAGAAATCCTCCCAGCTCAGGACTTCCCTGGTGGTCCAGTGGTTAGAAATCTGCCTTGAAATGCAGAGGACGTGGGTTCAATCCCTGGTCAGGGAACTAAGACCCCACATGCCATTGAGCAACTAAGCCTGTGTGTCTAAACTGTTGAGCTCTGGAGCCAGCTCCACAGCTAGAGAGAAGCCCACATGCTGCAACAAATACCCCATGTGCCACAACTAAGACCCAACACAGCCAAATAAATAAATTCTTTTTAAATGAGGGGTGATGTCAGAAAAAAGAAAGAAAGAAATCCCCCACCTCTGCAGAGGAATCTGTTTCAAGTTATACTCCTCAGTACTATACTTCCCAGATCTCTGGCCCTCCTTTAAAATCCAAAGAATAACTGCTCACCAATTTCTCAAGCTAGGACTGAGGATTGATGACTTCAGTCTCCACGTGAAAGTAAAATAATAATGAAAATTAAAAAGAATCATAAAACATATTTTATAATTATATATAAATCATTATATGTACATACATCATTCTATAACACATTACATGTGTGCATGCATGCTCAGTCTCTCAGTTGTGTCCAATTTTTTGCAACCCTGGACTGTAGCCCGCCAGGCTCCTCTGTCCGTGGGATTCTCCAGGCAAGAATACTGGAGTGGGTTACCATTTCCTCCTCCAGAGGATTTTCCCAGCCCAGGGGTTGAACCTGTGTTTCCTGCGGCTCCTATGTTGGCAGGTGAACTCTTTACCACTGCACCACCTGGGAAAAAATAACATGTTACACAATTGTGTAAAAATAACTTTATTGTGTAGTTGATGTAATAAATATAAATAACATACATTGTAATGTAAATTATAAAAATAAATAAAAAGAAGAGGAGGAGGGTCTTCTGTGTGTCATGCGCTTTCCATGCATTATCTTACTTAGTCTTCAACACAATGCCCCTTCTGTGCCCACTGAGGGAGAGGAGCAGTTCTCCAGGGCCTCACCAAGTAAGGGACAGAGCCGGAAACTGAACCAGGATACACATGCGTCTCCAAAACCCATGCGCCAAACTCTGTTCTCCCTCCTACTTGGGTCTGGTGCTAAAAATAAATATTTTTTAAATAAATACTTCTGGGAAATTTGATCAGGTAAATAGAGCAATTTCTTCAAAAATAGATTGCAAAGGAAAGAAGGAGAGGAGGGACTTGTAAATTAAAAAGACATAAGAGCTGCATCAACCACAGATAATGAATGAGCTTTGCTTGGATTCTAATTCAAACAAACCATTTGTGTGCAGCTCTGGTGGTATAGCAGTGAACACAGCTGCCTTCCAAACAAGGCATTTGTTAAAGAAAAGGAAAGGAAAGGAGAAAAGAAAAAGAAGGAAGGGAGGGAGGGAGTAAAGGAGAGAGGCAGGAAAAAAGAGAGAGAAAGAGGACTCAATCCGGGAAATCTCACTGGATATGTGATGAGTTAAGGGATTTTTATTAATATTTTTGGTTGATAATAACATATTCTCCTTATTTTCTTAAACAAAAGATTCATGGTGTAATATTTGCAGCTGAAATGACATGACCTCTGAGATTGGCTTCAAAATCACCCAGTGGAGAAGGAGGGTAGAGAGATAAACAAGGTTGGCCTGAGTTCACAGTTGCAGAAGCTGGGTATTAAGCACTAGGAATTTCATCTACTAGTCTCTCAACTTATATATGTTTGAAGCCCATAAAATAAACAAATAGACAAAAATTTTCAATGAAAGGAAAAATGGCACTATTTTTAATGGATATTTGCCTAACCCTCTGATTATATTATATTTTTAAAAAAAGTAAAAAACAAGAAACACTGAATGGAACCCTTTAAAAGAGTGAACTTTATGGTAGGGGAATTATAGCTCAGTAAAGTCTTTTTTTAATCATCTATACAGAAAAGACTAACGCAGATTAAAATACAGCCAATCACACCATGTTCCTAAATTTTCATCTAGTATCTCTTAGCGCATAACTTTTTGTATGCACACATACTTGGAAAAAGAAAAAGCAAGCGACTGTGTCTTATTTGAGCTCGTCTCACCAGTTCTGGACTATTATTCAATTCCTTTGGCTCACATTCACCAGGATGTCTTCAGGAAATTAAAATGAATTCCACAAGCACAAAACCAGATACACTTTCTCTTCTCATCCCTCTTGGAAAAGGGAGGAGCTGGCGAAGACTTGCTGCGTAGTCCCTGAGATGCTGTGAAGAATGCTGAGGGAAGGAAGAGGCATTGTTGACTGCACTGGGCCCAGACGAACAGACTGCCAACGTGCTGGCCTTGGGAGAAGCACCCAGTCTGCTCTGAGCAGTCCTCACCTCTGTGAACAGTGATAACCTCCTAACTGGTTTTGCCGCATTGTGGCCATAGCACTCATACCCTCCTCCATCACATCCCATGTTGATTAAAGCCATGTCAGAGGGCCTTGCCTTCGAACTGCGGTGCTGGAGGAGACTCTTGAGAGTCCTTTTGACTACAAGAAGATCAAACCAGTC
Organism: Bubalus kerabau; assembly: GCF_029407905.1. Taxonomy (NCBI): domain Eukaryota; kingdom Metazoa; phylum Chordata; class Mammalia; order Artiodactyla; family Bovidae; genus Bubalus; species Bubalus kerabau. The sequence continues at coordinate 24,635,560 of NC_073640.1, forward strand.
CATCCTAAAGGAAATCAACCCTGAATATTCATTGGAAGGACTGACGCTGAAGCTAAAGCTCTAATACCTTGGCCACCTGATGCAAAGGGCCAACTCATTGGAAAAGACCCTGATGCTGGGAGAGATTGAGGGCAGGCGGAGAAGGGGGCGACAGAGGATGAGATGGTTGGATGGCATCACTGACTCCATGGACATGAGTTTGAGCAAGCTGCAGGAGATAGTGAAAGACAAGGAAACCTGGCATGCTGCAGTCCACGGGGTCACAAAGGGACGGAGACAACTTAGTGACTGAACAGCAACAACAGAGAGTCCTTGTTGCTCTCAAGATAAGGATCAGCAGCATAACTGTGGCCTAATGCCCAGCAAAGTGTGGTCTCTCATTCTCCCTCTAACCTTATCTCACATCCACGGCTATTTCTCTCTCAGCTCCAGAACACTGATATTCTCCCAGGAGTCAAACATCCTCCCACCACACAGGGCCTTTGCACATGCTGACCCTTTACCATGGTTAATATCTACTAATCTTTGAAATCTGGAGATCTCAACACATGCAACGCTTTTCTCAGAGCAAGCTTTCCCTGACATCCCGCAGTCAAATTCCCCCATTTTTGGTTTCAACATATTTGTCACAGTTGGAATCCCACACTTATTTGATTAACATCCTTACTAAGCTATAAACACCATGAAGAATACAATGATGTCTTCTTTTGCTCACCACTGGATCCCACCATAGGGTCCACAAAGCCTGGAATATGTATATAGATGTATGTATATCTGGAATAAGCACAGAATATCCATCAAATTTTAAAAAAGGAATTAATGAAAGAATAATGAATGAAGGGGTAGATCAATGAACCCTCCAAAGCACAGACCCCCACAGTCACTGTTTGTAAAGAACTGCACAAGTTCCATCAAAGTGTCCCCTCTTGCAAATGTGAGAGTTATTCCCAAAGATCCCTTAAAAATAAACCCATATACAACTAAACCTACTTAAGCAGAACTCATCAGTGGCCTTCTCTCTCTGGCACAAATCCATTTCATGGAAAGAATTTTTAGTGCTTTAATGATGCCTTTCTGCCTTACAGCATATGACAATTCAGAGCAATTAGCTCTACAACTATAATATGAAAAGGTTGGAATGCATTTAAATTGGAATTGATTTTTGTTTAATCTGTGTTTTCATGGGTGGAAATCGGGTATTTCTGAGCCAGCTCATTAGAAACGGCACAGTGGTAGGGCTTCAGGGGATGTTAAAGCTCCTCCTTCCCCAGAGAAGGGACTGAACTCACCTGCATTCAGTTTGACTTTCTCTGGAGTTATTTTTCCCTCCACAGGTATGCCCTGAACTTAGACTTCAACTCACCTGATCTGTAAATGTCTGCTTTTAGGCGTGTATACCCCTTTGTCATTTACACACCCTACCCATGACTTTCATCCTGTCCAAAGTCATTGGCCTCAAGGGGTTTGTCTTTGTCTATATGCTCCAGAGTAGGATCCCTGATGCAACTTAGTACTTTAATGCAGGCTAGTTTCTGCCAAGAATGAAGACCAAGGGATAGTTGAGTGGGCAGGAGTCATGGTGTCAGCTCTTTGGCTTTACTAGATAATAAAGATACCATCTATCTTTGGTGAAGTGCAGAGATTCTTCTGCTTAACATATGCAGTGAAATCACATATGGCATATTTTAACCATGCCACCCAAGCAGCAAAACAGCCCTAGTAAGTCAACATTTCTAGAGGTAGGGATTGGACATCTGTATATGTTTAAGGTACCACAGTGGTTCTGATGTACAGCTGATGCAGTGGTCTGCAGCTTGGAAAGAGCTCTCACCTCAATTCTAAGATATGTAATGATCACCCCCACTGTATAGAAATGGAAACTGAGGCTCAGAGAAGTTAAGTGACTTGCCCAACTGAGGCAGGACATAGATGGGTCCTAGGCTGAGCCGCAGGAGTTTGTCCCCTATCAACAGATGCTCCAAGATGAAGAGGAGGAAGAGCCGAGCCCTGCCCAGATAAAAGAGTCCACGCATTTCTCATTCTTGAGGTCAAGGAGATCTTCCTGACTGTATAGGCAGAAAGGCTCCTTAGAGGTCAAAAAGGGAGTGATGTCAATCTACCCATAGGCCTCTTCACTAGAATCCATCTTGGCTGGGACATGCATGTGCACACAGGGGAGGAGCCTGAGATAAACCCAATATGAACTCAGAGCCAGGCAAAGCAAGACAATGGGCCAAAGGACACCCACGGGTGTCCAAAGGGAAGAAATGCCTGATGGAAATGATTCAAAGTGCCATGAGGGCACCACACTCTCGCAGCCTGCCCCTATGTCCATCCACACATACTGTTGCCCTTTTCCTAAGAAACACTTCACTGTTTCACTATTTTCTCTCTGTGAAAATTCATTTCTACAGGGCTGACAGGCCAGGTCTTGTCACTGGCCCTTGGTCTAGTGGCTAGGATCCAATGCTCTCACAGCCGCGGCCTGACTTCAATCTCTGGCTGGGGAACCGGAACCCTGTTTTAAACCACCACAGGCCAAGACCTCCTGAGATCACAAAGACACACAGTTTGCAAGTGGCCTAATATAGACTCAAACGAAAGTGTGAGCCTCAAAGTCCTTTAGACCAGAATGAATGGAGGGTGGAGTATACTCAATAACGAATAAAGATAATGATTAAAGGAAGCGTAGCCTGAAACTGCTTAGCTGGGTGGATAATCAGTTCAGGTCAGTGATTCAGTCATGTCCAACTCTCTGCCACCCCACGGATGATAGCATGCCAGGCCTCCCTGTCCATCTCCAGCTCCCAGAGTTTCTTCAAACTCACGCCCATTGAGTCAGTGATGCCATCCAACCGTCTCATCCTCTGTCTCCCTCTTCTCCTCCTGCCCTCAATCTTTCCCAGAATCAGGGTCTTTTCCAATGAGTCGGCTCTTCACATCAAGTGACCAAAGTATTGGAGCTTCAGCATCAGTCCTTCCAATGAATATTCAGGGTTGATTTCCTTTAGGATTGAATAGTTTGATCTCCTTGCTGTCCAAGGGACTTTCAAGAGTCTTCTTCAGCACCACAATTCAAAAGAATCAATTCTTCGACACTCAGCCTTCTTTATGGTCCAACTCTCCTGTCTGTACTTGACTACTAGAAAAACCATAGCTTTGACTATATAGAACTTTGTCAGCAAAGTGACATTTCTGCTTTTTAATACACTGTCTAGGTGTGTCATAGCTTTCCTTCCAAGAGGCAAGCATCTTTTAATTTCAGGGCTGCAGTCACCATCCATAGTGATTTTGGAGCCCAAGAAAATAAAATCTGCCTCTGTTTCCACTTTTCCCCCTTCTATTTGCCATGAAGTGATGGGACTGGATAATATGATCTTAGTTTTCTGAATGTTGAGTTTTTACTCTCCTCTTTCACCCTCATCAAGAGGCTTTTTAGCTCCTCTTTGTTTTCTGCCATTAGAGTGGTGTCATCTGCATATCTGAGGTTGTTGTTATTTCTCCTGGCAATCGTGATTCCAGCCTGTAATTCATCCAGTCCAGCATTTCACATGATGTACTCTGCATATAAGTTAAATAAGCAGAGAGACAATATGCAGACTTGACGTATTCCTGGGTTGGCACGCACTTTTAATTCATTTTCAAGTGTTTTATAGAATAAGTCAGCACTTTCCTGAGGAAAGAGGCCACAAGGGCTTCCTTCCATCAGGTTGTGGTGGTTAGTGTTGTGTGACCTTCTATACTGTCCACACTGCTGATTACAACAGGCTGGACACAAAATCAGTTACAACCAGGCAGACGGTGGATGCTTACTTGATCATGACCTGATCACCACTAGTCAGCAGCTCAAAACAGACGTGGGTGTAAGGTGTTTGGGGGTGGAGGGCTCAGTAAGGCAGCAGAAATGAAGAGGAAGTAGTGGAAGCGGAAAATGGAGGGAGAAGCATTCAAAAAGAAGCAGAGACAGAAAAGTCATAAGTACAACAGCATTACAAGATTAGGAGGAGCAGATTCCTACTCTTCAGGAGTGACAAGATGGCCAGATCATTATTGCAGCTCATTCCAGTTCTTTGAGACCCTCCTTATGCGACTGCTAGGACAAATCTGTCTCCTTCACATCTCTGGGTATTCCTAAAATTATCCATTCATGCTATCCTCGTACCTAAAGGATACTGGGCAAGCACAGTGAAGCAACGGCAATAATAAGGCATCTTCCTGCTTGCTGAGCATCGCAAAGGAGGCCGCTTGGCCTTCTGCCTCCAGAGGCTGGACTGGTTGACCATGGAGTTTCCCAGAATCCTTTGCACCTGTGAGAAACAGCAGGGCATCCATTGCTCTCCTGGATCACAGCCTAATGGCGCTGAGTCGGCATTCCTTTGCCTCTACTGCCCTCTAGTGTTCACTTGCTATAGTTATCCTAAACACCATTTCTCTTTGGCTAAGTTTAAGAACCCAAAACCTAAAAAGAAACTTTTTACAAATCTACCCATCACTTCATGGAAATTCATTGAACATATATGATATGTTCACTTTTCCATATTTGTAGTAAACCTTGAAAGTGAAAGTGAAAAGTGAAAGTGAAGTCGCTCAGTCGTGTCCGACTCTTTGCGACCCCATGGATTGTAGCCGGCACCAGGCTTCTCCATCCATGGGATTTTCCAGGCAAGAGCACCGGAGTGGGTTGCCATTTCTTTCTCCAGCGGATCTTCCCGACCAAGGGATCGAACTCAGGTCTCCCGCCTTGCATCCAGCCCCGGTGGATCCAGGGAATTCGAAGGGGAGACGGCATAGGCGATCAGGAAACAACAGCTTATTTAAATGTTAATTAAAGATATAAAGAGTGGCTAAATAAGGATAGCTCAGTGAGGAAATTCAGTGGAGAAAAGAGGCTGAATAATTCAGCCAGAAGGTGAGAGAAAGAACGACATGGGGAGACCAAGCTTCGGTAAACAAGGCCCGCACTCTCTTTTCCAAAGTAGTTTTTATACCTTAAGTTATGCATAGAGGATAATGCAGGAAGGGGTAGAGTCATGCAGTAAGCCAGGCTTTCTTCCTGCAAACTTATCATATGCAAAAGTTTAGGTGATTTGCATCATCTTCTGGCCCAGAGGCCTGTTAACATTTTAAGACCCTTTCTTCAGAAAACTTATTTTTCTCTAAAGGTGATTAGTCAAACACCACCCTCCAAAAGCATTAGATAAAGTTGCATTCCTATAGGGCAAAGGTGTGGTGGGCTATAACAAGACAAAGAATTAACTCAAGGGTCCAAGGTTGCAAACACTGCCAGGGACACAGCAGGTAAGGGATATGGAGACTTAGCAGCAAACATTGGCCCAACAAGTGAAAAACCCTTCACCAATACAATTTCTAATCAATCCTTTAACTACTCAAAGGAATCTGTATTTAGACAGTTTAGAACATCTCCTGCCTCTCACAGTTGGGAGGCTCTGAACAATCACATGTGGCTGGAAAAACCTATTCAGGCAGGCTAGAGGATTTCCAAAGGAATTTGTAGGTTGAAACACTGTCACACCCAGGAATTATTAACTGGAGCTGTAAGTTATTTCTTTTTTCATAGAGAGGTAGTAGGGGACAGCCCCCCTGTAAAGTCAGAGATGTAGGTGAGAGCACAAAGCAGAAAGTAGGCAGACTCTGGTTTTGGGGGTAGATGCTCGAGAATTTCCAGGGGGACTCCTGAGGCTTGATCCCGCCTTTGCGTATGCCGAGCCTCCTTCCTCATGACCTTTGCCACGAGTGGAGCTCCTCACCACCCGCTCCCGGCAAACATATTTTAAAAGTCTGTCCATGCATCTACCTATCAAATACTTATCAAGGGCTACCACAGGATAAGCCGCCTTTTAGGTAATAGAAAATCGTGTTTGCCCTCGTGGAGACCTACCTTGGGAGACTGACAACAGACCTCATAAATGAATGAGAAAGTACAGGTGCGACAGTGATGCAGAGGACAGATTCATGGAGAATCGACTCCATGGTCGACTCCAGGGAGGTTAGGGAAGGCTTCCCAGGGGGAGTGAGAATAGAGGAAACCGGGAGGGAAGGGTTAGAATTACAGTGTCCAAAAGGCCGGAGAGGAGCACATCCAAGATCTCAAGAGAAAATGGGATGCATTTGAAGAAGCAAAAGAAGTTGCCTGTAGCTGGGACGTAAAAAAAGTAAGAATGGGAGACTGGAGAGGAAACTGGAGGACAGTCTTTATGGGGTCTTGCTGACCACATACAAATTTTGATCTCTGTGAAAACCATTGAAGAAAGCTTCTTTTTTTGTTTTGTTTTGTTGGGATCACATAGGTGATCGTGTGTGAATGCTAAGTTGCTCAGTCATGTCCAATTCTTTGTGACCCCACAGACGGTAACCCGCCAGGCTCCTCTGTCCATGAGATTCTCCAGGCAAGAATACTGGAGTGGGTTGCCATGCCCTCCTCCGGGGGATCTTCCTATCCTAGGGATTGAACCCAGGTCTCCTGCACTGCAGGCAGATTCTTTGCCATCTTAGCCACTAGGAAAGCCCAAGAATACTGGTATGGGTTGCCATGCCCTCCTCCGGGGGATCTTCCCAACCCAAGAATTGAACTTAGGGTCTCCTGCATTGCAGGCAGATTCTTTAGCAGCTGAGCAGAGTAGCAGGATGGATAGTGGTGCCATTCCCCATGATAGGGAACACTGTCAGGGAAACAGATTTAGGAGAGCAGGCAATGAGAGGAGCTCGAGTTTGGTGTGGGCAAATTAAGGTTAACATGCCTTTAGGACATTCAAGTAGATATGTTGGTCCATTCATTTATTCAACAAATAATTTTTTTAAACTGCATTTATTGATCACTTAATACATGTCAGGTACTATTATAGACTTTTTCCCTTATAGAGTTGTTATAGCTCATCCCCAGGCCTCCACTCTGACAATAAGAATTATTTTGAGCCAAAGATAATTAACAAAATGCAGACACAAAATAAGTTGTCTGCCCTCCCTTAGTCTAACAGAAAGCAGAACATAAATTCCCCTCCTGAAGGTGTCCCCCCACTCCTTCCCATACCAAGAAGGGAAAAAGTCTTATCATCAGAGATGTGATGGCCCTGAGAAAAAGTCTCTACCAACAAATCTTACTAGCTAAGCCTTATCTGTCACTGCTGTGCTAAGTCACTTCAGTTGTGTCTGACTCTGCAACTCTGTGAACTGTAGTCTGCCAGACTCCTCTGTCCAGGAGACTCCTCTTGCCTGGATTCTCCAGGCAAGAACACTGGAATGGGTTGCCATGCCTTCCCCCAAGGAATCTTCCTGACCCAGGGATGGAACCCATGTCCCCTGTGGCTCCTGCATTGCAGGCGGATTCTTGACCACTGAGCCGCCGAGGAAGCCCCTTTCAATCATTAGTTTCCTCATATATTTGCCTTCTGGAAATGTACCACCCCTAAAAGATCAGTCCTTTTCTTTGTCTCATCACTTTTCTACAAAATTATGTGTTTTCTTGAAATGCTAGATAAGCCCAAGTCCTAATCACGCCTTTGAGTTACTCATCACTGAGTACTCCTGGGTGTATGCATGATGTATTATGCACACATGAATAAACAATTGGTTATTTTTCTCTTATTAATCTATCTTTTGTTAGTCTAATTGCCAGGTCCCCAGCCAATGAAGCTAAGGTAGGTAGAAGGAAACATTTTTTTTTCCCACACCAGGCAGATGAAAATCTAGTCAGTATTCAATAAATTTTTTCTGAGACCCAGTTACACATGAGATATTGAACTCAGTGTCTATTGACCAAGAGATTCCATTTCCTACCTTCTTTCTTGTGCCTTGCCAAGGTAGCCATCCCTCATGTCCTCTGTGAAATTACTCAAAAACCAAACTGGAGTATCCCAGGTGGGACCCAGTCTTAAGATGTCATCCTAGTATCTCCATTCATAGACACCCAGTGAAACCATCTACATTGAAAACAATGTAAAATGCTGTCTTATATTCTTATTCATTCAAACCATGCTCACACCTTGGGAAGCATTTCTCCCTGAAAATCCTCAGACTTAGGAGTCAAGAACTTTGAGGAGGTAGTGAAGAAAACTGTGAGAGTCCTTAAGCAGAAGAATTAAAGAAACATCAAGACTTGAGGAGGAAGGGAGATTAGTTAGATCTTGTTGGATCCGGCTCACTAGCCTTGTGAATTCGCTCAGCCGTGTCCGACTCTTTGTGACCCCACGGACTGTAGCCTACCATGCTCCTCCGTCCATGAGATTTTCCAGGCAAGAGTACTGGAGTGGGTTGCCATTTCCTTCTCCAGAGGATCTTCCCAACCCAGGGATCGAACCTGGGTCTCCCACATTGTAGTCAGATGCTTTACCATCTGAGCTACCAGGGAAGTCACCCAAGGTGAATTCCATGGAACACTGTCTTCTGAAGATACCCAGAAACAAAATTATACCACAATCCAAAAAGCTTGAAAAAATCTTTTATGTTTTATTGCTCGTTTTAAATGTTATGATGTACATTGAGACGTTAAAGGAACTGAAAAATCCTACAGCAAAGGAACTTGTTGAAACTCTGTGAGAAATATATTACCAAATTGATTTAAACACCAAACTTTTATTCTCATAATACTTACCAATATACCTGGGAATACATTCTGATAAATACATGTAAATAATATAATGGAGATAATAGACAATATTATTTATTATCTACTCTATGTCATATACTTTCCATTATCTTGTTTAATCTGTCAAACAACCTGATATTATCTTTTCATGAATATTCTATAAACGTATCATATCTTCTACTATATGTATATATATATGACATATACATATTATAATATTACACAATATTTAACAGATGAAAAAACTGAGGATTAGAATGGGTAAATAATTTCTCCGAGGCCACATAACTGGTCAGTGGTCAAATGAAGCTTTGAATGAAGCTTCTTAACCATTGCTGTTAAGAAATAAAAACCATTACTGCTTCCACTCTGCTCCAAGTCCTATTCCATGCTTGAACAGTTCCCTAAAATCATGGCAAAGAATTGTCCCATTCCCTTTTTTTTTTTAGTGTCTTTTTTTTTTTTCTTTAAATTTATTTATTTTGGCTGTGCATGTGGGATCTTAGTTCCCCACCCAGGGATCAAACCCACGCCTCCTGCAGTGGAAGCTGGGAGTCTTAACCACTGGACATTCGAGAAAGTCCTTAAATTTCTTTTTATACATCTGCCAAAATAGGAAACTCACCATTTCTTCAAATAGCATATTTCATTACTGAATATCTTTAAATATTTAAAAAGTTCTTTATATTGAGTTGAAGTCTGTCTTTATGTAACTTCCACTCATTATTTCTAGTTTCCACCTCAGGGATGACATAGATTAAGCTACTGTATTTCTATAAAGGAACAGTTCAAATATTTGAAGACAGCTGCTTGTCTTCCATCTGCTCTCAGAAAGATAACCAAATTATATTTTTAGAAGTGGACTATATTGAGGTCCACCCATGTTGATGCTGGAGAAGGAAATGGCAACCCACTCCAGTATTCTTGCCTAGAGAATCCTGTGGACGGAGGAGCCTGGTGGGCTGCCGTCTATGGTGTCGCACAGAGTTGGACACGACTGAAGCGACTTAGCATGCATGCATCCATTGGAGAAGGAAATGGCAACCCACTCCAGTATTCTTGCCTGGAGAATCCCAAGGACAGAGGAGCCTGGTGGGTTGCCGTCTGTGGGGTCGCTCTGAGTCAGACATGACTGAAGCGACTTAGCAGCAGCAGCAGCCTGTTGTTGCAAATGACAAGATTTCATTCTTTTTCGTACTTTTTGAGAAGAATGTGTACTCTGTTGCTTTTGAATGTAATGTTCTATATTTGTCTATGTCATGGGGTATAATATGTTGTCTAAGGCTAATGTTTCATTATTGATTTTTTGTCTGGACGATCTATCCATTGATGAAAGTAAGGTATCAAAGTCCCCAACTATTAATGTATTGGTATTTCTCTCTTTGGGTTTCCCTGGTAGCCCAGTTAGTAAAGAATCCACCTGCAATGCAGGAGACCCAGGTTCGATCCCTGGGTTTGGAAGATTCCCTGGATAAGGCAATGGCAACCCACTCTAGCATTCTTGCCTAGAGAAAGCCATGGACAAATGTTAGATTGGTTAACATTTGCTTTAAACTTTAAGTTCTCCTGCATTGGTGTCATAAATATTTACAAATGTTATATCCTCTTTCTGGACTGACCTCTGTATCATATGTAATGCCTTCCTTTTTCTCTGATCACAGTCTTTGTTTTGTTGTTTTTTTTTTAAAAAAAAGAAGTGGACTATCATTGGTGTGTAAAGCAGGACTTGAAATAGGTCTTCTAAATGTTTTGCCTCATTCACATTCTCTTGGAAGATTTCCTAGTTTCCACAGTGCCACAAAGAAAGAAAGCAAAATTTTTCATCATTGGGGGCCCAGAGAGAGAGGGAGAAAAAGAAAGGGATTGACAACGTGTGTGTGATGTGTGTGTTCATATGCACTTTGGAATAAGTATATACAAACGCATTTGATGCTTAACAGTTCTAAAAAGAAAGAAAGAAATCTTAGGACAAAGCAGAATTACGTAATTGTGTAACAGAAATACATTTATCAAAGTGTGAGCATTCCCAATATTCCCACACTGAAGAATTCTTTCTTTGCCTACTGGTTTCAGAGGTTTTGTGATATTGACATGGAGGTGATTCTGCAAAAGAGAGAAGACAGAAGAGAGAATCTAACTTGCTTAATTCCTGGCCTCTTTTTCCTTATGGAGAATTTCCAGATAATGAGCCAAGCAGAAAAGAAACTTTAACACAAAATAAAATAGCAAGGCAAAATTGATCTGCAGAATAAAGAATAAGGAGGAAGATGAAGAGGGACGAGAAACAGAAAAGTCCCAGGAACTGGAAGCTGGGGAAGAGTTTTGAGGGCATTTGACAGGAGCCTCAAGGGCAGTTTTGGGTGTAGGAGAATCAAGTAGGAGAGGGAAAGGAATTTTAATATGTGTTGCTGTGGGTTTTGAAATGGATCTTTCTTAACGTTCTTGAAGCGAGGCGATAACAATTTAAATTCCTTTTCAATTAATTTTAGTTCATAGACTGGTTTTTTGAACATCATTAAAAGTGGGCATCTTGTGCTGTGGGGCTTAGGAGGATTGCATTTTTGACATTCCTCTGTTGTCATATCCTCCATCTACTGCAGATGGACATTAGGCCAGGGCATTAAAAAAATTCATTGGAAGGGGGATTAAAGTTTGCCATCCTATAACATGCCTTAGAGAGTGGTTAGTTAAGTTTTATTTGGTGCAAAATGAGGACTATAACTCAGAACACTGCCTTTCAGATAGTTCTGAGAAACCACTCCAAAGAGGTGGGGGCATGCTCAGCATATGTGTGATTTTGGTGATTCATGCTCTCAAGCACATATGTTTTTTGCAGAAGGTTGCTGCTTGTCTCGTGAAGGTTACTACTAGTCATGAGCACCAGATGTCGCCATGAAGTATTTTAGTGCTTTTCTAGATATGGGGAGATACAAGGACTGGGCTCATAAAACCTTCTCCTGAAAGTATCTAACTATCTGAAGTTCTGTCCTGCCAGTTTTTCCTGGAGCTCAGAGTGCCTCATTCCTGATCTCCTCCACCCTGAACTCCTTTCAGGGGGTGTTGAAGGTCAGCAGCTGGAAGTTTATAATTCAGTCCTTGTAGAGGTAGAAGGCAAGTGCCAATTTATAGTTGGCAATAGGAATTAGGTTGAGTTCACGGCATTTGAGTTTGAGCAAATTGTGGGAGATAGTGAAGGACAGGGAAGCCTGGCATGCTGCAGTCCATGGGGTCCATAAGGAGTCTGGACATGACTGAGCGACTGAGTAACAAGGCATTGGAGTTCTTGGAATCTCTTATCTGCCATGTTAAAAGATAAACCAAGGCATATTAAAAATTTCAAAAGTTAATTTGAGCAAAAATCAGTTAAATTCGGGCAGCACCAAACACAAAGTGATCAGGAATACTCTACTGACTGAAGCTTAGGGCAAAGATTCTACAGAGAAGATGAAGAAGCGAAGGAAGGAAATTATTTGACTGACTATAATGGCAACCTACTCCAGTACTCTTGCCTGGAAAATCCCATGGACCGGGGAGCCTGGTAGGCTACAGTCCATGGGGTCGCGAAAAGTCGGACACGACTTCACTTTCACTTTCACTTTTCACTTTCATGCATTGGAGAAGGAAATGGCAACCCACTCCAGTGTTCTTGCCTGGAGAATCCCAGGGACGGGGGAGCGTGGTGGGCTGCCGTCTATGGGGTCGCACAGAGTCGGACACGACTGAAGCGACTTAGCAGCAGCAGCAGCAGTTTAAAGCCCATTTGGTTGTTTGTGATTGGTCATCCTTAGTGTTTCTATGTCTTAAACTTGGAGTATTACAGGACTAGATTTTGATTCACTTATGTGGGCCACCACACCACTACAGCCGCCTCAGTCCAATGGCCTCCTTGTGTAATTAATTTGACAACCTAAAAGCAAGATTTCTACCAAAAAATAAAAACTCAGTTGTCATAAATTCCTCCCCCAAAGCAACTCTGATCTTTCGCCCCACCACACCCAAACAGACATTGTTATGAAACAACCATACCTCTCATTCAGTCTCCTAAGGGCTCAGTTATGTTTCAAATAATTCACCCTCCACCTTTACATGGTCTTCTTCTCCTGTGTCTCTGTATCCAGATCTTCTTCTTTCCCTTATAATGACATCAGTCATTAGACAAAGGGCCCACTCTAATCCAGCATGAACCCAGTTTAATTTTACTACTTCTTCAAACCGTATTTCCAAATAAGATTATATCCCAAGGTTCTGGACATAAATGGCAGGGGATACTCTTCAACCCACTCCATGATTAAAGCCATGGCCTCTAGAGTTTGAGTTTCCTTGGTAACTCAGTTGGTAAAGAATCTGCCTGCTCTGCAGGAGAGTAGGGTTCAATCCCTGAGTCCGGAAGATCTCCTGAAGAATGGAATGGCAACCCTCTCTAGCATTCCTGCCTGGAGAACCCCATGGACAGAGGAGCCTGGAGGGCTATCGTTCATAGGGTCACAAAGAGTCAGACACAACTGAAGCGAGTAAGCATGCATGCTAGATTTCAAATTCTTGTCTTAACCTAAGTCAGTTCAGTTCGATTCAGTTGCTTAGTCGTGTCTGACTCTTTGCAACCCCATGGATTGCAGCATGCCAGGCCTCCCTACCCATCACCAATTCCTGAAGTTTACCCAAACTAATGTCCTTTGAGTTGGTGATGCCATCCTACCATTTCATCCTCTGTTGTCCCCTTCTCCTCCTGCCCTCAATCTTTCCCAGCATCAGGGTCTTTAACATAAGTAGTTGTGTGAATTTGAATAATTCACCTGACCTTCATAAATGTGTTGTCTCACCCATCATGTGTGAGTTTTATGGCCTTGCGGAGCAAATTAGGTAATGTTTGTGAAGTCTTTGAGCACACTGCTTGGCCTTTGGAAAGCATCCACACTTGGAGGCTTTGATCATCCTCTCCCATCAATCTAACCCTTCACCCTTTTCTGGCTTTTCTGTGCTGTTCTATCAACCTACTCTTTGCTGCTGCTGCTGCTGCTAAGTCGCTTCAGTCGTGTCCGACTCTGTGCGACCCCATAGACGGCAGCCCACCAGGCTCCCCCGTCCCTGGGATTCTCCAGGCAAGAACACTGGAGTGGGTTGCCATTTCCTTCTCCAATGCATGAAAGTGAAAAGTGAAAGTGAAGTCGCTCAGTCATGCCCGACCCTTAGCGACCCCATGGACTGCATGCAGCCCACCAGGCTCCTCTGTCCATGGGATTTTCCAGGCAAGAGTACTGGAGTGGGTTGCCGTTGCCTTCTCCGAACCTACTCTTTAAATATTGGTTTTTCCAAGAGTTCTTTCTTCCCTACTCTTCTGCCATAGGCAGCTCCTCCCCTTGGGGTATGTGTGTTCTGATGACTCTGTTGAGGTGAAAACTTTTCCTTTTTCAACTTGGATCCAGCAGTTGGGAGCCTGGAAAAATTTAACTGAAAAAATTAAAAAAAAAAAAAAATAGAGAGTCACAGAAGAAAAGACAAGGTTTATTTTCAAACGTGCATACAGGAATTTCAATAATGGAAAGTTCATGGAAAATCCCAAGGGAAAGTGTACATATGCATCAATTTAATTTAACAAAAGGGGGGGGAAGTTTATTTAGGGTTTCAGTGAGAGTATATGGAAGTTTCTACTGCTTCTCAATGCTAATGGTAATGGGCAGTCTGTCTTCTTAGCAACTGAATTTTCAGGAAACTCCCTAGGAGGGAGGTTGATAGCTCCTATATTTTCAGGAGGCTCTGCTTTGAGCAGATAAAGAAAATTCAGATAAGATTTCTTTCTGTATGACTGTGCTCACTTCACATGTTTTAATGTTTTCACTTTAATGGGGCTTCTCTGGTGATCCCGTGCTTAAGACTCTGGGCTTCCACTGCGGATGCCGCAGGTTCAATCCCTGGTTGAGGAATTAAGATTCCATGTGCCTCACAATGCAGCCGAAATAAATAAATAAAATTAGTGTTTGTACTAATTCTGGGGATCCGAAAGAATCTCCACATTTCCCTCATCTGAAACTCCCCTGGAAGTTTTTCACACAAGAAAAGAAACTAGGTCATTTGCTGTGGAGAGCTAAGTGAGAAGTTGCAAGGTAAAAGACCTCCGAAGGGAGTGAAGAATAGGGATTAGGACGAGAAACCGAAAAAGAAAAATGATTGAAGTAAACTATAAATGCAGTCTCTGCATTCAGGAGGCAGCCAGTTGAGATGTTGTTGTTGAACACAAGTTTGCCTGCCCAACTCACAGTGTTTGTAGTTAGGAGCAGAGAAAGGTTTATTATTGCAGGGCCATGCACGAAGAGCAGGCAGACCACACACACTCAAAAACCCGAAATCCCCAAAGGCTTTCAGATAAGGGTTGTTTTGTTTTATTGGGATATAGTTGCTTTACACTGTTGTGTTAGTCTCTGCTGTACAATGCAGTCAGTCAGTTATACGTATACATATATCCCCTCCCTCTTGGGACTCCCTCCCACCTCACCCCTCATTTATCTTGGTCACCAGGGAGCACCGAGCTAAGCTCCCTGAGCTATGCAGCAGGTTCCCCAAGGGTTTTTAAAGGCAATCTTTGGGGTGAAGGCTACAGGGTGCCTGACTTTCTTCTGATTGGCTAGTGGCAAGATAATGTGGTGATGTTTCAAGAATCTCAATCATCAATCTTCTGGTTCCAATCCAACTGGGGTCCAGTACTTGAGGGTGTTAGTTTCTGCACAACTCAGATCTTATGTATATCTCTTGAAGAGGAACTAAGACTCTGTCCTGGGGCTTCCCAGGTGGCACTCGTGGTAAAGAACCCGCTTGCAATGCAGAAGATGTAAGAGACTCAGGTTCGATCCCTGGGTTTGCAAAGATCCTCTGAAGAAAGGCATGGCAACCCACTCCAGTATTCTTGTCAGGGAAATCCCGTGGACAGAGGAGCCTGGCAGGCTATGGTCCATGGGGCCAAAAAGAGTAGGACATGACTGAAGTGACTTAGCACACAAAATGCTGTTTCATTCCCTCACTTTCCTAATTAGTAACTGCTTGGATCTGCTCTTCGGAATTCGAGGGAGACCTAGGAGACTAAAGTCTTTTTCTGAACACAAGAAATGGGGAACACAGAAAGAGCTCTGTATTCCAGAGAGCCCCACAGGGTCCAGCTCAGTTTCAGCTTCTAGATGTTGGATTTGAAGCATCTTTAGGGAAGATGTTTAATGGCAGTGTTTCAGGAAGGAGGACCCCTTCCAAAGCTTGAGAGTGGGCTCTTGACTAACCCTCAGAAATGAATTATCTGAGGAGACACAGGTGCTGACCAAGCAAGAGACTTTATCGGGAAGGGGAGCCTGGGTGGAGAGCAGGAGGGTAAAGGAAACCAGGAAGGCTGCTCTGCCGTGTGGCTTGCATTCTCGGGTTTTTCTGGTGATGGGATTAGTTTCCAGTTGTCTCTGGCCAATCACTGTGATCCAGGGTCCTTCCTGGTGGCGCACACATTGCTCAACCAAGATGGATTCCAGTGAGGAGGATTCTGGGATGTTGGCAGGACATGTGGTATCTCTTTTTGACCTTTCAAGAATTCTTCTGGTTGGCAGGGGCTTGTTAGTTCTGTGTTTCTAACCAGGACCTCCTGTCATAAAATAACGCATGGAAATGGTTACTATGGTGCCTGGCCAGGGTGGGCGGTATCAGTCAGTGTCTCCCCAAGAGTAGTGTGGCAGTCATGGTAACTTCCTGTAGTAGAGCCTGAAGACACAGGTTTTCCCGTGAACTCTGAGTGACCTGCCCTGATAGACCCTTTGAATTTCTATCAAGTCCAGCTCCAGTTTTCAGGGTTTCCAGAAAGGGGCAGTTTTAGTTTTCAATCATGTCAGGTCAGAAGAGTGGGAGAAAAACTGGAAGTATTAATTACTGACAAAATGCAGGATCCAGTTTCCAAAAAGATGAAAAACAGCTTGAAGACAAGAACCGGGACTAGGATCCGAAAACCCACAAGAGTGGGTTATAGTTTTCCATAGAAACATGTCATTTCTCCTACAGTGACCTATTTTCATCAAAAACAATCAAAGAAAGATCATTATTGATTGCCTAGTAAGTCTGATTTCATTGAATTTGACCTGCTTATTTACATAAATGCAGCAGGAATGGCAACTAATGCCATAGTTCTATTAAAGTTTGCTTTGTTGGAAATAAAACTGTGTTACTGAGATTGGGATGGGAACCTATGGTCTTTTAACTGAGATTGTACTTGGCCTCAGGACCTAATGAAGTTCAGGTTCTTGATGTCTCATCACAGAAAGAATTCAGTGAGAGACAAAGTAATAGTTAAGAAGTGCATTTATTTAGAGAGAAACACACTCCACAGACAGAGCATGAGCCATCTCAGATGGCAAGAGCAGCCTTGAAATACGGCATGGTTAGTTTTTATGGGCTGGGTAATTTTATAGCTAAAGAGTAAGAGGATTATTCCAACCATTTCGGGGAAGGGGTGGGGATTTTCAGGAATTGGGCCACTACTCACTTTTTGGTCTCTGGTTGGCCTCAGAACTGTCATGGCACTGGTGGGTGTGTCATTTAGCTTGCTGATGTATTAAGGTGAGCATATACTGAGGCGCTGGAGAAGGAAATGGCAACCCACCCCAGTACTCTTGCCTGGAGAATCCCATGGATGGAGGGGCCTGGTAGGCTGCAGTCCATGGGGTTGCTGAGTTGGACACAACTGAGTGACTTCACTTTCACTTTTCACTTTTATGCATTGGAGAAGGGAATGGCAACCCATTCCAGTGTTCTTGCCTGGAGAATCCCAGGGACAGAGGAGCCTGGAGGGCTGCCGTCTATGGGGTCACAGAGTCAGACACGACTGAAGTGACTTAGCAGCAGCAGTAGCAGCATACTGAGGCTCAAGGTCTAGTGGAAGTCAACCTGTCCTCCATCTTGGACCCCTTTGGTTCTAATCAGTTTATGTCATGTCCTTGGTCTATGTCCCATCTTTTCAAGTTTGTGCCCTGCCCTTTTCCCTCCTGCTTCAGAACTTCTCATAAAAAATCTCAGATTGGACTTCTGAAAGCGTACTTTAGACTAGAAAGTCAAGCCAAGAACTTGCCATCAGCTATCTACTCTGCCTAAAGGTTTGGATAAAATCCTCTCTTCTCAAGGTCCCCAGGATATCCTCTTTCCTGCACCCTCCAGAAAGTGACTTTCCTTATTCACCTGTATGGCTGGGAATCCGATAATTCAGAGAATAAGCCAATTGTTTCAAGAGAGCTTCATAAGCAATGGCTCCATAAAGTCAATTTTATTTCCTTAAAACTGTCTGGTAGTATTTGATTTTATGTACATCATGAAGGAAATGGCAACCCACTCCAGTACTCTTGCCTGGAAAATCCCTTGGACGGAGGAGCCTGGTAGGCTATAGTCTATGGGGTCGCAAAGAGTCGGACACGACTGAACGACTTCACTCACTCACTCACTCACATCATTCTCAAATACGGCATTCTAGTAAAAACTTTGGTTACATGATCAATTTTTCCAACTATATACTATTAAAAAGAAGCCAGGTTCTTATTTAACTTATGCAAGTAACTATATTGCTGTGAATACAATAACACTCAAAAAGAAGTATCTGAATTCTGGAAGGATCAAGAAGGGAGAAAGAGAGAAGTGCTTCAGTTTTTGTTTACAAACATTTAATATACAAAAGTGCTGTAAGTTATAGATATCTTAAGAGAAATGAGAAAGGGGTTCCTTATACCCAGAAGCTGTAATATTAAAGAACCAGCAATGTTCCCCTAAAAAAGTCATAAAAATTATAATAAATTTTCATGAGTTCAATCAGTCTCATGTAATTAATTCTTGTTCTATTTGCTCTTGGGTTAGCAGTTTCAACTAGAGTTCTCTACCCAGTCCAGTGTAATCATCTCATAGCTATTAATACCATCAGAAATCTGTACCCCAGATTACATGTCATAGCCCTTTCTATGAGCCTGAGTTGGTCCCTATTTTTGAAGATGAAGCATTCTGGATTTTATCTGATCATAAAGCACTATTTGTAAATGATAAGAGACTTAACATGACCATGGTTTAAAATTTGATGAAATTTTATTATAAAAGTAACACAATTTGGTTGTTTCTGTGATATACAACATTCTAAATAATAATTGGAATTATGATTGCTAATATTATGCCAGGATATTTCATGGAAGGTACTGATAAATTTTTAGAAATTTCATACAGTCTCTGAATACATACATTAATAATATTTATCCATACAAATAAAGCCTAGGGAAGGTTAAGCATCACTTTTTATTTGACAATGTTATTCATGCAGTTTAACACATCAAACAAACCTAATTCGTTTAACATCTCTCTTTTTACAAAGAGAGGGGAAAAAAAAACTCTTTGAGATGTTCTAGGAGCCTTTTATGAAATCTCAAAGTCAGTTGAAGGTCAAAAAGATTTCATTTAGAAATTGATTTGGGGAAGTTGTCAAAAATGTCAACGTGTTTTAACACTTCATTAACCAGAAGCACAGACCACTATGCAACAATACTTGACTGTCAATTTAACCAAAATAACAATAAAAATTTTCAAAAGTAAATATAGGGAGCAACATGGTTGTTAAAAAAAAACAAAACAGGTCTTATAAAAAGTGAGAAGAATTGTTTCTCTTAAATAATTGAGGACATGATAAAGACAACACAGGAAGTTATTGTGGTAAGATTCAGAGTTGTTTCCTTGGTGGATTAATCAAAAAGTAGAGAAAATCTTTTACAATCTCTTACTGAAAACAGGCCTACAATTCAACACATTTTGACTTTTTAAGAGAGAGAAAAATCACACTCTTGTTTTGCATGAGTGCACTATCGCTATTAAAGTTCACTTTAAAATCTTATAACAAATTCACTTATCCAGTTTGACCACATGAGATTAAATATTCTTTCTCTCTCTTCCCCTGTCTCTCTTTATCTCCCCCACAAACCTTTCACAAGTTTCTAGACCCATTCAGTTCTTGTCCTACATTTTCCTCTTTCTTATTCTGGAACAACTTTGACACAACTATTTTAGGATGAAATTACTCTCTTTTTTCCTTAACAGAGACATAGCGTTAACACCTTGTATACTTTTTCTTATCAAAAATATATCCTACTTTCCTGGCACGTTTTGCATAGATTTTTTTTCCCTTCATCCTTATTATTTCTAGTGGTGTCTCTTACATATACTGATTATAATTCTTGATCCTTAGATTTTTTTTTTTAAAGAAAACTAGGAGATCGTTTTTGATCCTGTAGTGGAATAGATGCTGCTGTTGCTGCTCGTGTTGAGTCCAGAACTGCAGCCGGACAGGAGGCTAGAGGATGTGCAAAGGATGCTGACCTGATAACTGGGTCTGGAGACCCCAAGGAGGAGGAAGAAGTGGAGGAGGAATGAGTGGACCCCCTTACAGAAGTGAGAGGGCAAGGCGAACAGCTGGAGAAATGTGTAAAGGCTCATGAACAGCTAGAGCTCTGAGATGAGCGTGTAGCCTCCAGGTTACAGGCAGGGGAGGACTGCACAGAGGAGCTCTTCAACTTCTTGCATGTGAGGGACCACTGTATGACCCACAAATTGGTTAACAGCTTGAAATAAGTGTGCAGATCCATTCACCCCAGCCTTCGTCTCCTGGGCATCGGGTATTTCCTTATGGTTTTGAACATATCGTTCATTGTGTAATCAAGTTCATGTGAATCTCAAAGATTTGGGCTTAGGCAAGTAGCTTCTATGTAATTATCAGTGATTTCATTTTAATGAAATCCAGTGATCAGCCTAGGCAAGTAGCTTCTACATAATGATCAGTGATTTCATCTTAATAAAATCCAGTGATCAGCCTAGGCAAGTAGCTCCTACGTAATTATCAGTGATTTCATCTTAATGAAATCCAGTGATCAGCCAAAAAAAAAAAAACCTAGGAAATAAACCATGGTGATATACCAGCATTCAGTAGTTGATAGCAAAAGTATGAATACACCATCTCACAATTTCTAGAGCCATATGCTTCCTTATAGTACAGTTTCCCAACGTGGCAAAAGAACATGTTCATTAACAGGTCCGAGTATCTTTATTCTCTATGTAAAAAGAAGTCAGGTCAACTCCATTGCTGCCCTGCAAATAGTTTCATCAGTACCATCTTTCTATATTCCATATACATGCACTGATGTACAATATTTGTCTTTCTCTTTCTGACTTACTTCACTCTGTACAATAGGCTTTAGATCCTATGACTGATTCATGTTGATGTATAGCAGAAATCAGCACAATATTGTAATTATCTTTTTTTAATTTATCTTTTAATTAATAATCACTTTACAGAATTGTGTTGTTTTCTGCCACACATCAACATGAATCAGCCATAGGTATACATATGTCCCCTCCCTCTGAACCTCCCTCCCATCTCCCTTCCCATCCCATCCCTCAGGTTGATACAGAGCTCCTGTTTAAGTTACCTGAGTCATACAGCAAATTCCCACTGGCTATCTATTTTACATATGGTAATATAAGTTTCCACGTTACTCTCTCCTCCAATAAAAAACTTAAAAAGAAAACTTTTTTTTAATTAAAAAAAAAAAAAAATAAGGCAAAGGGACTTCCCTGATGATCCAGTGGCTAAGTATCCCCCTTCCAATGCAGGGGATATGGGTTTCAACCCTGGTCAGAGAACTAAGATCCCACATAGTGCAGGACAAGTTTGCCTGTGCATTGTGACTAAGACCCAATGTAGCCAAATAAATACATAAAATAAATTTTTTTAAAAAAAGAAGAAGCAGGAGAAAGTGCTCTCTTACAACTCTGACTCACTCTCTTTTTTAACCAGTGCCCCCTGGCTTGTGGGATCCTCGTTCTCCAACCAGGGATTGAACCCAGGCCCTCAGCAGAGAAAACTTGGAGTCCTAACCAATGGACCACCAGGGAATTCCCACTCTTTCTCTCTTTTTTTCTTTCACTCTTTCTTTCTCTATGTCCTTCCTCTTTCTTTCTCATGTGAAAATACAGGGAGACCCCTACAAGCCAGAAAATGACCATTCACCACAATCCCAGAACACTTGTATCCTGATCTTAGACTTCCAGCCTCTGAAACTGTGCAAAATAAATATTTGCCGAGTAACCCTCCCAATTTATGATATCTTGTTCAGTTCAGCCGTTCAGTCATGTCCGACTCTCTGCGACCCCATGAATCGCAGCACGCCAGGCCTCCCTGTCCATCATCATCTCCTGGAGTTCACTCAAACACACGTCCATGGAGTCAGTGATGCCATCCAGCCATCTCATCCTCTGTTGTCCCCTTTTCCTCTTGCCCCCAATCCCTCCCAGCATCAGTCTTTTCCAATGAGTCAACTCTTCGCATGAGGTGGTCAAAGTACTGGAGTTTCAGCTTCAGCATCATTCCCTCCAAAGAAATCCCAGGGCTGATCTCCTTTAGTTGGACTGGTTGGATCTCCTTGCAGTCCAAGGGACTCTCAAGAGTCTTCTCTAACACCACAGTTCAAAAGCATCAATTCTTCGGCACTCAGCTTTCTTCACAGTCCAAATCTCACATCCATACATGACCACTGGAAAAACCATAGCCTTGACTAGACGGACTTTTGTTGGCAAAGTAAAGTCTCTGCTTTTCAATATGCTATCTAGGTTGGTCATAATCTTGTTAAAGCAGCCCAAACTGACTACAACACACAATAACACAAATGTCACACATTTGCATACAAACGTTGGTCCTCGTCTTTGCTCCACTTTATATTTTTATCTGAATTGTGCTTCTGGCAGATGGAATAAGCTGTCACCTCCTCAATATGGGGGTTAAAGCTTTGTCCAACATTTATAGAGGAGATTTTTAAGATTTCTTCCTTTTTTCTTGATATATTAATATAACCTTAAGGAGGCTATGGACTAAATTTTGTTTGCCATTAGTCTGTTTGTTCTTTCTCAGCCTCGTGTGGTTGCTTTTAAGAGTCCCTTGGGAGCCCCTGAGGAGGACCAAGGGTTACCTGAAGTTCCAGTGACTATAGGGAGTTGAAGGGCTAAAATGGAAAGATAGAAAATCCAGCTTGAGAGATTTATGTTTTCCCAAAGGTGCTATTATCCTTAGAAAAATCACACCAAGAAGAAAGGAGACAGGCAGAGTTAGTGCCATGGTGGCAGAACACAGAGTCAGTGGGGTTTGAGAGGAAAGGAGTTTAGTCTACTGAAAAGTTCCCACGAGAGGAACAGGATCAAGTAGGGAGAACAGAGAGGCCTTGAAACCAAAGCCAGAAAGGAGAACTTCGAGCCCAAGAGGTATCTTCCAAACAAAGATGCTAGATTGTAACTCAGCTTCAGAAAGTATACTCATTTCAACTATGACTCAAACATAAGTATCTTCCCTGGTGGGTCAGATGGTAAAGAATCTGCCTGCAGTGCACAAGACCTGGGTTCAATCCCTGGGTTGGGAAGATCCCCTGGAGGAGGGCATGGCAACCCACTCCAGTATTCTTGCCAGGAGAATCCCCATGGACAGAGGAGCCTGGTGGGCTACAGTCCATGGGATCGCAAAGAGTTGGACACAACTTAGCAACTTTAGCTTTTTTCACTCTTTTTACTTCACAGGGCCAAAAATCAAAGAGGACACAGGTGGTATCAACCCTTATACACAAAGGTAGCCAAGGAGGAAGGAAGGAAGCATCTCATTGCCATAGCAATGAACACAGGCAGTGGGACAAGAGACAAGAGTCCTACAGGATGAGACCTTTCACGATTTAGATTTTGATGAATTCCCTGAGAGTTGCTAATGATCAGTAGAACCCCACTCCAGATGTGGTACCCACACTACCCATATTTCAGTCGTGTCCAACTCCTTTCGGCCCCATGAACTGTAGCCCACCAGGCTCCTCTGTCCATGGGATTTCCCAGGCAAGAATACTGGGGTGGGTTGCCATTGCCTTCTCCAGGGCATCTTCCAGACCCAGAGATCAAATCTGCTACTCTTAAGTCTCCTGCATTGGCAGGTGGGCTTTTTATCTCTAGCACCACCTGGGAAGCCCCATTTCTACCCTTCAGATCAGTTCAGTTCAGTTCAGTTGCTCAGTCCTGTCCGACTCTTTGTAACCCCATGAATCGCAGCACACCAGGCCTCCCATCACCATCTCCTGGAATTCACTCAGACTCACATCCATCAAGTCGGTGATGCCATCCAGCCATCTCATCCTCTGTCATCCCCTTCTCCTCCTGCCCCCAATCCCTCCCAGCATCAGAGTCTTTTCCAATTAGTCAACTCTTCGCATGAGGTGGCCAAAGTACTGGAGTTTCAGCTTCAGCATCATTCCTTCCAAAGAAATCCCAGGGCTGATCTCCTTCAGAATGGACTGGTTGGATCTCCTTGCAGTCCAAGGGACTCTCAAGAGTCTTCTCCAACACCTTAAGCAAGTAGAAAACCAGAGTAAACTTCTCAGTTTCCAAAACCAGGTTCTCACGAAACAACACTTTTAGCTACCACAAGACAAAACAGTAGCACAAAAGACAGACAGAACAGCTGCCTGTAACAAAAGTCCCAATATCCAAAGAACTCAGGGGTGGGAGGAGCGGACTGGGAGGGAATGATGTAGAAAAGAATGGCTTTATTGCTTTCCCAGGCAAAGGGGGACATGGTGGGTGCCTGCCCCCCAGAAAGCAGTCCCAACCCAGGAGGATTTGATAAGGAGTTTTATAGCAAGGGGCTTCCCTGGTGGCTCAGACGGTAAAAAAATCTGCCTGCAATGTAGGAGACCCAGCTTCAGTCCCTGAGTCAGGAAGATCCGCTGGAGAAGGGAAAGGCAACGCAGTCCACTACTCTTGCCTGGAGAATTCCATGGACAGAGGAAACTGGCAGGCTACAGTCTGCGGGGGTCGCAGAGTCAGACACGACTGAGGGACTAACACTCTTTATAGGAACAATTTAAGGGTGGGGTTCCTCTCAAGATTAGGGTATGTGCAGGGCCTGTACTCCCTTAATCCTGTCTCAGGTGGTCTCCACCCTAGAGAATTTGATGAAGGGTTTGAGAACAGTGGTTCAAAGCTGGGGTCTTGGACAAAATCAGGCTGTGAGCAGCCTTCATCTCATCTCCCAGGTGGCCAGTCTCCTAATCTTGATAAGTTTCCCTGGTCCCTTTAATCTTGCCTTGGGTGATTTTTTTTGGCTGTTCCTCCCTTGTTTAAAAACAGCAAAGAACTGGCTTTAACCAAAAATTTTCTTCTGTAAATCAAAAATTTGGAATATCTTTTTCAGAAAGGCAGGGAGAGGCTCTTACTGTCCTTGCTTGGCCAGAGTCTGGCGGAGACCCAGGATTCTGACTGGTAAAATAAAGTTTACCTTCGCTGGCATGGCCAAAGGTCCTGGGATCTCAGCAGCAGTCCCCTGAGAGTGGAGAGTCCAGACCATCCCATCTTTATTGCCAAAAGTCTTGGGAAGAAGACTTTTCTAGCTTCTGTCCAACAGTTGGGGCCTGATAATTTAAATGAGAAAAAGAAAAAAAACAGATTAATAAGAGAAAACAGAACGTTAATTTTCACACAAGCTTGTGGGAGCTCCCAATCATGGAAAACTCTTGAAATAACCCAAAGGAAAGGTATAGACGTGTGTGCATGCCTGCTCAGTTGTGTCTGACTCTTTTATGACCCTGTGGACTAGCCCACCAGACTCCTCTGTCCATAGGATTTCCCAGGCAAGAATACTGGAGTGGGTTGCCATTTCCTTCTCCAGGAATGTGTATATAAACCAATTTAACAAAGAGCGGTGGGTTAAGGCTTCAGTGGGAGAGTATGAAAGGTTCTGTTGGGCTTTTCGATGCTAATGAGAATGGACAGTCCCTCTTCTTGGCAGCTAAATTCACAGGAAACTGCCTAGGAGGAGGTTTAATGGCAGCTGTATTTTGTAATGGCTCTGATTCAGGCAGCTAAAGGAAATTTACACAGCATTCATTTCTGCACCTCTGTGCTCAAATGTTTTCACTTTAAAATAATCTTTATACCAATTCTGAGGGTCCAAGAGGATCACCACAATTCTCAAAGGAGTTCTCCAAGTCTCACCCTCTGGAACCAAACTGCCTAGTACATGTTCCAGCCCTGTCTGAGAAAGCTGAAAGACCTGGGGTAAATTACATACTCCTCTGTGTTTCAATATGCAGAAAGAGGATGGAGTGATTGAAAGGATTAAACAAGTCCTATGTGTGAAGTATTTGGAACAACGCCTGGACGCAGTATGAGTGATACAAGTGTTTCCTATTGTTATTTTTTTATTGCAGTATAACTGACATATAAGATTATATTCATTTCAAATGTACAAAGTAATGATTCAACATTTAGGTATATTACAAAACTCATCACAGTATGTTTAGATAGCATCCATCACCAAGCTAAAGAATTTTTTTTTTTTTTGTCCTATAAGCTTCTCAAACTCAACCATTCCAAAACTCATCTTATCTCTAAACCTGTCCGTCAGGGAATTTCTGTGGTTAGGGATCTGCACTTTCACTGCTAAAGTTCCAAGTTCAGTACCTGGTCGAGAAACAGATCCCACCAAGCTTCTTGGTGCAGTTTTTTTTTTTTAAGTCATAAAAAAAAAATAGATAAGCTTTTCCTTCCTCCCAGAGTCCCTTTTTCATTAGGTGGCACCACCACCAGCCCCATCACCCAAGCAGAAACCCTGATTTCTCTCTCCCCTTTGACCCCATGTAAAATCAACCACTAAAACTGGTTCACTTTAACCCCTAAATACTGCTTGAGTTTGTTCTCTTCATTCTCGCTTTTCTGTCAGGGTTGATGGTTGCTTAGCACTTCCCCATCTTGTTGATGTTGGTTTTGGCCGCATGACTCGACGTGGACGGTGGAATAGTATTAGACATGACTATAGCTGTGCAACTGGACTCAGCCTCTGATGCTCCTGCGTCATGTGAACACCCCCCAGGTAGCCTTGATTGCCTGAACCACAGTGACTCATAGTCACACGAGTTTGAAGAAAAGCTTATGTCTGTGTGCCACTGAGATTTTGTGGTTGCAAAATAGTTTTGGGTTTGTTTTCTTTTTTGCTGCACTGGGTCTTAGTTGCAGCACCCAGGATCTTCAATCTTCATCACAGCATACAGGATCTTTAGTGGTGGCATGTGAACTCTTAGTTGCGGCATATGAGATCTAGTTCCCTGACTAGGGATCAAACCAGGGCCCCTGCTTTGGACGCACAGAGTCTCAGCCGCCGGACTACCAGGAAAGTCGCAGCTATTAACAGGAATACCTGCCTGCTGCATTTTTCCTAGGGCAGGCAATTGTCTCATAGTTGGTGTTTCCATTTCTAGCCTTACTCCTCTAACTGTATCCTTCAAATGGCTACCAGGTTACTCTACCTAAAGTGCAAATCTGATTGGAGCTGACTTACTCATAATTCTTTGAAAATGACAGAAACCAAATTCAAATCACTCTTGGTGGCGGCGGCAGGGGACTGAGAATCTATTGGTTTGTGTAAATCTTTAGGGGTGGTCATAGCTTCTCACATGGCTGGATCCAGTTGCCCAAACAAGCTCATTGGGAATACATCTCTCCTTCTCAGAACTCCATTCTCTTCTGTGGCTTCATTCTCAAGCAGACCCTCTCCAGCCCGGTGGAGAAAATGCCATTAAGAGGTGCCAAGCTAAAATCCTACTATTTTATTAACTCCAAAAGAAAGTGAATATGTCTTTCATAATTGTGCCAACAAAAAGTCTCCCAGAAGACTCACTGTACTGATTTGGGTTGGATGCCATTCCTTGAATTAGTCACGTTGACCAGGGAGGTGCAGTGCTCAGCCTTGTACCCGAGAGTGGGATCAGCCCCACCAAGTCGTGTAAACCAAGAGTGGATAAGGAAAGGGTTCCCCAAGGGGAAAAGATGGGATTTGTTACCAGAAGGCAAGATACAAAGCAATCAAAAGCAAGTGATGTCTTGGCATCATTCCTCTGCCTAAAGTCCTCCAATGAACTCCTCATCGCCATTAGGATGAACACTTAGCCTTTCAGTATGAACAACAAGGCCCTCCTCGATCTGTGGTCCTTTTCACTTACTAAGCCTCACCTCCCTGTCACTGTGTGATGGGCCCTTCGCTCCCACAACACTGCATATCGCAACCTTGCAGCTCATATGTTCCCCTTCTCCTTGAAACACTTACCCTGTTTTCTCTAGCCAATTCCTACTTACTCGTAAAGGCTCCATATAGGTCTCATCAAAGCTGGAGAGATCTCTCTGACTTTGCTGCTCCAGGCTGTGCTCCCACAAGGACTGCCTCAACATTTTAAACAATGACGTGTTTGGCACAGAGGAGTCTCCAAGTAGGTCTTTCCTGGTAGCTCAGCTGGTAAAGAATCTGTCTGCAGTGCAGGAGACCTCGGTTTGATTCCTGGGTTGGGAAGATTCCCTGGAGAAGGGATAGACTACCCACTTCAGTATTCCTGGGCTTCCCTGGTGGCTCAGCTGGTAAACAATCCATCTGTAATGCAGGAGACCTGGGTTTGATCCCCGGGTTGGAAAGATCCCCTGGAGGAGGGCATGGCCACCCACTCCAGTATTCCTGCCTAGAGAATCCCCATGGACAGAAGAGCCTGGCAGACTATAGTTCATGGGGTTGCAAAGAGCTGGACACAACTGAGCAACTAAGTACAGCACAGCAGCACAGTCTCCCAGTAACTGCTGGATTAATAGATGGATAGAGCAAGGAATAAGTGTTGAGTGGTAGAAACAATAAATATTTGCTTAATGAATGAATTTGGTTTGAAATGGGAAGTTGATTGACTCATAGAACTGAAAAATCCAAGGGAAGAGCTGAACATATCGGTTGTTGTTGCTCAGTTGCCAAGTCGTGTCCAACTCGTTGTGACCCCATGGACCACAGCATGCCCAGCTTCCCTGTCCCTCACCGTCTCCCAGAGTTTGCCCAAGTTCACGTCCATTGCATCAGTGATGCCATCCAACCGTCTCATCCTCTGTCACCTTCTTCTCCTTCTGCCTTCAATCTTTTCCAGCATCAGGGTAAAGGTAAACAGTATACGTGGGTAGGTAAATAGAGAGATAGACAGACTGACAAATGACATATAGATGGACTGAATGGACTGGATGAATGGAGGATGGATGAATAGATGGAGAGATAAGTGGATAGAAAGGTGACTAGTAAGCAAAATCCTCTTCCTCAAGTAGCTGTGGAAATGGGCCAGAGAAATGGCTTTCAAGTTATGGGCTGAGTCTATGCAGACCTGCCTTTAAAGGGCTTAAAGCTCATTTGCGTAGACATAATTCTCGCCACTTACACCAGGCACTTGATCCTCAGAGGGAGATAGATGGGTGATACTGGGACCCCATGGCACAATTGGAATATCATTAAAAAGAAACTGGGTCCTTTTTCCTGCTGCAGATTAACTTCCTGGCAAATTGCAACATGCCTGCCACAGCTGGAGGTGGATGGAGAATCCTGTTTTTAAAACCCTCAGAGATCTCGCATTAAATTAAAAGAGCATTTTGCACCATCCCAGGAGGAAGCCAAACAAACCACCCTGTTTCTGAACTTCTAAGGACCTGGAGTCCCCTTCATTTGGAGTTGGTAAGAAGTTGAGTGAGTTTTACCCCTCAGGAGCTAATGGAAATAAGCACCACCCTGCCTTCAAACCTCACCACCAGCTGAATTTTTTCCAAGAGTCCTGAGGGTGGACACTGTGAGCAGCTTCTGACCAGACACCATCCTGTTTTGCAGGGTGAATTTCCATTAGGAGGGAGGAGAGAGAAAAACAGAACTGTATTTAAAAAAAAAAAAAAAAAAAATTGAAAGCAGTTACCAGAGCTTGGCCTCTGCCCAGAAAGCTGTAGAAAGAGGCCCCAAACTTCCTGATCCCCAGCTGCAAGCCCAGGCCTGTTTCCTGGCCCATTGCAAGTTTCCTACCCCCAGGAAAGAGCAGGGCTTCGGGCCAGCTGAGGAGGCCCCATCTCTCCTGCTCCCTCCTTGAAAGACGTCAGGCTCTGCTGAAGCAAAAGGAACGTTTCCAAATTGCTTTACTTTTGGTCCTTCTTCTCTTTACCCCCACTGCCAGTTTCTCAAAACAATCCTATTTCGTTTCTGAGGTTCTGATGGCCAAAACAAGGGTCATTTCCAGTAGCATGCTGCCTCTTTTTCTCCATTCTTCCATCTCCCTGCTTCTCATCACCCAGCACACCCCACACTCCCAGAGTAATAAATAAAAAGCCCTCAAAGCATCACCCGTGGCACAATGGTAAAGAATCCACCTGCCAGTGCAGGGGACACAGGTTCAATCCCTCGGTCAGGAAGATCCCCTGGAGGAGGGCATGGCAACCTGCTCCAGGATTCTTGCCTGGAAAAATCCCATGGTCAGAGGAGACTGGCGGGCTACAGTCCATGGGGTCACAAAGAGTCAGACACAACTGAGCAAGCACACAAAACATCGCCCAGCCTGCAAGTGGTGGGGGGGGAGGGTGGGTGATCCTAGTTGACCAGTTGCCTCCCCCATAGGCAAGTAGATTCAATTGAGTAAAGAGCCCACTACACACAGGCTGGAACAGGACATGGATTTCCACTTACTTGTGGGAAAGACCCCCCATACTTTATGCAGGACTCTGAAGGGGTGAATTCAGCTGCTGGGGAGAAGTCAAATCTGGGGCTCAAATCTGGGTTTTGCCTCATCCTGGCTGGCCACGCTCAGGCAAGTTATTTAATCTCTTACTGCCTCAACCTTCTCATCTATTAAATGGGGATGGTTGTGGTGGTTACATTAAACCACTCATGTAAATCCTCACCGTGATGTCTGAAACCAAGCAAAGGCTCATAGCCCCGTTTCTCACTCACGTTCTACTGAATTACACCCACCCTTCCCTGCTGATCCGCTAATCTCAGCTCCCCAGTCCTGTCTTTCAGATGTGTTGTGTCATCATTTATTTGCAAACATGTCTGTTTGATTTCAAATTAAAATGCTTCTGAGTCGCATTAAAAACAGAACACACGCTAGGAGGGGAAAAAGAGAGGCTGACAGACATGTGAGTAAACAGCGAAATATTTCCAAAGGCTGGATACAGAGAGCTCAAACACTCGAGGGTTCAGGCTGACAGACTCTTGATGGGAAGACACACAGGAACATCAGCAGAGGGGCATTTTTCTGGGGATTAAAACACCAGGATGGGGAAACCCTCCTCCTTCCTTCCCACCAGTACTCAGGGTTCCACTTACTGGATGATCAAGGCCTTGTTGTCTTCCATTGCCATGATCACAGTCTGATTCTGATTGTTCCCATAACTCATTAACAATTCTCCAAGTTAAATATTGAAGTGCTCAAACAAACAGTGTGGACTGAGCCAAACCCCAAAACTTCCTGTGAGGGGCACTGGCTATTCAGCCAGCTGTTAGAAAAAGGAGAGGGAGGGATAAAACAAGACAAAACAAGAAACTGAGAGCCACACATCCCCATCAGCACTATGGCCAGAGAGCTTTCAGAGTTCAGAAAAGTGAAGCACGTGGAAGGATGGGGGGGTCACAGGATCATCACATCTCAGCCGCAGAGATTGATCAGAGTCAGAGCAGTCAGCCAGGGGGCTCAGGGAAAAGTCCCATCATGTGAGAAGACTTCTTTCATCCTCTCTGTCTATCAGGGAGCTGGGGAAATAGGGCTACCGGGGCTGTGACCCCTCACAGCTCCAGAGCAAAGCCTGGTGAAGGTGACTTCTGAAGGCTGGATCCCGAAGGTGGGGATTTCCCTCTCCTCCTTCTCCTTGGAGCTTCTCAGGACGGGGCTCCTCTCGAGTTTCGCTGGCCAAAGGCAGTTCCAGGGATGAGGTGAGGGTCCGCGAATCCAGAGAGAAGCATCTCAGTTCTTCTGCTCCGGGGCGCCATCCTTCAAGGATGTGTCTCTGCCGTCCGCGGCCTCTGGGCCAGCCCCCACATTTGGCTCCTCTCCCTCGGGCTGTTCTGCGGGTTTCTGGGACTCCCCCGCCACCTCGGTACTCTTGCTGGAGTGGCACCCCATCTCAGTTGGATGCAGAGGGCGAGCGCCCTGGGAGGTCCTGCGGTGAGTAGGGTCTGTACGGCTGATCCGCGGGGGCCAGAGTTAAATAACCCTTCCTCAGAGCACAGCTGAAAGAGAACGGGTTTGGTTTCCATGGTCACCGGGAGACACCAGTCCAATCTGCATAATGACAACGCCTCCCTCTGCATCTCTGGGGTGGGCTGAGCCTGGAAGGGGGCCCTTCCGGCTAAGCCAACTAGTTCTCAGAACCAAGCCCTATTCATCCCATCAGAAGAATTCCCTTTTGTTTAACCTGTAACTTCTTTACAAATTACAACCCCCCACCTAGTTACCTGTAAACACCAGGCCTCTCTTCTCACGCAAAGAAAGCCCTGTTACTAAGCAACTAGCTGTGCCCTTCCTCCTTGTCTCAGGGTCATATTCAGTTCCCCGGGCTCACAGACCCCCCACTTGGAGGCCATCCCCACCCTAGAATGCCACCTCCACCCAGAGTTGAAGAAGAATGGGAAGGGAAGTCCTAAGATCCTGGATTCCAGGGGTTACCCAAACAAGTAAGTAAAGAAAAGAACTAGCATTAACGGTGCTATGTTAAATATGAAAGTTGGTAACAGTAAATCCTAAGAGTTTTCATCACACACACACACACAATTTTTTGTTCCTTTAATGTTGTATCTTTAAGAGAGAATGGATGTTCATTCATCTTATTGTGCTAATTATTTCATGATATAGGAAAGTCGAAACATTAGGCTGTATACCTTAATTCATACAGTGCTATCAGTCATGCTCAGTTACTCAGTTGGGTTGGGCTCTTTGCGACCCCGTGGACTGTAGCCCACCAGACTCCATGGTCCATGGAATTTTCCATGGCAAGAATACTGGAGTGGGTTGCCATTTCCTACTCCAGGGAATCTTCCCACCCCAGGGATCAAACCTGAGTCTCTTGCACCTCCTGCACGGCAGGCGGATTCCTTACCACTGAGCCACCAGGGAAGCCCTATGTCAGTTATATCTCAATAAAACTGGAAGAAAAATAAACAAATAAATAAATAAGCAGATTAGCAGGTACCAAGTGCTACTCTGTACCAAGCACAATTTACATTCGTCATCTTGTTTTCTCATCACAACCATCCCAAGAGGTAGGTTGTGTTATTTAACTTTCATTTAACAGATGGAGACACTGAGATTCAGAAAGACTGAATAACTTATTTAAGGTCTAACAGCCAGGAAATAGCAGGGGTGGGATTTGAACTTGGGTCCCTCAGATTCCACTCTATTACCATTCTCATTTATTTTAAAGTCCCCATCAGACCATCTTCATGCACCATCATATGTGTCATCAGTTTGGGAGGCCTGTCATTGCTCTTTTAATCTGGACATATGAGTAAAGGTTTTCAAAGCTGTGAACGAATTTCTATATATTTTTTAAGTTTTTTTTTTTTTTGGTGGTGCTGGGTCTTTGTTGCTGCAAGCAGGCTTTCTCTAGTTGCATGCGTGGGTTTCTCATTGCAGTTATTTTGAAGACCAGGTTCTAGGGATTTCAGGCTTCAGTAGCTGTGGCACATGGGCTTAGTTGCTCTGAGGCATGTGGGATCTTCCCAAATCAAGGATCCAACTCATGTCCCCTGCATTGGCAGGTGGATTCTTAACCACTGAACCACCAGGGAAGCCAAACACTCTATATTTGACTTCTATTTTATTTCTGATCACCTTGCTTTTCTTTTCCTAACTCCAAAAGGAGCCCGATAATTCTGGCCCAGCTCCCAGGAAGCTGGAAAGCATATCAGGCAGGTCTATGATGTAGCTTTTCAGAGAAGCACAGAGTGTACTCTTTTCCAAGTATGCACGAAGCCATCGAAAGTGACACTAACTCCCATTCACTGATGGAGGGATGGGTACATGCCAGCCCCGGATATCTCACACAAGTCCCCTCGTTTACTCGTCACAATCAGACAGCCCCACGCGGGAGTAGTATTAAGCCACTCTAGAGGTGAAATAATTGAGTCCAGAGTGGTTAGGTCAATGGCCTGAGGTCAACTCTGTGTCTGGCAGCCAGTTCAGGATGCTGCCTGCAAGCTCTGGAATCTTCCCAGTCCTTGTCCCCCCCTGCCCCACCCCCACTGCCTTAGGTTCATGCCATTTATCTTCCAGGATTTAGGCACTCAGTGATCCACAAGAATGTGGTAAGCCTTCCCTATAAATCACCTGCCTTTGAATGAGCTTCTTGCCAACCAGGCTGGCAGAATGACAATTAGGAAGACATTTAATGTTGTCAATTTACCTCTCCCATATAAACCCCAAAGTACAGTCTGGAGGTGTCAGGGTGGGAGAAGGAGGTTGCATTTGCCTTCCGATTAATTAGAGGCCCTAATTAAGGCAAATGGTCATTCGATACTGAGATGCTAAGCCAATGATTCTCTCGTGAAACCTCCAGATTAATCATGCTTATACCAACTCAGCACAAAAGACCGGCAACAGGAGCAGCGAGGAGACAGGTAAAACCCTCAGGTTGGGCTTGGCTTAGTTTAGAGGTGTGGTTGGTGAGAACAGATGAGGGCCCTTTTCAGAGTGAATCTGGTGAGAAGCCTTGCCTTGCCCGTGATGCCCACACCCAGGACAGGTTACACAATCGTGGGGCCCATGTGAAATTAAAATGTGGGCCCTTGTTCAAAAATTACTAAGAATTTCAAGACGGTGACAGTAGAACTTTAAATAAAGCATAAAGGCCCATGAAGCCAGACTTGCCCACACCTAACCTCTTCCCTAATTTTTTCAGAAATGGATTCACCTCTGATGAAGACTGTAATTGGCCAGATCACTAGCTGGCTCTGCCTAGGGGACATTGCCCTAGGAACAGAATGAGGCCAGTGAAAAGACAAGGAAAGAGAAATGGGGTATGGACCACCCAATAATGGATAGGACTTCGGTAGGATAATTTCAATGCATTTTCAGCTTTAAAATGCCTTCTTAACTTTTATTACCTATACAACATAGCATGCAGAAGATATCAACATACAGAACAAATAGGGAGACTCCCCTTGTGGTCCAGTGGTTGAGAGTCCACCTTACTGTGCCAGGGACCCAGGTTCGATCCCTGGTCGGGGAACTGGGATCCCGTATGCCTTGGAGCAGCTAGACCGTGTGTTGCAACCACTGAACCCAAGCGTCATGAAGAAGAATCCCATGTTACACAGTGAAGATACACGTGCCACAACTAAGACCTGATGCAACCAAAAAAACAATTAATAAATATTAAAAAAAAAAAAAAAGAACAGATAGGGACTTGCTGGTGGTCAAGCAAGTGGTTAAGACTCCCTGCTCCTAATGCAAGGTTCCCAGTTCAATCCAGGGTTGGCAAACTAAACTAAATCCCTGGTTAAAAAAATTACAAATAAAAACTACTGATGTCACATGTTGGCAAAGCTTCAGGGCAACCAGAACTCTCATATGTTCCTGGTGGGAATGCAAAATGGTAACATCACTCTGGAAAACAGTCCGGCAGCTTCTCATACGGTTAAACATACACTTACCATAGACTATTTACCCATAGCAGTCTGCTCAGGCGGCCATAAAAAAATGCCACCAAATTGGTAACCTAAACAATAGACATTTTCTCCCAGTTCTGTAGGTTAAGACATCCATAAGCAAGGTGTGGGCAAGTTTCGTTTCTGGAGGGATATTTTTTTCCTGGTTTGTAGACAGCCACCTTCCTGATGTATATTTACATGGCCTTTCCCCTGCACTCACAAAGAGAGAGAACTCTGCAGGCCCTTTCTCTTATAAGGACACTAATTCAATGGGATTAGGACCCCATCACACCTAATGACCTCGGTGCATGCTCGCATGCTCAGTTGTATCTGACTCTTTGTGACACTATGGACTGCAGCTCACCAGGCTCCTCTCTCCATGGGATTTCCCAGGCAGGAATACTGGAGTGGGTTGCCATTTCCCTCTCCAGATGATCTTCCCAACCCAGGGATCAAACCCACATCTCCTGCATCTCCTGCACTGCAGGCAAATTCTTTACCACTAAGCCACCAAGGAAGCTCTAAAGGCCCAATCTCCAAATGCAGTCACGTTGGGGATTAAATTTAACATATGAATTTGGGGAGGGACACATTCAATCCTTAACATTACCTAAGGGAAATAAAAACCTATCAGTTCAGTTGAGTCACTCAGTCGTGTCCAACTCTTTGTGACCCCGTGGACTGCATCACACCAGGCTTTCCTGTCCCTCACCAACTGCCAGAGTTTGCTCAAACTTATGTCCATTGAGTCGGTGATGACATCCAACCATCCCATCCTCTGTTGTCCCCTTCTCCTCCCGCCTTCAATCTTTCCCAGCATCAGGATCTTTTCCAATGAGTCGGTTCTTCACATCGGGTGGCCAAAGTATTGGAGCTTCAGCTTCAGCATCAGTTCTTCCAATGAATATTCAGGACTGATTTCCTTTAGGAGTGACTGGTTGGATCTCTTTGCTGTCCAAGGGACTCTCAAGAGTCTTCTCCAACACCACAGTTCAAAAGCATCAATTCTTTGGCACTCAGTTTTCTTTATGATCCAACTCTCATATCCATATATGACTACTGGAAAAACCATAGCTTTGATTATTCAGACCTTTGTTGGCAAAGTAATGTCTCTGCTTTTTAATATGCTGTCTAGGTTGGTCATAGCTTTTCTTCTAAGGAACAAGCGTCTTTTAATTTCATGGTTGCAGTCACCATCTGCAGTGATTTTAGAACCCCCCAAAATAAAGTCTGTCACTGTTTCCATTGTTTCCCCATCTATTTGCTATGAAGTGATGGGACCGGATGCCATGATCTTCGTTTTCTGAATGCTGGGTTTTAAGCCAGTTTTTTCACTCTCTTTCACTTTCACCAACAGGCTCTTTAGTTCCTCTTTGCTTTCTGCCATAAGGGTGGTGTCATTTGCATATCTGAGGTTATTGATATTTCTCCTGGCAATCTTGATTCCAGCTTGGGCTCATCCAGTCCAGCATTTTCCATGATGTACTCCGCATATAAGTTAAATAAGCAGGGTGACAATATACGGCCTTGATGTACTCCTTTCCCAATTTGGAACAACAGTCCGTTGTTCCATGTCTGGTTCTAACTATTGCTTCTTGACTGCATACAGATTTCTCAGGAGGCAAGTAAGGTGGTCTGGTATTCCCATCTCTTGAAGAATTGTCCACAGTTTGTTGTGATCCACATAGTCAAAGGCTTTGGCATAGTCAATAATGTAGGTGTAGATGCTTTTCTGGAACTCTCTTGCTCTTTCTATGACCCAATGGACGTTGGCAATTGATCTTCGGTTCCCCTGCCTTTTTGAAATCCAGAAAACCTGTGCTCACATGAAAACCTGTACATGAACATTTAGAGCAGCTCTATTAATAATCAATAATTAGAAACAATCCTGGAGAAGGCAATGGCACCCCACTCCAGTACTCTTGCCTGGAAAATCCCGTGGCTGGAGGAGCCTGGTGGGTTGTGGTCCATGGGGTCACAAAAGTCGGACCCGACTGAGCGACTTCACTTTCACTTTTCACTTTCATGCATTGGAAAAGGAAATGGCAACACACTCCAGTGTTCTTGCCTGGAGAATCCCAGGGATGGGGGAGCCTGGTGGGCTGCTGTCCATGGGGTCGCACAGAGTCAGACACGACCGAAGTGACTTAGCAGCAGAAACAATCCAAATGTGAATGGATAAAGAGTGGTACGACAGATAAACCTTCATACAACAGATTATTACTCAGCAATAAAAAGGGAAACTTGCGGTTACATGTAACAGATTTGATGAATTTCAAAGATATTCATGAGTAAAAGAAGCCAGTCTCAAAAGATTATCTACTGCTGATTTCACTTACATGACATTCTCAGAAAGACAAAAATATAAGGATAGAGAGAACTTCCCTGGCATCCAGCAGTTAAGACTCTGTGCTTCCACAGCAAGGGGGTACGGATTCAATCTCTGGTCAGGGAACTAAGATCCCACATGCCAATCAGGCAAAAAACTATATATATATATATATATATATATATATATATATTTATATATACATATATATGTATGTACAAGGATATATAGGGCTTCCCAGATAGCACTAGTGGTAAAGAACCTACCTACCAATGCAGGAAACATAAGAGATGTGGGTTCCCTCCCTGGGTCGGGAAGATCCCTTGGAAGAGGGCACGGCAACCCAGCCCAGTATTCTTGCCTGGAAAATCCCCATGGACAGAGGAGCCTGGCGGGCTACACTCCATAGGGTCACATAGAGTAGAACACGACTGAAGTGACTTAGCACGCACCATATATAAAGATGGAGAACAGATCAGCGGTGTCACTACAGAGTTATAGCTTGAAAGAGTTTTTTTTGGTTTTCTGTGTCCTGTTTGTGGTGCTAGTTACACAAATCTATACACGTGCTCAAATTCATAGAACTGTACACCAAAATGTTTTTAAAATCAAATTTGCTGTATATTAATTTAACCAAAAAAAAAATGTTAAGAGCATCCAAACAAGCAAATAAAAATAAATAAAAACTGTTTTGCCAGGAGCCTAGGGGCTTATTTGCCATCTGGTCCTAGTACTCCAGATCATTCAAAATCCTTTCTCTCCTGCTTTTCATTTGAACAAACAAACACACCTGCCCCTAATTTACCTTGACAGATGTTTGTTGAGCCACATGGTACAAGGTTCCATTTGGGGTGCCATGTGCTTTCCAGAACCGTAGTGAATTTCCATTAAGGAGGCCTGGATGTGCAGGCAGAGGGGGTTCTATGAAGATAACTTGAAAGCTCTGGCTATAGGCAGGGGCGTGGCCAGCCCAAGCACCCTGCAGGAAGGGAGCTGGGCCATAAGCATCCCAACCTCACTGTCCTCTCTCCCTCTAGTCCCTCCCAGGTCTCCTGTCGGCCAAACCCAACTTGAAGCCAGTGGACACAGAAGCCTTTGGCTCTTGCTCGTTTAGGTCAGTCCCCCAGGATGCAGAGCAGGGTAGAAAAGGAGAGCGGATGTGGCGAGTAAAGAAATCATTTAGCACAATCCACGTGGATCATGTTCTCAAGGGCACAGAATCTGCAGGGGGAGGCAACATCTCTGCAGGGAATTAAACTGTGAGGCAGAATGCAGTGCTGTAATACAGGGAAAAGGGCACGTTGGAAAAGAGGGAGAGGGAGCGGTTTCCCAGAGATGGACCCAGAAGGATGAGCAGAAAATTAGCTGGTAGAGGAGGAACTGATATCCTGGCCCAAACGAAGAAGGCAAATCCGTCCTGAGGAGTTCAGTTCATTTCATCATTCGTTTGTGGAAAGACAGCTAATAACCCCCGTGGCTCAGCGGTGAAGAACTGCCTGCCAATGCAAGAGGTGCAAAAGACGTGAGTTCGATCCCTGGGTCAAGAAGATCCCCTAGAGGAAGAAATACCCACTCCAGTATTCTTGCCTGGGCAATCTCAAGGACAAAGCAGCCTGGCACCCTACAATCCATGGGGTTGCAAAGAGTTGGACATGACTGAGCGACTAATAGGGTTAGAAGCATCAGATTCAGGAACTTCCCTGGTGGTCCAGTGGCCAAGACTCCTCAGGCGCCCCAGGTTCATTCCTGGTCAAGGAACTAGATCTCACATGTTGAAACTAAGAGTTCACATGTCACAGCTAAAGATCCACAGGCCGCTATGAAGATTAATCTCTCATGCCACAATTCTGATTTGACGCGGCCAAATAAACAAATAAAAAGAAGCATCCCGACTCAGCATGAGAGGGACTGGAGACTGAAAACCAACTCTATAGTGCACATGCTGTACAGGTACAGCATGTTGTTTAACCTCTCTGACTCTCAGCTTCCCGGGCTTTTGGAAAGAATCAGTGACACGGCATATATGTCATCCTGCTAATACATCTCATATCTGGCAGGGTTTGCATGTGCAGTCCATGACCAGAAAGTAACCAACCTTACTTCTGCCATGAACATACTAGGGCCCCCAAAGTCAAGTTGCCATTCAGTGCAAGGGCCAGCCTCACAAGATCAAGCGCCCTTCCTGGGATGGGTACCAGCCCCTTTCCTGTTGGTCTCTGGCATCCTCGCCTCCTTCCTTCTCTACCCCTCCTTCTGCCAGGGTCCTTACTTCCTGCCCATGCCCCCAGTGCCCCCATTTC
The DNA here is from genome assembly GCF_029407905.1 of Bubalus kerabau. Taxonomy (NCBI): domain Eukaryota; kingdom Metazoa; phylum Chordata; class Mammalia; order Artiodactyla; family Bovidae; genus Bubalus; species Bubalus kerabau. The sequence continues at coordinate 24,675,318 of NC_073640.1, forward strand.
TAGCTCCACCACCTTGACGGGTAGAGGATTCTCACCCTCTTTTGGGGGGTGGGGCTCTCCACCCAGGTTGAGGGATCTTAATTCCCTGCCCAGGGATTGAACCCTCAGTGAAAGCCCTGAATCTGAACCACTAGACTGCCAGGGGCTTCCCCTCACCTTCTATAATGGAGCATCATTCTGGAACACAAACAAGCTCTTACCTACTAAAAAAATAGGTTACATCTCACAGCATGAATTTATTAAAAAACAAAATGCAGCAAAGAAAATTCTCCCTTTGAAGGAAAGAATGGACAGAACAGGAGCACAGAGGGATGCAGATGAGAGGCCCTTGTCCATCCTGCCCCATGTCTAAGACACAGTGTCCAGCATGGCTGTCCAGGTGCTCGGTCAACAGTAGTGAAGTGCTCGAAGGCAAAGGCTGTGCAGGCGGGCAATCCAAATTCAGGTCTTGGCCACACCACTTGCTAACTCTCCTACCCAACAGCAATTACTTAAGCATTACGGGCCTCAGTTCCTTCTTCAATAAAATGGGTGAAATAATAGTGATTGCTTCATAGGATTATTATTATTAAACCAGTCGATCTAAATTCTGAGTGCCAGGACTTTCCTGGGGGTCCAGTGGTTAAGAATCTGCCTTGCAGTGCAGGGGACACAGGTTCGCTCCCTGGTCGGGGAACTAAGATCCCACATGCCATGGGGCAACTAAGCCTGTGTGTTGCAACCACTGAGCAACTAAGCCCAAACACCACAACTACCGAGCCCGCGGGCCCTGGAGCCCGATCACCACAGCTAGAGAGAAAAGATCCTGCATGATGCGACAAAGGTCCCTTGTGCTGCAACTACACCAAAGCAGCCAAAATAAATGTTTAAAAATAATTTTTAAAAAATTCTTAGTGCTGGGAATTCCTTGGTGGTCCACTGGTTAGGACTCCATGCTTTCACCACGAAGGGCCTGGGTTCAATCCTTGATTGGGGAACTAAGATCCCACAAGCTGCACAGCCAAATAAAATTCTTAGTGCCTAATATGTTACAAGACTTCCCAGGTAGCTCAGACAGTAAAGCGTCTGCCTACAATGCAGGAGACCCAGCTTCTATCCCTGGATTAGGAAGATCCCCTGAAGAAGGAAATGGCAACCCACTCCAGTACTCTTACCTGGAAAATCCCATGGACGGAGGAGACTGGGAACCAACAGTCCATGGGGTCGGAAAGAGTCAGACATGACTGACTTCACTTTAATATGTTACAAATTATTTTTATTATTATTGACACTACTTCTACCTATCAAACATGGCTCGGGCCCTCAAGGAGATCATTTATGGAGAACCTGTGGATAAAAACAGACCTGTTGACAACCACAGTCCCCCAAACTCTGTAATTAGTGGAATGAACAGAATACTAGAAGAACTCAGAGGAGAAATTCTTTAGGAAACCTTTAACCTCATCAGGTGATGCCTGGCATCAGAATCGCAGAGGTTATGCTCTAAAGCTAGGTCCTTGCCTGGGCAAGCGTTGGGGCACAGGAGGGTGGTGTGTGGGGTGGAGAAGGGAGCTCCTGCAAGGCATGAAAGTGACTCAGAGACACTTTAAAGTGGCAGAATGGGAAGTGTACCTGTCAGCACTTCTCTGATAGACTTACCTTGACCAGGGCACGAACCGGACCTGGGTAGGCTGGGGGTGGCCCCTACATCACACACACACACACACCCTCGTCACTCCAGGTACTGCCCATAGATAATCCTCCCTCCCCCTCCTTCTGTCCTCGATGGTCACTTTGACCAGATGACACCAGTACAGAGAGACCAAAGTTTAAACAGGCACAGGCAGGTAGGGGTGGGGGTGGGAGAATGACCCAGGTCTCACTGTCACTAATTGTCTCTAATATTTCCACTTTGGTCAACTTCTCCCCAACTATCACCCCAGAGATAAACTGCCTTAAAAGAAGACTTGCCAAACTTGCCTCCATCACCAGGGCACTCTCCACTTATGGTGCCCTATCGATTGCTACATTAAAAAAAAACAAAACAAAAACCTGTACTTATCCTGCCAAGAGCTCAATTACATTGCATTGCATCTGTGTGTGTGCTAAAAGTTAATTTGTTACATAAACGTGAATTCAACAAGGGCAGAGACTTCAAGGTGTTTTGTCCTTTCTAGTATCTTCTATTCATAAGAAAGTATCTGGTGCATAGTAAGTACTCAGTTAACATGGGTTGGAGGAATAAAAATACATGAAATGTACACACTTTCAATAATTCACCATTTTCCTGACCTTAATAAGCAGCGAACGGGTTCTCAGCCTAGGGCGGTGCTCCCCCAACCCAGGAGACAATTGGAAATATGAAGGGGTGGTTTTGGTTGTCACAATGACTTCAGGGTGGCTACTGGCATTTAGCGCCAAGGAATCAGAGATGTAAATGTCCAGCAGTGCCAGGACGGCTCCAACCAAAGAAATGTCAATGTCAAAGGCGCCCGGGTCAGAAATATAACTTGCATTGCCAACTCCTTAGGAGCCTGTGTCTCTGGACTTTATACACAGGGTGTGATACAGACTGGATATTTAATAACAGGGAAAGAAAGGTAACTGCTAGGGGGTGGGAGGATAGGAAATGGGGGGTGGCGTGGGGTGGGGGCGGTGTGGGGTGGGGGTGGGGGCGGGGCTAAAAGAAAGAATCGCTAGTAGGGCAAAGCCTCCCTGGGTTTGAGAGAGGCCCAGTCCCTTGCATCTTCTGATGCTCGCAATATATTTAAAAGATTCGGCTCTGCCAAATCGGGGTGTACTGAAAGCTTCTGGATGAAAGGCAAGATCCCTGAGTGCGGCCAGGAAAATCCCAGAATGGATCTCAGGCCAGCAGCCAAGGCCTGGCTGCCTCTCCGTGCCCCCAAGAGAAAGTTCAGCAAGTTCAGGTTCCAGTGCCCTCTAGGGAGTGAAGGTGATCCCACCCAGCCGGGATTTGCGCCCAGGGTGCGCAGCGTGCTGGAAAACCGCCCACGTGGGCAGCCGGGGCAGCATTTCCGCCCGGGACCTACCGCTCTCCCACCTCCCCGCCCGGTCCCCGCGCCTCCGCCCCGCGCCCACTAGGTGGCGCCTGCGCTCTAGTGGGCGCCTCTCGGGCGCAGACGAAAGCGACCGCGGAGCCCCGGCGACAGATCGAACCGGAGTCGCAGGATTCCGGGGACCGGAGGGCAGCGCCCGCAGCCAAGGTAGGAATTCCCGGGCCCCGGGCGTTTCCTGCGAACCTCTGTGGTCGGGGTGGGCCGCGCGGCGGCCGCCGAGGTCGGCTGGCGGTCTCGGTAGATAACCAGACAGGTCGGAGCGGCCGCACGTGTCGTTGCCTGCGGGGACCCGGAGACCCGCCGTCTCCAAGCTGGGCCTCGGGGCACAGCTGGACGCCAGATCGCTCGCACGCAAACATCCTCCACTGGCTGGTTCCTCTGGAGAGCCTGCCCGAATCCCCCAGCAGCCAGTCCTAGGAGGAGAAAAGAGTTACTGCTCCCCAAATCGACTTCAGCGTTGGAGCCGAGGGCTGATCCAAAAGCACCATTTCTCCAACTTGCCTGCACGCTGGAATCGCTTGGGGGAGCATGAAAAAAATGCCGATGCCCCGTAGCCCTCCACCCCACCCCGCTCCGAGGCTCAGATGGAAGTGGTCTGGGCTGGGGCCTTGGACCTCTGGATATTTCAGAGCTTCCCAGCGATTCCAACTAGCAGCTAAGGGTGAGGACCCTTGACCCAAAGGGTTGGAGGAAAAGGAAGACGGTTGTTGCAGCCCACAATGCTGATTCTCCTCCTCCTCCTCCTTCTTCAGGGAGTCTTTTAAGCAGGAAATATCTCCGCCTTTGAGCTGTCAAAGCCAAGATAACAAACCAACATCCTCCCTCCCAACAGGGCTGGTACTGAAAGGGTTGAACTCGAAAGTGGGCAGGGAACAGAAAGACACAGATGTAGAATATGAGAGAAGACTCTTGGGGAAAAGGGGGCTTTTCCTTACCCTGATCCCATAGAAGTTCAAGGGGCCTCCTGGAGCAGCCCTCATCATTTTAGTAAATGCTATGTTTACAGTGAGCCTAGGCTTAGAGTCGGAGAAGGCAATGGCACCCCACTCCAGTACTCTTGCCTGGAAAATCCCATGGACGGAGGAGCCTGGTAGGCTGCAGTCCATGGGGTTGCTAGGACTTTCACTCTTCACTTTCATGCATTGGAGAAGGAAATGGCAACCCACTCCAGTGTTCTTGCCTTGAGAATTCCAGGGACGGGGGAGCCTGATGGGCTGCCGTCTATGGGGTTGCACAGAGTCGGACACAACTGAAGTGACTTAGCAGTAGCAGCAGCAGGCTTAGAGTTCCCAGAGCCAGGCCTCCTTGGGCTGTGTGGCCCTCAAAAACTCATAGAATCACCCTTAGCCTCAGTTTCTTCATCTGCAAAATGGGTATGATCGTATAAAACTCTTAGATTTGCCATGGAAATTATTGACCACAAGAGGTAATGTTTCCCAAGTGCTCACCTGTGCCTGGCACGATGCTAAATGCTTCCTGTGTGTGGGCACATCTACTCCTCACCCTGACCCATAAGACATTAACTATACTACCTACCCCGTTTGATAGCCGAGGAAGCTGGGGCTCAGAGAGGCCAAGGAACGTGCTCAGAGTTAAATAATTAATTAGAAGCAGATCCTGTGTTTGAACCCAGGCAGTTTGATTCTAGAGCCCATGGCAAAAGTACAATGAGTTGCTGGTTCCCTTTTTGATGGAGGGAACATAGAAAAAGCACATTACACAGGGCAGCTCATGGTGCCTCCTCCGCAATCACTAGCTGGCATTGCTTCCAGTGGAGCACTTTCACAGAACTGACTCATGGGTTCATTTAAACTGGATGTCTTGTGGAAAGCCTACTGTGTGCCAGGTTGTAATCCAGATGCTACAGATCCAACAGTGGGTAAGAGGCAAACCAGCCCTCAGTGAACTCACACTCTAGTGAATGAGAGAAATGAGAAGGAAGTACAGTGGATCCTCCTTGTTTGCAGACTCTGTATTTGCGAATTCTCCCACTCGCTAAAATTGATTTGTAACCCCCAAATCGGTATCTGCAGCACTTCTCATGGTCATTCATGGCCGTGAACAGGATGGCAGAAAATTCGAGTCGCTCAACACACTTGTTCCCACCCGAGGTCGAAACGAGATGACCCTGCCTTCTTGTTCCGACTCTCAGAACTGTGAGCAAGCATCCCTTTTATGGTCTGTTTAGTGCCATGGGTTGTTTTTTGTTGTTTTCGCATTTTTTTGTTGGTGATTTTGCTGTTTAAAAATCACCCCCAGGACCAATTTGCCGCATGACTCAAGGGAACTCAACCCGGGGCTCTCTAACAACCTAGAGGGATAGGATGGGGTGGGAGGTGGGAAGGAGGTCAAAGAGGGAGGGGACACACGAATACCTCTGGCCGACTCATGTTGATGTAAGGCAGAGCCCAAGGAAATGGCAACGCACTCCAGTCCTCTTGCTGGAGAATTCCACGGACAGAGGAGCCTGGCAGGCCACAGTGCATAGGGTTGCAAAGAGTTGGACACAAATGAGTGACTTAACTTTCTTTCTAACACAATATTGTGAAGCAATTTTCCTTCAATTAAAAATAAGTTTGGAAAAAAAAAAATCAGTCCCCAAACATACTGCTGAAGTGCTGCTATCTAGCGTTCCCAAGCCCAGGAAGGCTGTGTTGTGCCTTATGGGGAAAATGTGTATTTGATAAGCTTTGTTCAGGCCTGAGTTGTAGTGGTACTGGCTGTGAGTTCAATGTCAGTGAATCAACAATATATATTAAATAAGGGTAATGAAACAGAAACACACATAAAACAAGGTTAGGTATTGATCTGTTGAGGAAAATGTGACCAGAGGCTTGCAGAAACCTACCCTTAGGTTTTTCTCTTTAGGAGCAGTGGTTCAGTATTTGCTAATTTCGTGTTCATGGCAGCTTCAGAGAACATAACCACTGTGAATAATGAGAATTGACTCTAATTAGAAATTACTGCACATGCAGTGAGAGAATCCAGCACAAAGATGGAGAGGCATACAGAAGGGGCCTGTCTTGGATTGAGGGTTAAAAAGGCTGAGAAGCAGCCAGACAGAGGGTGGGATGGGGAAAAAATGTTCCAGGGAGGAAAAACAGCATGTGCAAAGGCCGACAGGTAGCAAAGTCAAGGAGCTCAAGAAGAGCCAGTGTGCAGGGCGTGTGGAGGAAGCAGAGGTCTATTACTGTAATAATATGCTGGAGAAGTAGGCTGGGGCCGGGTGGCAGTGTTTCGTGGGCAGCTCTCCTTGCGTCCAGTTAGCACAGAAATCCTGGCAGGCGAGGCAGGATGGTTTTCACCTTTGACAGGTGATGAAATTGATGCCCTGGACAACTATATGCCTTGCTCAAGGTTACACCACTGGTAAGCGGTAAAACCCACGTCCCCAACCCGATCTGAATCTAATATTGAACAGACATTTGAGTGTTGGTCTGAGATCTCAGGACATGATCTTGGTCCAGGGATTTGGTTTGGTTTGGGGAGAAATCAGTTACTGAATGAAGCCATCCAGAGTGGATGAAACCACCTGGGACAGTGGGCAGAGTGTGGGAGAAGACAAGATCTCATGTCCTTTTAAAAATAAAATTATTCCTGGTGTTAAAACGTTAATGTCTCAGGAGAAGAGTCCTAAGTACCTGCAGAGAGCAGAGGGAGGCCACAGAGATGTAAGAAAAGGAAATGTGAGTGGCTGATCCAAAAAACCCCTCAATACTAGGTCTGGTGATAGGCTGTCCACCCAGGGGCAACAAGGTCGCCTCTTGTCCCCACAGGATAATGATCTGGAATAGGGGTCAGCAAACCCTTCTGTAAATGTTTTGGGTGTTGCGGACCATAGAGTTTCAGCTGTTGCTGTTGTTCAATTGCTAAGTTGTGTCTAACTCTTTGTGACCCCATGAACTGCAGTACACCAGCCTTCCCTGTCCTTCACTGTCTCCCAGAGCTTGTTCAAACTTATGTCCATTGAGTTGGTGATGCCATCCAACCATCTCATCCTCTGTTGCTCCCTTCTCCTCCTGTCCTCAATCTTTCCCAGCATTCGAGTCTTTCCAGTGAGTTGACTCTTCGCATCAGATGGCCAAAGTATTGGAGCTTCAGCTTCAGCATCAGTCCTTCCAGTGAATATTCAGGGTTGATTTCCTTTAGGATCGACTTGTTTGAAACTCGTTAGGGTTTAAGTTGCAATTACTCAACCCTGCAGTTATGGAGTAAAAGCAGCCATAGATGGTATGGGACTGAATGAGTGTAGCTGTGTTTCCAATAAAACTTCATTGATGGATGTTGAAATCTGGGTTTTATATCATTTTTATGGGCCACAAAACGTTATTCTTGTTTTGATTTTTCCCCAACCATTTAAAATTGTAAAAGCCATTCTTAGCTTACAGGCTGTACAAAAACAGGTGGGGGACGGGGGTGCCTGTGGGCCATGGGCTGTAGTTTGCTGACTCTTGATCTAGAATCATGGACCTAAGTGTCAGAAGGATACTAAATATCCTCCTACTTGAATTCTTTCCCAATTCATGAATCTCCAGGGAGTACTCCCAGTCATTTCTTCAGCGCCATAGTTAAACTGTGCCATAGTTGGGGTTTCCCCAAAGCACATCATGAGACCAGGATTTGGGTGCCTGGAATTTATTTGGAAGGTGATCCCAGAAAGCCCAGCGAGACTGAAATGGACTGGGGAAGAAAGGAAATCCAGTAAAGGTTGTGTTGATGAATGAGTTACTGTGGGACAAAGGGCTCAGCCATCTGGGGATTCTTAGAGAGATGTGTGTCCCGGTATTCCCCCCAATTTCTGCATGCAGTCTGGAGAACACACCCTGCAGCCAAAAAATGCCTTCAGGTAGAAGGAAGTGAGAGCAGCAGGTGTGACTGGAAACTGCTGCAAGTGTCCTCTGGGGGCGCTGGTGAGTATGGTGGTCTACAACGTGTTTCTAATTTTGCTTTTTGAAGTGTACTGATAGGAACTGGCAACCCACTCCAGTGTTCTTGCCTGGAGAATCCCAGGGAGGGGGGAGCCTAGTGGGCTGCCATCTACCGGGTCGCACAGAGTCAGACACGACTGAAGTGACTTAGTAGTAGCAGCAGCAGATCATACCCTTCAGAGAAGGCAATGGCACCCCACTCCAGTACTCTTGCCTGAAAAATCCCATGGACGGAGGAGCCTAGTAGGCTGCAGTCCATGGGGTCACTATGAGTCAGAAATGACTGAGTGACTTCACTTTCACTTTTCACTTTTATGCATTGGAGAAGGAAATGGCAACCCATTCCAGTGTTCTTGCCTGGAGAATCCCAGGGACGGGGGAGCCTGGTGGGCTGCCTTCTATGGGGTCGCACAGAGTTGGACACGACTGAAGCGACTTAGCAGCAGCAGCAGGAGATCATACCCTTATGGCAGAAAGTGAAGAGGAACTAAAAAGCCTCTTGATGAAAGTGAAAGAGGAGAGTGAAAAAGTTGGCTTAAAGCTCAACATTCAGAAAACTAAAATCATAGCATCTGGTCCCATCACTCCATGGGAAATACATGGGGAAACAGTAGAAACAATGTCAGATTTTATTTCGGGGGGCTCCAAAATCACTGCAGGTGGTGATTGCAGCCATGAAATTAAAAGACACTTACTCCTTGAAAGGAAAGTTATGACCAAGTTAGATAGCATATTCAAAAGCAGAGACATTACTTGGCCAACAAAGGTCTGTCTAGTCAAGGCTGTGGTTTTTCCTGTGGTCATGTGTGGATGTGAGAGTTGGACTGTGAAGAAAGCTGAGCACCGAAGAAGTTATCCTTTTGAACTGTGGTGTTGGAGAAGACTCTTGAGAGTCCCTTGGACCACAAGGAGATCCAACCAGTCCATCCTAAAGGAGATCAGTCCTGGGTGTTCATTGGAAGAACTGATGCTGAAGCTGAAACTCCAATAAAACTTTAGCCACTTCATGCGAAGAGTTGATTCATTGGAAAAGACCCTGATGCTGGGAGGGATTGGGGGCAGGAGGAGAAGGGGACGACAGAGGATGAGATGGCTGGATGGCATCACCGACTCGATGGACATGAGTCTGAGTGAACTCCGGGAGTTGGTGATGGACAGGGAGGCCTGGCGTGCTGCGATTCATGGGGTCGCAAAGAATCGGACGCAACTGAACTGAACTGAACTGATCATACCACTGGGCTTCCCTGGTGACTCAGCGGTAAAGAATCTGGCTGCCAATGCAGGAGATGTGGGTTCAATCCCTGGGTCGGGATGATCCCCTGGAGAAGGAAATGGCAACCCACTCCAGTATTCGTGCCTGAGAAAGCCCATGGACAGAGAAGCATGGCAGGCTATAGCCCATGGGGTCTCAAAGAGTTGGACACAACTTAGCAACTAAAAAACAGCCATCATACCACTGGGTGACGGTTGAGATGATTTTGTGTGACAGACCGTCATGGCACTGAAGATCATGAAACCTCATTCGAGAAAAAGAAGTTATTTCCTTTTTAAACCATCTCTTTGATCCTGCACTGCCTCCCTCCCCAGCACTTTGCTGCTGTCTCTCCCCAGAGGAGGAGCTGCAGCTTTTCACTACCTTGAACTTGCCAGACTTTCCCTTCTGACCACAGTCTATCCCTGGCTCAGAGGGTAAAGAATATGCCTGCAAGGCAGGAGACCTATGTTTGATCCCTGGGTTGGGAAGATCCCTTGGAGAAGGGCATGGCAATCCACTCTAGTATTCTTACCTGGAGAATTCCACGCACAGAGGAGCCTGGTGGGCTGCAGTCTGGGAGGTCCCAAAGAGTCGAATGTAGCTGAGTGACTAAGACTTCATTTCCTTTTGACCACAGTCAACAAAAGAAGTCTCAGTGAAGTACCAGACCGTTTTTTGTAACACTTACTTGTCTCCCTTCTTAGGGAAAAAGCAGTAGTCCTCAAATTTAGGGGATGGAACAGGCAACAGTAGCTAGCTAAGATTTAATAACATTGTTTTATGTTTATTTGTACAGTTGCCATCTGTACATGCCAAGTGCTTCTGGCTTTGCCTTTACAGTAGTAAGATGAAGTTTCCTTTCAAAAAAATTTATAGAAATAATGTGTCTGCTTAAAGAAAAATAGTACATAATAGTATAAGTGATATTAGATTGTAATAAAAATAGTAATAATTGCTACCACTTACTAAGAACATACTGCTTACTGGGTGATATTCTAAGCACTTTGCATGTATAATTTGACCAGTCCTCAGCACAGTCACATGGGTTAGGTACTATTTGAGGTAGGTACAATTATTAGTGGAGAAAACAGGCGTAGGAAAGTAAGGTAACTTGCCCAAAGTTATGTAGCTAGTAAGTGACAGAACTGGACAGAGGAGCCTGGTGGGCTACAGCCCACAGGGTCTCAAAGAGTCAGACATGACTTAGCTGCTAACCACCAACAACAGAAAGAGACAGAACTGGAAAATGAACCCAGGTGTTCCTGTTCCAATCTGTGTTCCCGATTAGTTACACTGCATCTCACAAACCTGACAAAGAAAGAAGAAAGAAAAACAAGTGATAATATTTGGGACTTCCGTGGTGGTCCGATGGTTGAGATTTCATCTTCGAATGCAGGGGGTTCGGACTTGAACCCTGGTCGGGAAGCTAAGACCCTACGTGCCTCACAGCCTAAAAACCAAAATATAAAACAAGCAATATTGTAGCAAATTCAATAAAGATCTTAAAAATGGTCCACATTAAAAAAAAAAAAAACTTTAAAGAACTTATTTGATGATATTTGAAGGATTGATATTAAAGGAATATTACCTTTAAAAATTCCTCTTTAGGGGGACTTCCCCAGTCATTAAGACTCCATGCTCCCAAGGCAGGAAGCCCAGGTTCAATCCCTGGTTGGGGAACCAAGATCCTGCATGTGGCCACCCCCCAAATTTTTTTTTTAAAGTTTCTCTACTTTATCTTGTTGAAACCTGTCTCCCTGTATCCCCATGGTTGCTGTACTTTCTTCCAGAACCCCAGGGAACAGATCTATCCCCCTGCATCACTGCAGTCCTTCAGATATTTGATGACTAGGAACCCGTTGGCCCTCTGGGATCTTCCCTGCTCTAGATTAAGCACTGCCAGTTCCTTCCACTTGCTTTCTATCAAGTGTTCTTGGCATCTCCCCCATCCCACCACCCAAGCCCAGGATTTCTTTCTTCCTTATTCTTTTCTACTCAACAGAACTTATTTTGGTGGCTCTAGCACTTTTTTTTTGCAGGCCTCCCACAGCTCATTCTGGGCTCAGGGGACATGGCTGTGGTCGGGGTGATTGACGTGGCAAAGAGCAGCTGGCTAGTGATGTCGGGAGAAGAACCCCTCAGGGCCATCGTGACCGGGGCGGGGTGGAGGGGTGGGTGGGGGAAGCTGGAGGCTGGTGATGCCACTCATTCTTTGCAGGTTACAGAGGGAGAGCCTTTAGCGCATGTGAAGCTGATCAGGCTGAAAGGGACAGACTCACCAAATTCACAGCAGCCTGGTGAGGAAGCCAGATCACAAATATGTGAGATGGGACAAGCACCGTGAAGCAGCCTGAAATCTTTATGTCAGCCTGTCAGCACATTCTTTCCCCTGTAGAAAAGTCACGGGGGATGCCAGATTCTAGCTAGGAGGTTGGTATTCGTGGAATCCAAACAAGGTGAACAAGATGAATGATTTTCATAGCCAGGATGGCCCGAGATATTTATATCCTCTGAGGGACACAGGAGTCCAGAATGACTCTCGGCCTAATTCTCCTGCTCATGACTAATCAATAAACCAATCTTTGCCTTCCTACTGCTCCCTGGACCAATCTTAAGATCCTGATCAAGAAAGACTTCCAGGAAGCTCTGAGCTGCCTGTAAGGCTCAAGGGATTTCCACTGCTGTGGACAATATGAAAGACAAGATAGACTCTCAAAGGCTTTCCCTTTCTTACCCTTTTTTCTCAGCTCCTCACAAGTTTATCATGTCTCTCTACCCAACATTCCTTCATTTTATGTTCATACAATTGGCCTCTCCCACCCCTCCCATTGTTAAGTTTTGATTTGATTTCCAGGCCTTGCTCTTCCTGCTTTGACCAGAGGAACATCCTGTCCTATCCTTAAGAACTTTTGCAGATCAGTAATCACAGACGTTTCGTGTGCATACTACTGATATACTGCCCCCACATTTCAGGGTGACTTGCTGTGTCCCTCTATGTCATAGCTTCTTGCAATCAAGAAGCAGCTTTCCAGGATATTGAGTTTTGTTCCATTATAGAATTGGCAGGATCACAATTTTAAGCTGTTACTAGTTATCACTCGTCTATGCCTGAAGACTGGGGTACAAGGTGTGTTGAAGAGAAAGGGGCCAGGAGAGGAGGTTTAAGGCACTAAACCCAATAAATTGTGGAGTGTGCTGCTTGTGACCATCACTTACTCTTATCTGTAGAGTTAGGAGTGGGGTTTCCCTGGTGGCTCAGTGGTTAAGAATCCACCTGCCAACACAGGGGACAAGGGTGCCATCCCTGGTCCAGGAAGATCCCACTTGCTGTGGAGCAACCAAGCCCATGTGCCCCAACTATTGAACCTGTACTCCAGAGCCCAGGAACCGAACTACTGAAGCCCATGCACCCTAGAGCCACGCTCCGTAACAAGAGAAGCCACCCCAAAGAAAAGCGCGAGCACCACAACAGAAAGTAGCGCCAGCTCGCCGCAACTGAGGACAGCAATGAAGACCCAGCACAGCCAAAAAGAAATAAAGGAATCTTTAAAACAAAAAACAAGGAGTTAGGAATCCTATTGTTTTGGAGCAAATAGACCTTTTGCCAGCCATTAAAAATGTACATTTTGGGGACTTCCCTGGTGGTCCGAGCTCCCAATACAGGGGGCCTGGGTTCAATCCCTGGTCAGGGAACTAGATTTCACATGCCACAACTACGAGCTCGAATGCCTTGAACTAAGAACCAATGCAGCCAAATAAATAAACATATATTTTTTTAAAGTGTACATTTTATTGGGACATCCCTGGTGATCATGGTGAAAATTCCTTCCCTCGTGGTGAAGACTCCATGCTTCTAATGCAGAGGGTGCGGGTTCAGTCCCTAGTAAGCGAATTAAGTCACACGGTGTGGCCCAATAAGAGACTATTTATATATGTATAACTGAATCACTTTGCTATACACTTGAGACTTAACCCAACACTGTAAATTAACTGTCCTTCAATTTTTTTTTCCTTCAAATTTTTTTAATGTGCACTTTGCACATAACCTCTTTTCCCACCCATATGAAGAACCTTGACTTACATAAAGGAAGATAAAATGCATTTAGAGAAGGGTCTCCTGGAGCACCTCGAGAGGAAACCTGGGCTGACCAGGAAGCTCCACTTCTCACTTGAAGAAGCCTGCCAGTCTAATGAGACAGGCACAGCCCCTCACCTCAGGGAGTCGGATGGAGGAGGTTCCTGCAGCGTCCTTGGAGTGAAAGGCCCCCTCTCCCTGTGGGCTCTGGCTGTATCTGCTGCTTCTCCTCAGTCTGTCAGCAGGCAGCTGGTGGGCCTGGCTTCCTTCACAGCCCCACTACAGCTGTGCAAATGCGCACCACAAAGCCAAGGGTTCTGAGGGTCAACCCAGGAATTTGTTTTTAGTAGACTTTGGGTTTTTTTTTTTGACCAGTTTAGATTTACAGAGAACTTGTGATGACAGTAGAGAGTTCCCATACACCCGATACCCAGGTTCCCCTACTAACCGTTTGGTAACCCACAGTCCATTGGTTCTAATTAATGAACCACACTGATACATGATGGATAACCCAAACCCACAGTTTATTCAGATTTTCTCAGTGTTTACCTAATGCCCTTTTTAAAATTCCAGGATCTCGTCCACTGTCCTACATTATTTCATTTTATTATTTTTGGCTGCATTGGGTCTTCACGGTGATGCTCAGGGTGGGGGGCTCTCTAGTTGGTGCACGGCTTGTGTGACCTTAGTTCTCCAAGCAGGGATTGAACCCACGTCCCCTGCATTGGAAGGCAGATTCTTAACCACCAGATCTCTAGGGTCGTCCCCTAGTGGTCACGTCTCCTTAGGCTCCTGTTGGCTGTGACCGTGTTTCAGAACACCCTTGTCTGACTCACCTTGCCAGTTTTCAGGGGTACCAGACAAATGTACTGTCAGAATACCACCCTGTTGAAATTTGTGTGATATTTTTCTCACAGTTGGACTCGGGTTATAGGTCTTGGCGAGGAAATAAAGTGAAAATAAAGTCCGCAGATATCAAGTGCCTCTTTTCATCGCGTCACATGTCCGTGATACCAACATGACTTTCCACTGTTGCTACTGCCCTGGGTCACCCGGCTGAGGTTGCATTTGTCATACTGTTCTCTTGAAAGGAAGATTCTTATGTACAGTTCTACCCCTCCTCCTTTAGGGTCATGTGTCTACATTATTTATTTATTTGGCTGTCCAGTCTTAGTTACAATGTGTGGGATCTTTCTTACGGCAGTAGAGCTTCTCTCTAGTTGTGGTGTGCAAGCTTAGTTGACCCGTGGCATGTGGGATCCTAGTTCCCCAACTGGGGATCCCCTATATTGGGAGGTGGATTCTTAACCACTGGGGAAGCCAGAGTTTAGAATTGTGCAGGGGAGGTTAATTTTTCTTGTTATTAGTAATAGTATGGATTTGTGGATTTTATCTTATACCCCAGGCTATAATCCAATGCTACTTTGTTTTGTTGCTCAAGTTATTCTAGCTCTGGCCACTAGGAATGGAGTTTGTGTTTTTAAACTGGCTCGCACGTGTTGTCCAAGTTGCGTGTGCATGCTCAGTTGTGTACGGCTTTTTGTGACCCACCAGGCTCCTCTGTCCATGGAATTCTGCAGACAAGAGTACTGGAGTGGGTTGCCATTTCCTTCTCCAGGGGGTCTTCCCATCCAGGGATCAAACCAGTGTCTCCTGCTTTGGTAGGCGGGTTCTTTACCACTGAGCCACCTGCCAAGTTCTCTTTAAAGTAGCTCCTGAGGCCTTTTTTATACATGTTGGAGTTTGGGACCCATGTAGGCCTGGGTTCACACACCAGCTCCACCACTTCCTGGCTGTGTGTGTGTTCTTGGCAGGTTGCTCTACTGCTGGGGCGTCGGTTTTCCCAGCTGAAAATGGAGCTGAGATTGCTGCCTGCCACTTAGGGTTATTAAGATGCACTTAGTTTCAGTTTACATTCCCACCAACAGTGCAAGAGAGCTCGCTTTTCTCCACACCCTCTCCAGCATTTACTGTTTGTAGATTTTTTCATGATGACCCTTCTGATCAGGTGAGGTGATAACCTCATTGTAGTTTTGATCTGCATTTCTCTAATAATTAGTGCTGTTGAGCATCTTTTTCACATGCCTTGTGGCCATCTGTATGTTTTCTATGAAGAAATGTCTGTTTAGGTTTTCCACCCTTTTTTTTTTTTAATTTTTTTGATTGGGTTGTTTATAAATTGATATAGTCACTATAAGGAACAGTATGGAGGTTCCTTAAAAAACTGAAAATGGACCTACCATATGACCCAGCAATCTCACTACTGGGCATACACTCTGAGAAAACCATAATTCAAAAGGACACGTGCACCCCAATATTTGTTGCAGTAGACAGGACATGGAAGCAACCTAAATGTCCATTGATAGATGAATGGATAAAGATGTGATACATATACACAATGGAATATTGTTGCTGTTGTTACTGTTCAGTCACTAAGTCGTGTCTGACTCTTTGCGACCCCATGGACTGAAGGACACCAGGCTTCCCTGTCTGTCATTGTCTCCCAGAGTTTGCTCAAATTCATGTTCTTTGAGTTGGTGATTCTATCTAACCGTCTCGTCCTCTGCAACCTCCTTCTCATTTTGCCTTCAATCTTTTCAGTGAGTAGGCTCTTCCCATCAGATGGCCAAAGGAGTGGAGCTTCAGCTTCAGCATCAGTCCTTCCAGTGAATATTCAGGATTGATTTCCGTTAAGTTGACTGGTTTGATCTCTTTGCAGTGCAAGGGACTCTCAAGAGTCTTCTCCAGCACCACAATTTGAAACCATAAATTCTTTGGCACTCATTTGTAAAGCCTCATCAGACAACCACTTTGCTTTCTTGAATTTCTTTTTCTTTGGGATGGTTTTGGAATATTACTCAGCCATAAAAAGGAATGAAATAGATCATTTGTAGAGGTGTAGAAGGCAATGGCGACCCACTCCAGCACTCTTGCCTGCAAAACCCCATGGACAGAGGAGCCTGGTAGGCTGCAGTCCATGGGGTCGCAAAGAGTCGGACGCGACTGAGCGACTTCACTTTCACTTTTCACTTTCATGCATTGGAGAAGGAAATGGCAACCCACTCCAGTGTTCTTGCCTGGAGAATCCCAGGGATGAGGGAGCCTGGTGGGCTGCCATGTGTGAAACAGATAGCTAGTTGGAGGCTGCTGTATAGCACAGGGAGCTCAACTCAATGCTCTGTGGTGACCTAGAGGGGTAGGATTTGGGGAGATGGGAAGGAAGTCCAAGAAGGAGGGGATATATGTATGCATATAGCTGATTCACTTCATTGTACAGCAGAAACTAACACACTATTATAAAGCAACTATACTCCAATTTTTTTTTAAAGACATACTTAGCATGTCCTCTGTCAATATAAGTTGTTATTATTGTTAGTTTGGCATTCACATTCCATCTGATTCTGGCTCCAGATGGTTAGAAATGAAGGCCAACATCCTTCACAAGGAATGAAGGCATCCTTATGGCTTCACAGCACTTCCTTTCCCAGATGGCTGTGGCCAGAGTTCCTGCGAGGGGTCCCCTTCTCCCAGGTCACCTCCTCTCCCCACCCACCAGCCTTCTCTCCAGCTCCAGGTGGCTGCACAACGTTTTCATCTTCCTTTTCAACTTCTGCCTCTCAGTCACACCACACGCCCACCAGACGATCCGCCTCGAGTGCCCTCCAGCAGTTCACACAGCTGCACATCCTCAGCCCCTCAACCCTGCTTCAGCACCACTTCCTGGGGCACCGCCCAGCAGCCCAGCGGGAAGTTCCCCCTCCCTCTGCCTCCCAACTGCCAGAGCCCTGCTGCGCCTACTCCTGCCCAACAGCCCTTATCGCTTGAGACCCCTGAGTCCTCCCCTCAACAGTCCTCATCTTTGTTCATCTTTATATCCCGCTTGCACCCTCTGAGACCCCAACACCAGTCTGTGGTCTCGTCTGCACCTGTGCTGAGTTTCAACAAGACAGAGGAAGCAGGGGAAAGGCCATTTCCTCAGAGCTTACCAGGCCTAACTGGACTTCCCAGAGGTCGAAGTGACCCTAGGTCACTTCCAACTTTTATATACGTGTGTGTGTATATATATATATATTTAAATTATGGTAAAATATACAGGGCTTAACATTTACTATTTTAACCATTTGAAAGTATACAGTTTGGTGGCATTAAGTACAATTGCAGCCATCACCAAAATCCCTCTCCAGGTGGTTCCAGAACTTTTTCTTCCTAATGAAAACTTCATACTCATTAAACAATGGATTTAACTGTTTAATCAGTTTTGATTTCCTCCCCCATTTTCTCCTTCCTCCAGCCTCTGACAACCACCATTCCACTTTCTGTCTCTATGATTTTGACGACCCTAGGTACCTTACATGTAAGGATGGATCACTTAATAGTTGTCCTTATGTGACTGGAGTATTTTACTTAATATAAAGTCTTTAAGGCTCATTCACGTTGCAGCATATGTCAGGATTTCCTTCCTTTTTAAGGCTGAATTCTATTCTATTGTATGCACCTACAGCATTTGGTTTGTCCATTTTTCTGCTGATGGACATTTAGGCTGCTTCCACTTTTTGGCTGTTGTGAATAATACTGCTATGAACATGGGTGTACAGATATTTTTACTTTTAACTCTTTTGGATATATACCCATAATGGATCATAAGGTAACTCTACATTTTATTTTTTGAGAAACAGCCTACCATTTTCTACAGTGGCTGTACCATTTTACATTCCCACCAGCAATGCTCAGAGGTTCCTATTTCCCCACATCCTTGCCAACACTTGTTATTTTCTGTTTTGATTATTTGTTTTTTTCATTAATAGTCATTCTAATAGGATCTCATAGATTTGATTTGCGTTTTCCTAATGATTAAAGACGTTGATCATCTGTTTATGTGCTTATTGGTCACTTGAATATCTTCTTTGGAGAAATGTCTATTCAAATCTTTTGTCCAAGTTTTAATCAGATTGAGTTTTTTGTTGTTGCGTTGTAGGCGTTCTGTGTGTATTCTGGATATTAATCCCTTATCACATACGTGATTTGCAAATATTTTCTCCCATTCTCCCTTTTCACTAGTGTCCTTGTGAAGTTCTATTTACCTAGTATGTCCTTGTGAAGTTCTATTTACCTAGTTTTTCTTTTGTTGCTTCTGCTTTTGCTGTCATATCCAAGCAATCATTACCCTAACCCTGAACCTAACCCTAACATTGCCAATTCCAATGACATAAAGCATTTCCTTTATGTTTTCTTGTAAGAGTTTACAGTTTTGGAGCCTGTGTTTAAGTCTTTGGTTCATTTTAGGTAAGTTTTGTATATGGTATAAAGTGAAAGTCCAGCTCCATTCTTTTGTATATGGATATCCAGTTTTTGCAACACCGTTTGTTAAAAAGATCATCTTTTCCCGGATGAATGGTTTTCGCACACTGTTGAAATAAGGGCATAATGGTTATTTGACCGTATATATTCCAGGGTATATTTCTAGGCTCTCTTTTCTATTCTCCTGGTTTACATATCTGTCTGTATAGCAGTCACATGTTCTTTTGTTTACTATACCTTTGAAAGATTTGAAATCCTAAGTCTGAGTTCTCCAGCTTTGTTCTTTTTCAGGATTGTTCTGGCTTTTGGGGTTCCTTGTGATTCCTTATGAATTTCAGTATGGATTTTTCTGTTTTTGCAAAAAAAATTGTTATTGGGATTCTGGTAGAGATTGCAGGTGAATCTGTAGATCACTTTGAGGAGTATTATCTTAATATTAAGTCTTCCAATCCATGAACATGGGATGTCTTTCCATTTATTTTTATCTTTAATTTCTTTCAGCAATGTTTTGCAGTTTTCAGTGTACAAATCTTTCACCTCCTTAGTTCAGTTTAGTCCTAAGTGTTTTATTCTTTTTTGTGCTCACTTGTACTTTTTGAAGCTCCTGATATATTGCAAAATGAAGAAATATAAAACAAGATACCAGAATGGTGGTCAGTTTAAACCATATGTTCTTCTCAGTGTTTCTCAGAGACAGCACATATAGTAATGGGACTATATAGTGACAAAAGCCTAACTTGGAGTCCCTTCATGAATGTGAGGTCTCCCTGTCCACTATCCCCCACTGTGATGGGAGGAAAGAGTGTGAGTGGTTCCTGTTACTGGGGTGGGTGTGGGAATGACAAAATATTCCCTCAGGTGGGCCCGGCTGAGGGATCCAGGAGAGGCTTGAAGTCCCCGAGGCCTTATCAAAGCATCTTCCCAGAATGTGATGTTGAGAACCTCCAGACCACTTTAAAGCCTCAGGCTGGACGACCCCACAGTCCTGGATACTTTCTCCCTGGAACAAAAGCAGTCAGCCAGAGGTACAGCTGAAACAGAACAGCCAGCTTACCCACACCCATGGTCTCGCTAACCCTGTGGGGATTTTATCGGCTGTGTTACTGGCCCACGCCAGTTTCAGTTTGAGGAGTTGAGTGAAGACAAAAGGTGAAGGAGTTCAGCTTGTGAGGGCCAGTCCCTGTTCAGGCATTTCCCCAGCCTCCTGGAAGGGCTTCTAAATGGCAGGCCTCTCCTCTCCAGCCCTTCAGCTGTCTTAGCTTTTTCTCAGCCGCTGTTTTTTCAGGCATTGGATTTATTTTGCTTCTCCTTTTTGTGGCCTGTGAGGACACGCACTCAGCACAGCCACACACGCATGCACACACACCCCCAC
The DNA here is from genome assembly GCF_029407905.1 of Bubalus kerabau. NCBI lineage: Eukaryota > Metazoa > Chordata > Mammalia > Artiodactyla > Bovidae > Bubalus > Bubalus kerabau. Next base: position 24,695,302 of record NC_073640.1, read on the forward strand.
CCCCCGTTCTGTAGCCCTCCAAATGTCTGCAGAATTTATAGGCTGTGGTATCTGGAGACACAATCTCTGTCTCCTCTTCTGTCTTCTTTCCTCCTTCTCCTTCCTGCTAAAGCCTGTTGTTGTCTTATCCCCAGCCGGAAGCCCCCTCTGTCATGGGGCCAGGTTCCCGGCCACTAGCTCTGCTCCAGCTGCTGCTCCTGCAGGCCCCAGCCAACTCCTATTTCCATGGCAACCGAAACTCATTTTTCTATCCCTGCATTTCCACTTTGGAAAGGAAACCCATAATAGTTTTTTTAAAAGAAAAAAAAAATTGAGCTACATCTGGCATCGTCAACTTGGACTGTACAGAATTCCTAGCTCCCCCGACTCCCCTGGTCTCACGGAGACCCTCCCCCACTTTCCTTCACCTGCCTCCACCCCTCCCACACCCTGTGGCTCCTGACTCAAAAGCAGGTTTGAGGAGGAGCCTGGGTGAGTTCTTTGTCTCTTTAAATTAATGCAAGAGGACTCTGTGCTTTGCCAGTTCAAGAAGAGGATGAGGTTAGAGGCTCTTTACCGTGGCATCATGTAATGCTAACCTGTGTCATCAGTGGTATTTGTTTATTTACCCTCCCCTTGGCTGGTGAGGTCAGAGGTTGTCTGGATATGTCATTATGTCATCTCTGAAGATGAAGCTCCCACTCTTGGGCTGCATGACTCTGAGGTTCTGAGCAAGATTTGATGACTACGCTCTCAGTGTGGGGGGTTGGCTGGTTGGGCTGGTGTTACACGTACAGGAACCTAGGAGAATGATGTGAAGGGTTTGACAAAGCTCTCTCCTCCCCACCCCCACCCCTAAGACTTTCCTTACTGACTTGGCCTATCCCTGGTGCCTGGAATTCCACCTTTGGCTGTGAATGCCATTGGGCTCACAAGCCGTTTGCTATTAAAAAGGTAAAGTGCATGTTAAGTTGTGGTCAGCTTGGACATTCCACCCCTGGCACCGTACCGTGCACATGAAATGTGCTCGGTTACTGTTTGTTGAGTTGCATTAATGTGTTACATATGGCAGTTCGACAGATAACTTTGGTTTGTTTTGTTGTGTTGCTCTGCATGGCTTGTGGGATCTTAGTTCCCCTACCAGGGATTGCACCTGGGCCCCCAGCAGTGAAAGCACAGAGTCCTAACCACTGGACCACCGGGAAGTCCCAAGAAAGGATTTTCTGTATTATTATTCACGACTTCATTGCACTCCCCTGAACTACCCACCGCCATCAGTATTGATAACAGAGAGTCACGTGCAAAGTGCAGGCATCAGTTTCTACTACAGCAGTTGGCTCTTCCGGCTGCTCAAAACACAACGTGGGCTGAGAAAACAAGGAGCATCATTCAGCCCCTCCAAGGGGAAGACACTGTTTGTCTAAACATGAGTCTTTATCTCTACAACATGCTACCCCCGCCCGCTCCTGCTACCCATGCGGGCCTGGCTTTTTGAGTCACTCGTGCTGTGTTTTTGAACATAACATGGGGGAAGAAGAGCCTCCACGGTCTGTTCAGCTCTGGCTCTGAAAAATACAAGCTGCGTTCAACTGAATGACAGAAAGAAATCTGTCGAGCCAGGAAGCGTAGTAAATACCGTGACTCTCTGCAAATGTGCACAGCCCAAACAGCTTTTTCCAGTCTGGAAAAATGAAGAGATGTGTCTGTGCAAAACCAGCCAAGCCTCCACCCCTCCTCCCTTTCCACCGCGCCACCCCCCACCTCCTGGCAGGGCCTCCCACCCAGCCCCAGACATTCAGTCATCAGCTTTCATCCTTTGTGACTTGCTTTGCCCCCAGGAAATAACATTGCCCAGGCTCTGGGGAGATGTACCAGCCTCTCCCAGGCATCTGAGGGCCGTCTGTCTGGTTGGGTGTCTGTCTGGTTGGGTTTTGCTAGTCGTCTCCGACCTTGGCCAGCTTTGGCTCACAGCACCGTGGTGAGGGAAGCCGGGTGGGTCTGGTGTCTCCTCTTCCCTTGCTGGCTCCATGCTGCTCTTCCCCTCAATCTTCCCCATTTTGCTCTGAAAGAACCTTTATCCCATCCCGACTTCCATGAGACAGTGTTTAGAGGGAAGGCTTGGACAAGGTAAGGGTTTAAAAGCATTCGCTTTGGACTGGTACAGGGGGTGGAGGTGGAACAGGAAATTTTTCAGTGACTCAGAGACCACCAGGGCCAGGACAACCTTTGGTGCGTACAGTTTCTAAAGGGGAGGGGCTTACAGGGAAAGTCTGGGTCTGCACCTTGCCTTGAAGATACATTTGTGTAGCAGCTCTGGTGTTTTTGCTTCAATGGTATGTTTAGGAATGGGGATAGTGCCGACAAAAACACTTGTCTCCTGCAATGTTGACCCCAGAGACCACATATCCAACTGCAGTTCAGTGTATTGGGGGGGCGCTGGGATGGGGACTGGAAGCAGCGGGTTTGAACCATGACTCCTGAGTCGGGGGTGGGTGTGTCATTCACCACTGTTTCTGTAGCAGCGAGGGCCAGCCTGCCAGCAGCACGTGCTCGACTAATGGTTGCTGAGTCAGTGAAGGAATGAATGAGCCCATGACCTTGGATACTTTGCCTCCTTGAACCTCAGTTTCTTTCTCTGTAAAAAATAGCATAGGGATATCCCTGGTGGTCCAATGGCTGACTCCACGCTCCCCAACCAGGGGGCCCGGGGTTCAATCCCTGGTCAGGGAACTAGATCCTGGTGCAGCCAAACAGATAAATAAATAACATTAAAAGAAAAAAAAACCTAACCTGCCTAGTTCACCAGGTGAGTGCTCCTGCACACGTGTGTGCATGTGTGTGTGAGTGTGTGAAAGGGAGAGAGACAAAGCAGCAGTATGAATGTCCTCTGTTGTAAATTGGAATTTAAAAGTCAGTTTGACTCAGGTTCTGGGCTTTACCCTTAGTGTTTGTGTCTTTCCTCAGAATAAGGGTCTATATTTGTGTCCCCTGAACACTTCGTTCTCCATGCTGTATTCTGAGCACCCTAACGACTGGAGTGCATTTCATTTTTTTTTTAATTTTTATTTATTTTTTAAAATTTTTGACCATGTGGCGTGTGGGATCTTAGTTCCCTAACCAGGGGTCAAACCCACACCCCCTGCATTGAAAGTGAGGAGTCTCAACCACTGGACCACCAGGGAAGTCCCTGGGGAACATTTTAAATACTCTTAACTGAGCAGTTTAAATCAGAGAACAATGATTTTCATGGTTGGCATCTGACCAGTGCCATGTTGGTCCCATACTTGGCTCCAGAACTCCACGAACGGCATCCCCCCTGCCCCCACCCCCACCACACACACGATGGAACTCACCCTAGCTCAAACAGCAGGTTTTCATCCAATGCTGGGGGAATGTGATCCTCAGATCTTTGCTTACGCTGTTTCCTCTGCCTGAAATGCTCCCCTTCCCTATTGCTTGGCTCATTCTAATTCATCCTTCAGATCTCAGCTTAGACCTCAGTTTTCTCAGAATACCATTTCCCACACTCTGCCCCCAAGCCTATCAGGTCACGCCTTCTCCTCCATGGCCTTTCCTTATCCACGTCCCCTGTCTGAGAATGGCATCTTCCCATTCACTTGTCTGCCTCCTTCATGAACTGTGGACCCCCTGCAGACGAAGACTGTGTCTTTCTTGTTCATCGATGTAATCTCAGTGCATATCACAGTGCCATATGCCAAGAAGGTGCTCAATAAATATATATTGATTAGATGAATAGCAAAAGTGTGTTGGTGAGATGAGAGAGACAGGAGTCAAGAAGGTTCTCTTAGGAGAGTATTGTATTTACTGAAGTATAGAACCAACACTTCTCCTTTCTCCTCCTACCAGAATGGCTTGCATACAAATGAAGCATGCAAATCCACACACACACACACACATACACACACACACCCTGAGATTCACGCACACACCCTGCTGCAGGCAATCGCTTGTGCAATGTACTTTCCCTTGGTCTGAAACTCTGCTCTTGTCAACTACTCCCACGTAGCTTTCTCATCCCATGTATACAGGGAATTGCAAACCTAACTGGCAGAGTAAAGGTAATGCCAGGGAAAGAGATTCCATGATCACACCTTTGTGACTTGCTGGATCCAAGTTCCCCCACCAGGGATCGAACCGAAGCCTCCTGCAGTGAAAGCAAGGAGTATGAACCACTGGACCTCTGAGAATTCCCATGCCTAAAATCTTTTCTCATCTCTCTCTCTGCCCTCTAGATTACTGCACCATCCCATTGTGAGGACATTCTACTTACCTTTATTATGTACAAATCAGGAAGACACCTGAACTTAAAAAAAAAAAAGAAAAAGTTTAGTGCATGGTTCTGCCGGCTACTCGGAGTCCTCGCAAATGTGTCTTTGGGCAAATAGCTCCCAACTCTGTCTCTTTTCTATCTCACAGAGAGGAACAGAAGTTGTCCTCAAAGCACCACATGACTTTTAAAAAACCCAATGGCAACCCACTCCAGTGTTCTTGCCTGGAGAATCCAAGGGACGGGGGAGCCTGGTGGGCTGCTGTCTCTGGGGTCGCACAGGGTCAGACATGACTGAAATGACTTAGCAGCAGCAGCACAGCTGATTAGCGATGTTGTGATAGTTTCCGGTAGACAGCAAAGGGACTCAGTCATACTCATACATGTATTCATTCTCCCCCCCAAACTCCTCCCCACCATCCAGGCTGCCACAGTGTGACTTTTCTGGGGGAAGAAAACAGCTCCTTAAATATGCGTATACTGGTCATGGTTTTGTTGAGCCTGAGAGACAGGAAGCTATCACTTTCTCTTCCACAGGCAGGTGAATTTTAAGTTGTCTTGAAGGTTATCTCAAATGTGGCTAGAGGCTGAAGTGTCGACTTGCCTCTCCCAAAGAAAGATTTCTGAGCTGGCCACGTGAACTTCCTTGGGGAGAAGAATTTCCAAAGAGGATGGGAGGGTGATTGGTAAGAACCCAACTGGCAGCTGATCCAGTGTGATAACATGACAGAAGCCTCCAAGTGTTTTATGAACCAGGGATCAGCAGGCAGGGCCACCTCCTTCCTGGCCCGGGTGGGGCCCTCTGCCCCGTGGCTGCATCTGACCTCCTGGCTCCTTCTCCCAATGGCGTGCTGACCACATGTAGAGCCCCTAGGTTGGGGCCGCAAACCCGGGCTAACCACCAGACAGATCTTACTGAGCTCATAAGGTCAGCCTTTGCAATATTTTTCTTCTGAAATCAGTTCCCAAATTGGAAGACTTCATATAAAATCCAGATCTCCACGTCTATGGAAAAATGCAAGATTTGGCAATACCAGGCTCACGTTCTCCCACAGGAATAACCAGCCAGAGGTGAGCAGCTGCTGCGCCTTCCTGAGAAGATGTGCTGTTTCCAGACCCCACTGCTTCTGCCCGGGCTCCAGCAGGCTGAAGGTGGTTTCCCCGGTGGCTCCGTTGGTAAAGAATCCACCTGCAATGTAGGAGCTTGCCTGCAATACAGGAGATCAGGGTTTGATCCTTGTGTTGGGAAGAGCTCCTGGAGAAGGAAATGGCAACCCACTCCAGTATTTTTGCTTGGGAAATCCCATGGACACAGGAGCCTGACGGACTGCAGTCAATGGGGTCACAAAAGAGTCAGACGTGACTGAGCAACTAAACCACCACCTCCTCCAGGCTGAACCCAGCGTCCACTTCCTTTCATCACTGATGGTATCTGCTGGGCCCCTGAAGGCACCTGCAGGTCTCTCCCTGGATGGGGATCTTCTGTCCCCCAGATGCTTCAGGAGCCCTTTTTCCTCCTCCCTCATCCTGTTGATGTTGATGTGTCCAGTATTTCAGTGCCTGAAACTGGGTTCTTTCTGCCTGTAAGTCGTACATTGCCATCATCATGAAGAAATACCAGGCCACAGGCTAAGGAGCAGGCAAGGACCTGTTCTTCCCTTTCCAGATAATACACTCCCACTTCAGCAATAACCTTCTGGGAATCATGCCTGTGACTTTCCTTCTTTCTATTCCATTAGTGACTTTCAAAGTGGATGTTTCAGCCAGATAAAGGAAGTAGACTGCACTGTATCAGACCTCCTGCAGGGTGAGCATTGCGGGGTGGAGGGGGGAGGTGGTGGGCAGTCAGGGCTTTCCTGTGATTTGCTCTCATACCTGGGAAGTCAGGATCTGTCGGGTCATAGAGGTGCGTTCTCCTAAGGAAGGAATCAGGCCTTGCTTAACTTTGATCACTGAAATCACTGTTCTCCTTGCCCTTCTTTCATAAACAAGGAAATTGGAACAGAGCTAAGAGAGGCTTTTTCATGCACTTTAGGAAAGAATGAGCAATGGAAAAAGGAAATTGAGAGCTTTGGGGGAGTTTATAGGAGAGGAGTCGTTGAGTTTGAAATCGGAGCTGGGAATCCATATGTTTGGGAGGAAAGAAAAGAAAAGACCAGCCACACTCACAGAGCTTCAATGGTATGTGCGGAAACGGTTATGGCAGAGGTGGTGGAGAACCCCACGTGGGCTTTATCAGACCCAGATGTTCAGGCAACAGTCCTCAGGATGCCCATGAAAGGGGCTGGAGCCAGAGCCTGCTGTGCCAGACCCAGTGTTTTCTTAACTACCGAGGAACACATGAAATCGGAACACATGAAATCAGTGGCTGGGAGCTTCCCCCTTCAGCACTCTTAACCCTGAAGCCCTGCCACCGTCTGTGCCACACCCGTTACACACAGGCTGGGCCGCCTCCGGGCAAGACAGATGTGGACGGAAGTGGCTCATCTTGTCCCCATCCTTGCCTGTCAGTCCCTGTCAAGCAGGGGCTGCCAACCTGCCTCTGCTGCCCTCCACCCCAGACTAACCTTGGAATACAAGAGTTGGAAGCCTGGGTTAGATTCTACCTTGTGTAAGTGACAGCCTCTCTGAGTCTCAGTTTTACCATCTTTAAAATGGGGAAAAAAATCATTTGTGAGGGGCACACAAGACATGCGTCAAGAGCTCTGCAAAGAATAAAAGCATAAAACATATTTTTAAAAAATTATTCATTATACTTTAAATATCACTATAGAAAATTTCAAACATATGGTCATGTAGACAGAATAAACCCTCACACACCAGACACCTCGCTTCCACAATGACCAACTAATGCTCAATCTTATTTCATCTATAGTTCTACCTCCTTTCCCCATCCCCCTGTTATTTTGTAGCATATCTCAGATAGCTTATTTGATCCGGTTATCAAAATGACATGGCTGACTTGCTCCCTCAACCAACTGAAATGTACCCAGTTCTCAGATGTCCCTTGTTGCACCCTTTTCCTCTTCCAGCCCCACCATATACCTAAGTACCCTAAACCCTTCTCGAAGCCATTATTCCTATGAAACTGTCAGCTCAGGTTGTAAGCCCTGGATTTTACCAGACTCAGGGATCTGCAGAGAAAGGAGTAGAACTCTAGGGGATTCCCTGGTGGTCCAGTGTTTAGGACTCCATGCTTCCACAGTTGGGGGTAAGGGAGAGGGCTGGAGAAAGAGTTCAATCCACTATGGGCAATGACTTAATCCATCAGGCCTATGTGGTGAGGCCTCCTTAAAACCCCAAAAGGACTCTCTTCAGAGAGTGTCCTGGTTGAACATGTGAACTGGGGAGAGGGTGACCTGGAGAGGGCATGGAAACTCTCCACCCTTTCCCCTCCATCACTGGCTGGGGATCTAAGATCCCATATGTCGTGTGGTGTGGCCAAAAAAAAAAAGAGAGAGAATAGAAGCCAAAAACATAGACACTGAAGCATCAGTCCTTGGAAGGAGATGATATTGGGCCATTTCAAGCCCTCCAGGCCTTTGACATCCAAGCTTAAACCCTGCAGAAGTTGACTAAGCTCCTCCTCTATCGGTGCTTTTCTTCCAGGAGGAGGGCACATGGGGGGCAGGGATCACCAAGTGAATTAGGTCCTCCCTCAACCACTGGCTGCAGGAGAATCAGGGCTCTCCTCTGCCAGCAGATGCTCTGGAAGTGACAATGTTAGTTGCACAGTCATGTCTGACTCTTTGGGACCCCATGGACTGTAGGCCACCAGGCTCTTCTGTCCATGAGATTCTCCAGGCAAGAATACTGGAGTGGGTTGCCATTTCCTCCTCCAGGGGATCTTCCCGACTCAGGGATCGAACCTAGGTCTTCTGCATTGCCTGGCTAGAGTCTGTGATGGAGCTGATTGTGAGTCTTGGATGTATTCTCAACCCCTGGAGAGTGGATAGAATGCAGGCTCCAGAGACCAGGAGACCTAGTTCAAATCTGCCTCTACTACTTACATCACTTCTTTGTGCCTGTTTCGCTCTCTCATCTGTAGAGGTTCCAGTACTTAGCTCACAGTTGGTGAATAGATTAAATGAGATAATGCCATATCCATTAGGATTACCTTGGTAACCAGGAACAGAAAATCCAACCCAAGACACCTTTGGGCAAAAAAGGAACTTAGGGGCTTATCTTAAGCTGAGAAGTCCAGGAGTGGTGAAAAGGTTTCGGACCCAATTTCCATTGTTTGATTTTGGGGTCGGTCCCCACAACAACAAGGAATTCTCTGAGATGCCAGCCCGAGTATCCCACAATTCAATTCAGTTCTGACACCATCTACTTGGAGATAGTACCAGATCCCACAAGTTACATGACTGCCCTTCACTCGAAGCCCACCGCATGTCAGACACCAATGACAAGTCCAGCCTCTGTTTCTGACCAATTAACTATATATCAGAGATTCCCTGGACCTCTTCCTCCGGTGTTTTTAATTTGCTAGAGCAGCTCACAGGACTCAGAGAAACTTAGTAGATTACCAGTTTATTATAAAAGGATGTAACTCGGGAACAGCTAAATGGAAGAGGTGCATGAGGAAGGTGAAGGGAAAGGGTGGAGAGCTTCCATACCCTCTCCAGCGCACCACTCTCCCCAGTTCACGTGTTCAACCGGAAAGCTCTCTGAATGGAGTGCTTTTGGGGTTTTTTGTAGGCCTCACCACTTAGGCTTGATGGATTAATTCATTGCCCACAGGGAAATGAATTCTGTCTCCAACCCTCTCCCCTCCGGGAAAGTCCACAAGGGTGAAACTGAAAGTTCCAATCTTCTAATCACTTGTTTGGTTCTCTTGGTAACCAGCCCCCATCCTTCGGCACTTTCCAAAAGCCACATTATTAACATAACAAAGGACACCTTTATAGCTCTGTTCACTTAGGAAATTCCAAGAGTTTTAGGACCTCCATGCAAGCAACTATGGAAAAAGACCAAATATTTCTTATTATAAATCACATTATCACTGGTGGCCTTGGCTTTGGGTTTGGGGTTCTAATCTCAAAATCAGGACTTGATTTCTGTCTGCTTCTTGGCTCCATCTTTTATGTTTCAACTTGAGTTTTGCGTTAAAGTCATAAAGAAGATGACAGCATCTGTTTTAGCCCCTGTATCCTTTCCAGATCTTCAGAGAGAATCTCTTTCTCAAAACTCCTAGGAAAAGTCTCACTGATCCTGATTGGGTCGCATGACTATCTGTGACACAGTCATGTGATTCAGGGAAATAAGATGCACTCATTTGCGTAGGCAGAGTCCTTGGATCTGTTTGACGGGGGCCAGGGAGGAGGGGTGTGTGTGTAGGTGATTATTAGAAGGAAATTGCAGAGGGAGTTGGGCAAGGTTACCAGAACGAATGTGGCTAAGCACTGGTGACAGTATTGAAGATATTCACTTCAGATGCTGTGTAAATCTTTGGGCACATTATCAAAGCTCATGAATATGATTTTTAAAAATTCCCTTCTATCTCATGGATTATTTTTATTCTTTTTCAAATATCTGAGCCACCAGGGAAGTGGGGGTTTTTCAAATACGTGCTACATCTTTGATCTTCTTGCAGTCCTAGGAGACAGGAGGACAGGTACTATCCGCTTTTACAGATGAGGATATCAGGACACAGAGCAGTCACACAGCAAAATCATAAGGGTGTGATGGCCGTCAGTCCCACTTAACATGAGAGTGTGTGCTCAGTCCTGTCTGATTCTTTGTGACCCCATAGACTGAAGCCTGCCAGGCTCCTCTACCCATGGAATTTGCCAGGCCAGAATACTGGAATGGGTTGCCATGCCCTCCTCCAGGGGATCTTCCCGACCCAGGGATTGAACCCTGGTCTCCTGCATTGCAGGCAGATTCTTTACCACCTTGCCACCATAACTGGCTCTGAATTCCCTGGCAGACCCGCTGGAACTGGAAACTGGGATGTACCGTGTATGGGTTAATCAGGACCTGACAGGGAGTTTGGATCAGCTGCCCAGGTTCATTCCAAAGTAAGCAGTGTAGACTGGCAGCAGTCTGGGTGGGTCAAGTACCCATCACTGATGCCCTGGCAGACGGCAGTGGAGAAAGCTACTACATGGGCCAAGCCTCTGCCACCCCAGGAACACCCTCTCATGACCCACTCCCTTTACCACAATAAACTGAGTAGAGGACTTAGTTTTCCTCATTTCAGGAAAAAAAAAAAAAAAGTGAAAAAAAAAAAAACAAGGGATAGGGGAGGGCTAAGGCTGTGCTTGTTGCTGGGCTGACTTTTCCCAAGGGAAATTGGTCCCAGAGCCAAGAGTATCCTTTGCCAAGAAGTGGAGAGAGAGAAGAATCCCCGGTCAAATGGGGGTGGTTTGGCCAGAAGTCCTCGGGATCCTCTTAAGTGTTGTTGGGCTCTCCAAGTGTTAGTCACTCAGTCGTGTCCGACTCTTTGTGACCCCATGGAGTGTAGCCCGCCAGCCTCCTCTGTCCATGGAATCCTCCAGGCAAGAATACTAGAGCAGGTTGCCATTCCCTTCTCCAGCGGATCCTCCCGACCCAGGGATTGAACTTGGGTCTCCTGCGTTGCAGGCAGATTCTTTATCATCAGAGCCACAGGGGAAGTCCTGGGCTCTCCAAAGAGCCTCCCAAAACACAGCACCCCTCTTCTGCATCCAAGTTCTTAACACACTGAATAAAAAGACAAAGGAATGGCAGAGAGCCAAGGTACCACCTTAATTATCACGAAAGCTAGCATGGGCGATGTCACTTAGTGGAAGGACAAAAACTGACTTCCTAACAACCTGGAAGGCAGAGGGAACGGAGCGGAACGTGGCGGATTGGCCTTCCTGAGCTTTCTAATCAGATGTCATTCTATGGGCAAGGGCAGTGAGAGTCAAGATCCAAAGTGTATTTAGGGAAAACCCCTCCTCATGGAAACCAGAAGTGGAGAAAACATGTGACCGTGGCAAGTTATTCACCTCTCTGGGCATCCGTCTTTTCTGGGCACAGTGGGTGATGACAGAACCTCCCTCGCGAAGGAGGCGGGAAAGCCTGGCCGGCGTGGTTACTGTGCGTGACAGCCCCGGCATGTAGTGATCACTCAGTAAAGGCTGCCTGTCTCTGTGCAGAGTCCAGGCTCATGGCAGGTGGCCTTGCTTTTCTCTCCAGCACTGAAGCCCAGGGCCCCCTGAGTCCCGCTGTGTTTGTGTACGGGCTCTTTCTCTCCAGCTGTAAAAATTCATGAGACTGTGGGTGTGCAGCGGCTTCTCAGTTCTTGGCTTCTTCCCAGGCTGTGTTCTCCCCACTTGGGGGGTAGGGGGAGTGGGGTGGGGTGGCAGACATCCTCTCCGCAGTGGTGGGAGCCCTCCTCCCCCCCGCCCGCCCCCCCCCCACCCCCCTCAGGCCCTGTTCCAGCAGAGCCTGGCTCAAAGTTCAAAGCCGAGGTGGCTTTGTTGAGTAATTCGGTGACACTGCCTGCCCGCCCGCCATCTGAGGGGATGGCTCCCTCCCACACACCCATTTGCCGAGCATCTGCTGCCCTGTGTTTTGCGGTGTGGAGGCTGGGAACGGGCACGCCGCCCCTACTGACCGCCGCGAGGCTGCGCTTCCTTCCTCTCCCCGCTGCCCTTGGGCTCCAGGTCTCAGAGCCTCGCGCGGGGAGGTTTCAGATCCGCTCCCAGGCTGCCTGGCGCGGACTGCATCTGGACTCACCCCAACCTCTTCCTCCTGGGGGTTCAGAGTGTTCTTGGAAGGAAGCCTGGGAAGGGAAAGGCCTTCCCCAGCCTTCCCCATGCAGCAGTTGGCCGACAGCAGAGACCCGAGCTGCCAGGGGCTCCGGAGTCAGACAGACCCGAGTTCAAATCCCTGGGTGGCCTTGGGCAGGCTGCTCTCTCTGCACTTAGGTTTCTTATTCATGAAGAACTGTGACAGCAACAGGGTCTGCCTCGTGGGCTCATCGCCAGGGTTCAGCGAGATGTTCCCTGTGGAACGCTCACCCCACGTCTGGCAAGTGGGGCGTGCTGGAGAGATGGTACCCTTGACCATCAGGAGGGGATCTTCCTCCCCAGGAAGGGAGGGAACATCACCTATTTGGCCCATCCCACCGCCCAACCGAGACCCCTGGGTAGTTGCTCTGACTTGACTAAATTGGGTTGCTTTTTTTTATTGCAGAGACCTTTTGGGCAAGGACTCTATCTCATTTATCTTGTAACTCCCCCACCTAGCATGGTAGCTGGCACTTAAAAAGCACACTAAGTGTTCTGAGTAAATCAGTGGAGGGTAAAGGAGCTAGGGACTGTCTGGTGGCTGCTTCTGCTCCTGGGCTGTTTTCTGAACTCTGGGCCATTCCAGTCTTTCTGCTTTTTTCTCTTCTCCCTTGCTTCCTCCCCTCCTTCCTTGCTCCCTTCCCCCTTCCCTTCCTTCCTTCCTCTCTCCTTCCCACCCTCCCTCCTTCCTTCTTTCCTTCCTTCTGACCTTCGTTTTGCTAAATGAAAATAGCTTCCGTCTTTCCTTTTCTTGTCCTCCAAAGCTGTGAGAGCACCCCTTGAGAGCCCTTCACCCAGCCGAGAGAGCTGCGATTCCTCTTTCAAATTGAGTCTGTCCCCTGACTCATTCATTAAAATGCATAGGGCATGTGACCAAACTGCATAATGAGTCTCTCATGAGGAAGGCTCAGAGGCACAGAGATGCTGCCAACTGCAGAGGCAAATACTTCCCCCCCAGCTGCGGATCAGGCTCATTGGCCGCCGTGCCCTGAGAAGGCCGGGGGCTGCCGTTCATCTCCAGGAAATCAGCCAAGCCCTGCAGAACTGCAGCCTGGCTCAGGCTGTGCGGGCTTGGAAGCTGCGTTCCTTTGGAGAATCCAACCCACGACCTTTTCTCAACCTTCCCCCACCCCTGCTTCACTTCGTTTTTCATTTCTCTCAATAGATTTTTAACCACACAAGTAGTACGTGAATATATTCTTTTGATAAAAATTTAAGCAGAAAAGTGAGGCTCCTATCACCATTGCCCAACAGTTCTACTTCTCTCTGAGACAGCCTTCTTCCAGTGTCTTCCAGCTGCTCTGTAAAGGTGCCCCATAAAAGCAATTTAGGGACCCAAATCCCCTTTTGCCCTCCGGAAGTCCCAAGGCCAGTTCTCAACAGAACAGTCAATATGCATCTTGGACCCTTTCTCAGCCCTCTTCCTAGCAGCCCTCCAGTCTGCCACGTGTAATCCCCACTCACTGAGGCATCTCCCTTGAATCCCATCCCTACAAGAGAACTCTACCATCCACACTTAGGAGGCAAACAGATAAACCAGATTACTCCCTGATTAGACATTATGTTGAACTATTTTCCAGAGGCATCTGCACTTTTATTTGGAATCTTGAAGCGTGAAAAAGGTGTTGAAATCCAGTGATCATCACGGTGACCTCTCAGATACCAAGGCCATCTGCGTTCCACTTTCAGGGCTTGAGCCTCTCCGAACCCTCTAAATTATATTTCTTGGGTAACAACCTATTCCACCAGGGTGTGGCCTTGGAAAAATCACTAACTTCCCTGTGTCACATTAACTCACCTGCAAGATGGGAATAATACTAGCACCTCCTTCAATGGGTTGTTGTGAAGCTTAAGTGGAAAATCTTTTGGCATTTTGCCTGGCACGTAGTCAAGACACGATTAATTATCATGTCATAGTAAAGAATTATCCTCATCATTGTTAGTTTTGCTCTAATCCATAATACTCCAGTTCATTCATTCCGGAAGTATTTTTGTTGAGCACCTACTATGTGCCAGGCACTGTCCTTGACCTTAGGAATCCAGCAAAGAAAGGGTCAAATATGGTTCCCACCCTCGACAGTCGTGTGTTCTGACACAAATGTATCAGATCTTTCTGTTTGATAAGTACTTTGTTCTCAGGTATGTCATGTCCTCACTGATGCCTTTTAGTCAAGCAGAGGCCGTATGATTATCTCTTTTGTTTGGGTTTAGAGAATTAAGCTAATGTGACAAGTAGAAACTGCCCCCCTACAACCTGGTCTGGAGTCTTTCTGGTTCCAGTCTCTTGAGATATCAGTGATTGTTCCCGGGCATGGGGGTGGGTAAGCAGCTTGTAAGCAGCTCCCAGAGCCAAGGTGTGGTTTTTTCCAGTAATCACGTACAGATGTGAGAGTTGGACCATAAGGAAGGCTGAGCACCTAAAAACTGACGCTTTTGAACTGTGGTGCTGGAGAAGACTTCTGAGAGTCCCTTGGACAGAAAGGAGATCAAACCAGTCAATCCTAAAGGAAATCAATCTTGAGTAGTCATTGGAAGGACTGATGCTGAAGCTGAAGCTCCAATACTTCAGCCACCTGATGTGAAGAGCCGACTCATGGAAAAGACCCTGATGTTGGAAAAGATTGAGGACAGGAGGAGAAGGGGGCAACAGAGGATAAGATGTTGGATGGCATCATCAACTCAATGGAGATGAGTTTGAGCAAACTCTAGGAGATGGGGAAGGACAGGGAAGCCTGGTGTACTGCAGTCCATGGGGTCACAACAAGTCGGATACAACTTAGCAACTGAACAAGAGCCTGAAAGCCCTGACCCCTCCAACAGTAGAACAAAAGAGAGAGAGAGGACAGCCTTCCATGTGCCTCTCAAAGAGTCCCAGTTAGTTCTTTCCATGAAGTCAGTCAACTGTGCCTAACATGCAAATGTATTCTCTGTCAGGGTGCCAGTTTCCAGGGCTTTGAGACGATTTCATTAATGAAAAAGCACTTGCTCCAGCCTGTGGCCCGTGGGCCTGGCTATGACAACAGGCAGCTCAGCTGTCTAAGAGCATCTTCCCCTGGACTCTCTCCAGCGCAGGAGAGAGAAGGGCTGGGACTGTGGGCTCAGTGACCAAACTGCATCTCCTTGGGGAGGTGTCGGAACCCCCAGCTAGAACGGGGTTCTCCGCACACAGCCAGGATCATCCCCCGAGTCAAGGCCAGGCCAGGCAGGACTGGTCCTGTCTGAGAAGACACACAGAAACTGAAAGTCTGTACAGGGCAGGCCTGGCAAAAACCCCATGGAAAGGGCACTGCAGGCCAACCACCTCTCAAAGATGCCCAGGACCCGAACAGGGCTCTGCCCACGGCATTTCCCTGACCCCATCACAGTGACCACTCACCCTGGCCCTCTGACCATGGGTGAAAAATCTGAATCTACACAGCAGCATGACTGGTCAAGGGTCCCCCACCCTCAAGATCAGCGCTGCCTAATCCTCATGGAAATTCACACAGCCCTGTCCTTCTTTAGGGTCCTTTATTCACTCTGTCTGGACAAGCCCACACCTTTCCAAGGTGTGCTTCATACCCATCTGAAGAGTAGAGTTGCATTTTCTCTTTTATTGACTCCAAGTATACAGGATCATTCATAGTCTTTGATTCATGATATGCTTTCATCTTCATTTGGACCTTGCACAGCATACATCTAATTATTATTTATCTGTGATTACTTATTTATTTATAATATGGTAAACATCTATGAGGGGGCTCGCCTGCCAATGCAGGAGACATAAGATTTGCAAGTTCGATCCCTGAGTTGGGAAGATCCCCTGGAGGAGGGCATGGCAACTCTCTCCAGTATTCTTGCCTGGAGAATCCCATGGACAGAGGAGCCTGGCAGGCTACAGTCCATGGGGTTGCAAAGAGTCAGACAGAACTGAAGCGACACGGCACACATGCACGCAGACACCTGTGATCCCCACCACCTACTTCTTCCTTTTGATGCGGAAAGCTCAGCCTTTCTGCACTGGCACCAAATCGAATCTCGGAGACAGGGTTTGGGGTGAAGGTGGAAAGGGTAGCTTTATTGGTTTACCAGGCAAAGGGGGACACAGCAGGCTAACGTCCTCAAAACCATATATCCTCACTTGGATATACGAGACAGTGAAAAGTTTTATATTAATTGTTCTAAGCAGGTGTGGTCAGCTTGTGGACATTCTTCTGATGCATTGGTGTTGAGGTAAGTAGGAGTCGGCATATCAGCCTTCAGGTCCAACTGGTCTGGGGTCTACATGCTTGTGGGCAGCATATCATCATTAATCTTTAACTTCTCCCACCTGGAGGGGGTTTCGGTACCTGCGAATTAGCTCAGAGATATTGTTGTGTGTATCCCTTGGTGGGGAAATAGGACCTTGCTCCAAGGCTTCTCATGACTGTTTCTCCCTGGTCTCCCATCTTCTCCCTTCTCTGATTAACAACTGCTTGCCCACTGAAACTCAGGGAACATCATGGAGGCTGAGTGAAGGCTGTTTCCTATAATCAAAGAAAAGGGGGCACAGAAAGGCCTTATGCCCAGGAGTCCCACAGGGCCCTGCAGGGTATCACTATGTGTTTCTGCCCTTCCCATCACTTGGCCTCCCTCATCCATCCTGAATCCTTTTTTTTTTTGGCTGCACTGGGTCTTCGCTGTGGCATACAGGCTCTCTGTAGTTGTGACGCTTGGGTTTCTCATGTTGTGGAGCACAGGCTCTAGAGTGTGTGAGCTCAGTGGCTGCGGCATGTTGGCTTAGTTGCCCCGAGGTGTATGAAATCCTAGTTCCCCAGGCAGGGATTGAACCCGAGTCCTCTGCTTTGCAAAGCAGATTCTTTTTTTTTTTGTAAATTAATTTATTTGTTTTAATTGGAGGCTAATTACTTTACAATATTGTAGTGGTTTTTGCCATACATTGACATGACTCAGCCACGAGTATACATGTGTCCCCCATCCTGAACCCCCCTCCCACCTCCCTCCCCAGCCCATCCCTCAGGGTCATCCCAGTGCACCAGCCCTCAGTGCCCTGTCTCATGCATCAAATCTGGACTGGTGATCTATTTCACATGTGGTAATATACATGTTTCAATGCTGTCTCTCGAATCATCCCACCCTCACCTTCTCCCACTGAGCCCAAAAGTCTATTCTTTATATCTGTGTCTCTTTTGCTGTCTCACATATAGGATCGTTGTTTGCATCTTTCTAAATGTTAATGTACTGTATTGGTGTTTTTCTTTCTAACTTACTTCACTCTATATAATAGGCTCCAGTTTCGTCCACCTCATTAGAACTGGTTCAAATGCATTCCTTTTAATGGCTGAGTAATATTCCATTGTGTCTATGTACCACAGCTTTTTTATCCATTCATCTGCCGATGGACATCTAGGTTGCTTCCATGTCCTAGCTACTATAAACAGTGCTGTGATGAACATTGGGGTACACGTGTCTCTTTCAATTCTGGCAAAGCAGATTCTTAGGACCACCAGGGAAGTCCCCCATCCTGAATCTTGACTTTCCAATTCCTTTGTATTTCTAAAAATTAATTTTAGTATATTTTTCTGAAAGTTGCATCCTTTAGATCTTGTTTTCATATTGCTTAAGAGAATATTCTGCTGTGTGTAGCCTTCTGGAACATACTTTTTTCTCAAAATGTTATATTGCTAAAATTCATCCACATTGTAGTATAAAGCTATGGTCTCTTTGTTTTCACTATTATAGTCCTTTTACTGTTATGTCCCACAAGTATTTATTTATCCTCCTGTCAATCAACATTTGCGTTGTTACCAGCTTTCCACTGTGAATGGCTGAGTTAAGCATTCTTGTTGTGGCTCAGCTGGCAAAGAATCTGCCTGCAATGCGGGAGACCAGGGTTCGATCCCTGGGTTGGGAAGATCCCCTGAAGAAGGGAAAGGCTACCCACTCCAGTATTCTGGTCTGGAGGATTCCATCATACCAACAACGGTGATAATAGATTACAGGGGACTTCCTTCGTGGCTCAGACAGTAAAGAATCTGCTTGCAATGCAGGAGACCTGAGTTTGATCTGTGGATTGGGAAGATCCCCTGGAGAAGGGAATTGCAACCACTCTAGTATTCTTGCCTGGAGAATCCCATGGACAGAGGAGCATGGTGGGCTAGAGTCCAGGGGGTCCCAAAAGTTGAACACAACTGAGCAACTAAGGATGTACATCCCCTGGTGGTCCAGTAGCAAAGACTGTGCTCTCAATGGAGGTGATCCGGGTTTGATTCCTGGTCAGGGAACTAGATCCCACATGACATAGCTAAAAGATCCCGCATGCAGCAACTAAGACCCAGCACAATTTAAAAATAATATAATAGGATTAAGCACTAAGTGCCAAGTGCTATGCTGACTAACACCTTTACTTTTATAATCTTGTTGCATCATTTCAGAAACTCTATAAAATAGGTTCTATATTACCCATTTATAAAAGAGGGGGAACTGACATTAAATGTCTTTCACAGAATCACACAAGCAGTAAATGATGGAGGCATTTATTGTACCTGAACCCTGGCATCTGACATCCAAGCCCTTAACCACGATATTATAGGTGTCCAATAATACTTGAATGAAGTGTCTTTACTTACAGGTAACCAGAGGCAGGATCAGTCAGATGCCTTGTCACTTTTACTTTTTATCTCCTATCAGATTATTTAACAGGCACCTATATTTTGGTTATAAACAAAGCTTAGAGGATTTTTATAATTTTACTCCAGTCAAATGCAACTCACAATCTATGATTGGTTATAATTTCTCAGCAATCATTATGCAGACTGGAGAAGTCCCACTGTGAGAGAGCTCTAACCTACAAATTGTTCTTAAATGTCATAAGATGTTTATGAATTTCTCCTTTACCAATAATTCCCCAACCCTGCTCTATTTTTTCCTCTTATCAATCATGCTTATTATCTCTAACCTACCATATAATTTACTTATTGTTGTATCTGTTATTCTCCCACAAAGACAGGAATATTTGTCTGCTTAGCTCTGTCTACCTCTTTAATTGGTTTAGCGCTGATGTGGCCATAGCGCCTGAAACTGTACATGGCCAAAGAAACAGCTCAACAGATATTTGGTGAATGAATGGCAGAAACATATGCTTCCAGGAATGAATGAATGGGTGAATGAGTGAATAAGCCAATGAAGACTAAATTGAACGGCTAATGCAAATCGGCTATGTTATTTTGATTTGCTGGTTTTGTTTTTTCTTTTGAAGCCAAGTATTTTTTTTCAGGGTTCAGATTTCAAGCATTTCTATAGGTCTGGGAGGCCAGAGATTTTGTGTCTCTGTGCCTAATGGCTAAAACAGTCCTGAGGATCCCAAACCATGTTCTGTTGCCTTTTCCTTTATCTCTTAAAACCCAAAAACATCAGCAGTGTGAGCAGCCTGCCTCAAATGAGACTAGCAGGAGGCATTTTAAAAAATAATAAATAAAAAAGCTCCTGGAAACTTCAATATAGGAGTTTTTCTAGCAGTCTCCGTCAGTGTCCAGGTCCAGTGCACCCTGTTATATGTGCAAAACACCTGACGTGTGTAACAGGCCTGAACCCCTGGCTGTTAGTCCAGACGAGGGTGCACTGGATAAAGGTAGGAATCAGGAACCACCCACCCCTCCCAGTTAAGCATCTGTGGCTCAATTCTCAGAGCCGGGCCAAACGGGTAATTATAGCTTCCCTCTGTGGTGTACAGGGCAGGAGGCTGATTTAATAAAGGAAGCCTGCTGTCTGTCTCCAGCCCGGCTCTGACTCATGGAACCAGGGAGTCCCAAACTCGCTATCCTCAGAGGGTGGCGAGCCACCAGGGGCGGGTGGGAGGTGAGGGTGGCTGCCTTCTCAGAGCCGAAAGCCCCGAGAATGAGGAAACTCCCTACTTGGCCTGGAGGAACCTGCAGCTGGAGCCAGAGGAAGTGAGGCTCAGACAGAGCAGCTGCTGTTCCAGCAACTGCAGCCCCTGCCGAGCACCCTTGCAGGGAGGCCACCCGCCCACCCCTCTTCCCCCCTGCTGCGTGGAGATGTAAAGTAAAAGGAGTTAGTAATTTTCATATTCAGGATTAATTGGGGGAAAAACCAGATCCCCTCTAGAGCGATGTCCGCCTTTGCCTGCCAGGCCAGGGGCCTTGGGTTTCTTTTAGGAGCCCAGGTGGATGGAGGCTGGAGTCCTGAGCGCTCTGGTCTCCTGATTTCTCACTTGGGGAAGGGGAGGCAGCTAATTGGTTCTTTGCAGCCACAGTGGCAGTTTGACCTGGGAGTGGCTTCAGCTCCAGGAGAGGGTGACAGTCAGCTCCGGGGAGGATGTGAATTCCGCCCTCCGTGGGTCACCGGAGGTCATTTTATCCTTCCATCTGCCTCCAGCAGCTTCTTTCCCCTCCCCCAGACCGGCAGCCCGACGGAGACAACTTGACCTCTTCCCCCAGCCCCCACCCTGTCATCCCTTCCCGCTGAGTCACCCCTATCCCGGTCAGGTGATCCTGCCCTGAGCCCTTCCGAGAGCACCTTGACCTATATTCCGAACTCTCCAGGACAGCAGATCTGAATGGTTCCCAGAGAGGGCCCTCCAGGGCCAGCGGGCAGGATGCCCGGGTGCCCGCTGCTGGCAGCCCCAGGCTGCTGAGCAGGCGCCCTGGGGGCAGTGGGAGGGGATGGTTCTCTCCCACCCTCCCCTGGCCCCAGAAGGAGAACCACCAGACGGGCTGGAAAAATGGAAAGTTAGGAGGCTGTGTGCCCGGCTAGGGAGGGAGGTGTCGAGTTGAGTCAGCTGGGAAAGCTGACAGCTACTGGGAGACGGGCCTCCTCCCCTCCTGCTCGGAGCCGAGTCCCTGGCTCCGTGCCAAGCCCTGACTGCAGCAGGCTGACGGGGACAAGCGGGGCAGGGAAGGACACATGCCATCCCGGCTCCAGGGTCGGGCGACAGGGCTCCCCAAGGGGAGGGGAAAGGTGAGGAACTATGCAAACCCTGGGATCAACTTCATCCCAGATGACTCATCTGGTTAATCCCAGCCCAGAACACAACCCCCACCCCACCCCAGCCACCAGGAACAAGTTCCCATC
The DNA here is from genome assembly GCF_029407905.1 of Bubalus kerabau. Classification (NCBI taxonomy): domain Eukaryota; kingdom Metazoa; phylum Chordata; class Mammalia; order Artiodactyla; family Bovidae; genus Bubalus; species Bubalus kerabau. Next base: position 24,716,401 of record NC_073640.1, read on the forward strand.
CCCAAATTCCCCACAGAATGAACCTGACTTACTTTGTCTATGGGTTCTTTGTCTGTTCAGGCTTTGTGTCCCTGGATACAAAGGGTGAGGATAACTGGGGGGTTGGCGGAGGCCGTGGGGTGGTGGAGTGGGGAGGCCACAAGGGTTGGGGGAAGGAAGCAGCGCTGTGGAAAAAAATTAACAGGGAAGAGTTCAGAATCAAACTTCAGTCACTGTGGGCCTCACTCTCTAGTCTGTCGCTGGGGGTGCGGGTTTAATAGAGCCACACCACATCCATCAGATGGCGTGAGCGTTAGATCAGATGATATGTGTGAAAATGTTCTGTCAATCATGTATCATTATGTATAACTGTATACTTTGGCCACCTGATTCAAAGAGCTGACTCACTGGAAGAGACCCTGATGCTGGAAAAGATTGAGGGCAAGAGAAGAGGGTGACAGAGAGTGAGATGGTTGGATGGCATCACCAAATCAATGGATGTGAATTTGAGCAAACTCTGGGAGGTAGTGAAGGACAGGGAGGCCTGGCATGCTGCAGTCCATGGGGTCGCAAAGAGTCAGACATGACTGAGTGACTGAACAACAACAACAATATGCTCTCCTCTCTAACTTGTCATATCACTCCCCCGTCCCTTCGAAAGGATCATTTTATTTATTGAATGTCCCAGACATAGAAGAGCCTGCCTCTGGGTGTGTTCACAAATGTAAACAGAAAACCGTAGCTTCTAGCTCCATTGTGGTCTGTCAAGTCTAATGCACAGGCCCACGTAGCTTGATTACACAGTACCCACAGGTTAACTGTACAGCGTTTTTTTTCTTTCATACCAAGAAAAGCTGTGTCTGTATCGTAATTTGGACAATAATCTGTAGACTGGAGCAAAGTCCATGTTTTTCATCAGAATGTAAACTTAGGAAGCTACCTACCGCCTGGTGCCCACTGGGTGCTTGAGGGAAGGGCAGGAGCAGGTGACTCGGCTGGAAGCAAAGACAAAGGGAAGAGAGAAGGGAGGAAGGGAATTAGTAACTTTAAGAGCAGAGCTGATTTCCCAGGAAGCTAATTATGCTTAAATTTTAGGGCCTTTCATTTGCATGCATTCCAAGGCCTGGTACCTAATTTTTAATTCATAATTATGTATTCTTTCCTTAAAGAGAGCCCACAGTATTTACACTTCGAACCCCACCAAACCTGGATCTGCCCCTTTGCAAGAGGTCTCTGAGAGACCCAACCATTATTCTGCTAAAGATTCACAAGCACGAAAGAAACCCACATGGTGTGGGAGGTGTGGCCTTTCCATGTAGTCCCCACCGTGGACGCCAAATCTGAAATTTGCAGGAAGGTCCACATGTAGGCCAGGCAAGGACAACACCCCACGGAATGGGATGTAGAAAGAGGGTGGAGGTCAGGAATGTGCAGAATTATTGGGCCAGTTCCAACTGACTTCCTGAATCCACTCTGGTGCTTCCAGGACTCGGTAGTGTCCAGGTTCAAATCTGGTTGCATAGCCCAGAGCAGTGGAGAGACAGTGGCTTGCAGTCTAGAATTCTCTCACTGGCCCTGGCTGGTCTTCTGTGTGTGTGTGCGCTCAGTCGCTCAGTTGTGTCCAACTCTTTGCAACCTGTAGCCCACCAGGCTCCTCTGTCCATGGGATTCTCCAGGTAAGAATACTGGAATGGGTTGCCATGCCCTCTTCCAGGGAATCTTCCCAACTCAGGGATTGAACTTGTGTCTCTCGTGTCTCCTGCACTGGCAGGCGGGTTCTTTAGCGCTAGCATCACCTGGGAAGCCCATAAGTCCCGTCTTAATAACTAGCTACTGGCCTTGGTGGAGTAACTTAACCTCTCTGGGCCTACATTTAAGATAACAGTGGGTGATTTCAAAGTGCTTTGCTTAAATTGCCTCGTCCATCACACTATTCCCATTGTTGAGTACAATGTAATAATATTAAAAGTAATCGTTAGTATTGTTTTATATTAATAGCAAAAATTTACGTAGTGCTTATAGATGAGCAAACTGAAGTACAAAGCTGTTACTAAATTTCCCCAGATCATTCATCGAGTAAATGGTGAGGCTGTGATTCAAATCCATGCAGTCTGGCTCCAGAGTCCCCCTTTTCAATATGCTACGTTTTCAATAAATATCTTTTTTTTTTTTAACTAGTAGAGTTTATTTTTTAGAAAACTTCTAGATGTACAGAAAAATTGAGCCAACAGTACAGAGAGTCTGAGGAATGTAGCAAATCAGCAAATGAAGTATCCTTTGATTGAGACCATGATTCATTAACAAAGGTACAAGGAAAAGGAATTGGTGAGCTCTCTTCTTGGGTAGGTTCCTCCACTTAATCTCACAGCTAGCCGCTTTGTTAAATAGTAGCATTAACAGCTTTTTGCACTGAGGAAACTAAGGCTCAGAGAGGGTAGGGGGCTTGTCCTAGGGCACACAGCAGATGAAGGTTGAGGACTAGAAAGCTACGATATGTCCGATTCTAAAGGTAATGTTTGCCTCTCTATAAACTTCACCATTATCACCAAAAGGTATTTCGTGTTGTATTTAGTAACCTATCGTTTGCCTCTAGTGCCTTAGAGAGTTCTAAAATGCTTTGTAGGGACCTCCCTGGTGGTCCAGTGGTTGAGACTCAGGGCTTCCAGTGCAGGGGGCGTGGGTTCGATCCCTGGTCAGGGAACTAAGATCCCATATGCCTCGTGTGCACTCAAAAACAAGCAAACAAAAGCTTTGTATTCTTTTTTATCTTTTGGTCCAGGAAGGTGGATGAAGCAATGACTGTGATTCCATTTTACAGAGGAGGCTGTGTGTGTGTGTGTGTGTGTGTGTGTGTGTGTGTGTGTTAGTCACTCAGTCGTGTCCAATTCTTTGCGACCCCATGGACTGTAGCTCTCCAGGTTCCTCTGTCCCTGGAATTCTCCAGGCAAGAATACTGTAGTGGGTTGCCATTTCCTTCTCCAGGGGATCTTCCCGACCCAGGGATGAAACCCAGGTCTCCCATCTTTACCATCTGAACTACCAGGGAAGTACTCGGGCTTTAAAAATTAAGATCCTGTGGTAAGTGTGAGGTAGATTCAGGACTGAAACACTAGTTTGTTGACTCTCCTCCCTTTTTCATCCAAGCATCCCTCCATCAAAACTACCTAACTGTGCGTTGACTCTTGCTGAGCCCATACAGAGGAAATCCCTTGTTTGCTATGAGTCCCCAAGGGGCTGCCCCTTTTACCAGGGGTTTGCCAAGAAAAACTTTTCCAAAACTGAAGCTTTGACTCCATTTAGGTCCTGTACTACATGTTTAGCATTTTATCTGCTGGGTGGCCAAAGCATGGAGAGAAAAGGTTAACTGTGACATTTTGTTTTTTCACCTGTGTATAACCAGCCCAAGGTGAGGAGTTGGGCATTTTCAGTTAAAGAAGGTTGTGCCTGATTCGGATGGCAAGGTCAGAAACTGCATCGCCAGTGTTGGAAACCCATTTTCTGATGGCAGCAAAGAAAAGATTTCTACTCTGCCCTCAGCTTGCAGGCCAACATCAGGATACGTCTGAAGCAAGCAAATTATCTTTGGCACTTCCCCTTCCTTGACAGCCTCGAGCTGGAGGCACCCAACTTATTACCCCAGAGCAGAGCATATTCTTGTTTGTTTGCTTTTGCTACATCATCTCATCTCGAAAAAATTTCAAACCTACAGAAATGGTACCTCCTAGATTAAGAAGGGCTTAATTCACTTTTAAAATATTTAAACTTTTTATACAATTTTTAAAGATTGCACTTCATTTGCAGTTGTTATAAAATGTTGGCTCTATTCCCCATGTTATACAATACATCCTATCTTACACCCAATAGTTTATACTTTTTCTAGAAGAAGCCAGTGATTTGGTTTATTATGCACCCTTCCAGAGATATTTCATATATATACAAGAAAATATAACTGTATGTGTGTATTCTTGGGTTTTCTATTTTTATTTTTTAAGTTTTTAAAATATTCCTAGATCAGTCTTTTTTTTTTTTTTTTAATATTTATTTGGCTGTGCAGGGTTGTAGGTGCAGCATGTGAACTCTTAGTTGAGGCATGATGGATCTAGTTCCCTGCCCAGGTCTCAAACCCAGGCCCCTGTATTACGAGCACGGGTCTTAACCACTGGACCATCAGGGAAGTCCTTGTATGTATGCATTCTTGTTTTACCTTTTGTCCCCATGATCGCATACTCTATTATTCCACATCTTGGTTCTGTCATTTGAAATCATTCTAATTCCATTCATAAAGAATATTCTCATTAAAAAAAATTATTTAATCGTATTCCATTGTATGGATATTCCATAATTCGGTTAACCAGGCCCCCAAGATGATCACTTGTTTCCAAACTTTTACTGATGTACTGTAATGAATAACCTTGTACATGTGTTATTCCTTAGAATGGATTGTAATATAGACCAGAAATGAGGTTCTACTGTAAGATTATGTCTGGGAGGTTTCATAAGTTCAGGTACTTAAAAAGCAGGTCATTTCTTGTCTCTCTTCTACACTCCTTCGATCTGGGGTTGGTAACCTAATCTTATATGCTCTATGTCTTAAAAGTTTCACTGATGATGTCTCTGGTGACAATGGTGATAAAATAACTTTTCTGAAGAGGTTACTTTCTTGTGCTGAAACTGTCTGTTTCTCACGGATACCCTGTGCTCACCCCTGCTCAGGACATTAGCCAGTTAGTTCCATACAAATAATGCGTATGTCACTTTAGCACCATGAATCTAATCTAGTCTGGGGTCCATCAGTGAATTTGTGTTCTGACCTTGGTGCCAGGTTAGAACACTTGAACCAGAAGTTCAGGCTTCATGTTGTTTGTATTTGGGGAATTAATCCAAGTTTCCCATGCATGCTGTTCGAAGATTTCAAAGAAGCATAGTAAAAAGGTATAAATACCAATAACAACAAAAAATAATAAAGTTATTTCCCAAAGGACAGTTGGAAGGCAGGGCTGCAAAGTTAAATGGCCAGAAACATCCTCTGTGGCTTTTTCAAATTAGGTCTTATTATATGTATTTACTAGGACACATTTCAGATAAAGAACTAAACTCCATCTTTGTTAGCTCAGAGGAAATGAAGAAAGGTTCATAATCTAGTTAAAGGTGCAGCTGCCACACTAAACACACACACACACACACACGCACACAAACACCTCACCACTGCCACCACATCATGTCCCACATCCCACATCTTACATACGTTTGGTTACATTGTAGCATTTTGACAAAAAAGTCATGTTATTCAGTTTCCTGCTTCCCAGATGGGCTACCCGTCTGATATATATATATTTCAAACATATATGTATATATATGTATGAAAGTGGAGGTGTTAATCACACAGTTGTGTCCAACTCCTTGCAACCCCACGGACAGTAGCCCAACAGGTTCCTCTATCCCTGGAATTCTCCAGGCAAGAATACTGGAGTGGGTTGCCATTCCCGTCTTCAGGGGATCTTCCCCACCCAGCATCGAACCCGGGTCTTCTGCATTGCAGGCAGATTCTTTACTGTCTGAGCCACCAGGGAAGCCCAAAATATAAATGTATACATATATGTAAAGGACGGAGAAGGCAATGGCACCCCACTCCAGTACTCTTGCCTGGAAAGTCCCATGGACGGAGGAGCCTGCTGGGCTGCAGTCCATGGGGTCGCTGAGTCAAACGTGACAGCGACTTCACTTTCACTTTTCACTTTCATGCATTGGAGAAGGAAATGGCAACCCACTCCAGTGTTCTTGCCTGGAGAATCCCAGGGATGGCGGAGCCTTGTGGGTGCCGTCTATGGGGTCGCTCAGAGTTGGACACGACTGACGCGACTTAGCAGCAGCAGCAGCATATGTAAAGGAAAGATGCTGGAGAAAGGAATGGCAACACACTTCAGTTCTCTTGCCTGGAGAATTCCATGGACAGAGGAGCAGGACCAGGCTGCAGTCCATGGAATCGCAAAGAGTTGGACACGACTGTGCGACTAACTTCAGCTTTTCAAAGGAAAGACATCACAGCTTCTGAGAACCCTTCCAGCTTTAAAATATGTAGCCATTCTCATCATCAAGAAGTTCTATGTATCTAACTGTTAACTATGGAAATAATTGTCACCCTGTGGCCTGGGCATGATACATGACAAGTTCATTTGTTTAATAAACCTTTGTTGAGCATCTTCTGTGGGCCAGGCACTGCCATAGCACAGAGGTTGTGGTGGACAGACAGAGATCCTGGTCCCATGGGGCTTACGTTCTATTGGAGGCAGGGAGACAGTAAACAACAATAACAACAAGATACAGTGTATCATATGGTGCTGAGTGATATGGAGATACAAGGGATACAGTAGGGAGTGTGTTGGGGGAATGGTCATAATTTTAATTTATGTGTTTAGGGAAGGCCTCACTGAGAGAATAGCATTTGAACAACATCCTTGAAGAGGGGAGGTGGTATAATCGGTAACCTTTCAGGCACAAAGTAAATAAACTTCCTCCTTTGTGGTATAATTTGAAGGTAAGCCTTTTTTTGTTTCCATCTGTTCTTTTCATCAACTAATCATGATCCCTAAAATTCTGTTATTAGTGATACACACTTAGGTTAAAAAGCTAAAATAAAAAGTATCCAGTTTTGCAAACATAACATTGTAAAGCAACTATACTCCAATAAAAAAAATAATTTAAAAATACACAGTTCTGAACTATTAAAACCTTAGGGTGAATTTGTTTATCCGCTACTTTGGTAAATTTTATCGAGGGCATAGAGTAAGGTGATTAAACTGGTAGAGGTATGTGAGGCAATCACAGATGTAGGGATGTGCAGGGAGCAAGAGTGTGACACGAGGCCCTGGGTTGCTGCAGCTGGGAGCCAAGGACCGAATGCTCCTTAAGAATTGTCTCATTTTTGCCTGCTGTCCCCCAGCCCGCGTTGCCCAGTCCTGGGCATGATTCCTCCTAACTGTACCGCTGAGAGAGGCACCCTAGGATGCAGGATGCAGCCTGATGTGTGGTTTAATAACGCATCTCCCGAGGGGCTCGGAGCGTTTGAAGTCGTGCTACAGACAGTCATATAGAAGGGGACACACAGGGAAGCAAGTCTGAGTGTTAGTCTGTGGGTATTTTAACAGCTCTCAGAAAAATAAACAAGTCAGTACACCCAAAATTTAGTCCTTAATCAATGAAAGAGAGCGGCATTATATATGGTGACATTCACCTCATTTTTTCCTTTAACTGAAAGGCTGTGCTGGGTCTTCGTTGCTGTACCTGGGTTTTTCTCTAGTTGTGGGGAGCGGGGCCTCCTCTCTAGTTGTGGTGCGGGGGTTTCTCATTGCAGTGACTTCTTTTGTCGCAGAGCATGGGCTCTAGAGTGCTCGGGCTTCAGTAGTAGCAGCACCCAGGGTCAGTCATTTCGGCGCTGGGACTTAATTGGCCCAAGGTATGTGGGATCTTCCTGGACCAGGGATCAAACCTGTGTCCCCTCCATTGACAGGTGGATTTTTATCCACTGGATCACCAGGGAGGCCTCACCTCATCTTTTAAAATGAGATTATCCCCTGTGTCTGATTCTTAGGTTTACCTTTGTTTTTATAAGTTCCATTCTCAAAAAAAAAAGAAAGAAAAAAAGCTTCTATAGAGAAAAGCTTTAGACCCTGGGTCACAAATTCAAATGTCTACAGGGGGCAGACGGTAATGGACACAAACAGGTAGGGATGGGTGGGGACGGAGACACACCAAAGAGTGCCTGCCTCTTCTCAGCTCCTGAGAGTGTTAACTAGGAATGAGAATTCAGTATTAACATTTGAACAACTGTTTCTATTATAAAGGTAGTTCATGTATGCTTATGTTAATAAGCTTTAGAAATTGTAGAGGGTTTTCTATAAAGTTTAAGAAACTACTAAGTTTCTTAACAAGTTTCTTTCTTCAAAGAAAATTTGAACTTGTTTATATAGATTTAAAATAGTGCTGTAAAAACTGATGTCTAACGTTAATTTGGGCTGAGTGACTTCTATTGATGATCTTTCTCAGATGTTCTCTATTTTCATGGATCTACTGAAATTAGCACTTTGTGTATTACAAAATAAGTCTACATTTGCTTATCTCTTAAAACCTTTTGCTGGCCTTTCTTGGTTGATGTGCTTATTAAATAGGGTCACCAAGATCAGAGACCTGGGATATGGCTCACAAGAGGAGTTCCCTGGGTATATCCAAACATTTTTGCTTAAGGCTTGTCTTGTTCCAGAGCTTTGGTTTTTGCTTTAATTGGTTGAATGAATTTTCTGTACTGGTATCTTTAATATTTTTATTTACTGATCTATATCTTAAGCATATCACAGTATTGGTATAAATAAAACTCTAATAGGACAATATAGAATAAAGGACATGTTAGTTAAAAAAAAAAAGAGAGAATTCAGTATTGCTAGGATTTCTCCATTTTCAGCAGAAGTTGGAAATCCACATTTCTAGGCCAAAATCTTCTGATTTTTAAATGAGGGCAACCAGCCCAAGAGAGTTGGATACACTGGGCAGGCCATTTATGATGTCTGGTATAAAACAGAATTTTGATACATTATAGAACATGATGGCAGAAGTAGACAGAGGAGGGACATCTGATCAACCTTCTATTAAGAAGATAAATTTTTTAGAGAGTTGACTGGCTTTGCCAAGATTCTGCCTCACCTATTTAACCAGTTATCTTGGGAAATAAATCAAAGTTTCCCAGCTATGCTGTTTGAAAAATTCAAAACTAGTAACCTCTGAGTCAAGAAAATGCTGAACAGAGAAGTCAGAGGCCTGGGTCCCAGGGTTGGTTCTTTCATAGACTCATGGGACCACCTTGGGTGGATTTCGTAGTCCCTTGGGGTTTAATCTCCTTATCTGCAGAATGAAGGGCTGAACCAAAGGGATTTTTCAAAATGTCCCCCTCCAAGCCCAGGAAGTCTTCAGAGATGCCTTTCTAAGGGTGGGGAAGGGCAGGGGGTGCCTAAGCTTACAGAAAGGCTCCTCAGCCTTGGTTCTGTTTTTTCATTCAGGACTTCTGCTTTTCTGTGTTTTAGATCTTGAGCTCCTGAAAAAAAAAAAAATAATAATAATCTTTTTAAAGAAAGAAGTTCCTCGTCTTCAGAAAGATTTCAAAATCATTGAATTAGTTTATCAATATCAGTAAGATGTTATTAGGTAAGGTTTGCAAACTCTGTGAGGCCTGCAGCTAATCAGAACGATAGGACTTTTCTCCATTGGTCTACCACAGCTTGTCTGTTTTACCTGCTATTACACCTATAAACCAAATCAACATGCGGCCAACAAATAGTGTGGGAAGACTAGACACATGACCCAGTTTGTTTTGAGGGGATTTAAGAAAATCTTTGTTTTGATGAACAGAGGTGTTTTTTTTTTTTTTTAATTAATTAATTTATTTGTCTGCATCAGGTCTTAAGTTGTGACATACGGAATCTTTACTTTCATCACATGGACTTTCCAGTTGTGGTGTGTGGGCTTAATTGCCCCATGGCATGTAGGATCTTAGCTCCCTGACCAAGGATGGAACCCCTGTCCCCTGCACTGGAAGGTGGATTCTTAGCCACTGGACCACCAGGGAAGTCCCCAGATGTGTTCTTTTGTGATACTATGTATACATATACAGTAGAGTCATGCTGCTGCTGCTGCTAAGTCGCTTCAGTCGTGTCCGACTCTGTGCGACCCCATAGACGGCAGCCCACCAGGCTCCCCCGTCCCTGGGATTCTCCAGGCAAGAACACTGGAGTGGGTTGCCATTTCCTTCTCCAATGCATGAAAGTGAAAAGTGAAAGTGAAGTCGTTCAGTCGTGTCCGACTCTTCGCGACCCCATGGACTGCAGCCTACCAGGTTCCTCCGTCCATGGGATTTTCCAGGCAAGAGTACTGGAGTGGGGCACCAGTGCCTTCTCCGACAGTAGAGTCATATGTGCTACGAAGTAAGCTTTTCTTGGGGTGGGGGTGGGGGCGCGTGGGGGGGCTTCCCTTGTGGCTCAGATGGTAATGTATCTGCCTGCAGTGTGAGAGACCTGGATTTGATCCGTGGGTCAGGAAGATCCCCTGGAGAAGGGAATGGCTACCCACTCCAGTATTCTTGCCTGGAGAATCCTATGGACAGAGGAGCCTGGTGGCTACAGTCCACAGGGTTGCAGAAGCATCGAACACGACTTAGTGACCAAACACAGCAACAACAAAGCTTTTCTTGGTTCACATGACTTGGTAAATTGTATCAGCATTTTACAGTGATCTGTCAGTGGGAGAAATCTGAAAATCACTCAACTGGCTTTTAAAAATTAGCTATGATTTATTGATAACCTAATTTGTGCTGGTTTTATGTATATCATCTCTAAGCTTCGGATTATTTACACTGTAAAAGAGATGTTTTTAATCTCTATTTTACAAATAAATAAAGTCTAGGTGAGGTTAAAGACTTACCAGGACCACATAGGATTCTAATCCATACCTGTCCCAGCATATTCTCAGCCAGACAACCTCTAAGGTTGGCTTTTAACCTTGAGAAGTTAAGAGGCAGGAGTTCTGTTTTAAGCTGTCCTGGGATCAACTGCAAAACTGCCATCAACTTGCAACTTTCTATATCCTCTTACCTACTGAAATCCTGGAATAGAATTTTAAACTCATAGCTATTCAAGTTCAGTGCCCTGATCTTGACTAAATAGAGGCTCTCTGAATTTATTGATTTTTAAATAATTTTATTCATTTATTTTTAGCTGTGCTGGGTCTTTGTTGCTGCTTGGGCTTTTCTCTAGTTGTGGCGAGAGGGGGCTACTCTCTGGTGTCAGGAGGGCTTCTCATTACGGTGGCTTCTCATTGGGGAACACAAGCTCTAGGGCTCTTGGGCTTCAGTAGTTGTGGTTCCTGGGCTCTAGAGCACAGGCTCAGTAGCTGTGGTGTACGGGTTTAGCTGCCCTGCAGCATGTGGGATCCTCCTGGGTCAGAGATTGAACCCCTGTCTCCTGCATTGGCAGATGGAGTCTGTACTCCTGAGCCACCAGGGGAGCCCCAAGGCTTTCTGAATTTAAATAGTCCCTTCTATAGCCTGGACATCTTTTGCAGGAGATGAAAGAACTTTAAAGGGTGGAAACAGACTTTTGGGGATGAATAAGTGGATTTATTGTGTTATTTCTGGATTTGGCCGAGCTGAGTTTCTCCTGTTGCAGAGGAAATGGCTTTCCCTGTTGGGTGATCTGGTTTAATGGATTCAGGGACAACTTCTTCAGCACTTTGCTGGACACTTTGTATATCCTGGGTCAACATTTCTAATTACTGTAACCACTGGGTTTTTTTTTTTAATAGTTGTTTGTTTTTTGCTTAAAAGTTCATTGTAAGATGGAAGACCAGTAATTTTCATTTTTTAAAATTAATTTTTAAATTGGAGGATAATTGCTTTACAATGTTGTATTGGTTTCAGCCATATAACAACTTGAATCCCCTGTCTCTTGAGCCTCCCTCCCACCCAGTAATTTTCATTTGCACACTGCAACATTTTCAGAGAAAGTCTGTGAATATTACTAGCAAGAAACAATGACATGGGGCAGGGAGCATAGGTGTTCTGATTCTCATTTAACAGGCAAGAAAAATTGCTGATCATTCATTCAGTTGGCAAGTGATAGGGCCTGGATGGTAACTCAAACATTTCTACTTCTAATCCTGTGTGCACACTCATTTTACTATAGTTATTTAGGTTTTCTAACTGGAGGGGAAACAACATTGACTTTTAGCATGAATCTAGCTTTTGTGAATAGTTCTGATGGTGGTTTTGAAAAATAAAGAAGAGAACAGTTTATTAAGTTGCACAGTTTGAGGAAAATACCAATAACCATTGCTTTTCCTTAAAAAAAAAAAAAGGAGGTTCCAATTTTATGTAATGTCTAAAAGTTTAGAGTCTGCCATAACAAAAAGTATGGACAAGTGTTTCTTTTCCGTCTTTTTTTTTTTTTTTTTTTTTTTAGTATTTATGTATCTATTTGGCTGTCCGGGGTCTTAGTTGCAATCCAGGGGATCTTGGTCTTCACTGATCCACGAGAGATCTTTAGTGGCAGCACGTAAGATCTAGTTCCCTGACCCGGAATGGAACCCAGGCCCCCTGCATTGGGAGCTTAGAGTCTTAGCCACTGGACCACCAGCGAAGTCCCTGGACAAGTGTTTCTGAGCCAACCACTACTTGGTCTCTGTTTCTTACAAAGCAGAGGATGGAATTTGGACACATCCGTCTTCTGGGAGCATTGTTTTTTTGCTTGCTTTGCACTTGAGTGATTGCCTCTGATTTCTACAGCTAAATGAAGAAGTTTGTTGATGACTTTCTTTTATGAAGGAAGAAAAGTGCTGGAACTTTCCCCTTTGAGGTTTTCAGAGCAGGTATTAACAGATGAGGGGTTCCCAGGTAGCTCAGTGGTAAAGAATCCTCCTGTCCCAATGCAGGAGATGCAGGTTCAATTCCTGGTCAGGAAGAATCCCCTGGAGTAGGAAATAACAACCCACTCCAGTATTCTTACCTGAGAAATCCCATGGACAGAGGAGCCTAGCTGGGTTGCAAAGAGTTGGACATGACTTTGAGACTAAACAACAACTAACAGATGAACCTAGGTTACTTGAAAACCTTGTCTTTTTCCCAAGAGGTTAATTTTTCATTTCGTTTATGCTGAATTCTGCCCCTTTGTGATAACAAGGCAGGTATTTAGAAGCCACAAAGGTAAAGTCTAAAGAACACTTTGAGTTTCCCTAAACAGAGGTGACACAGGAATGACTCACCTAGAGGATAAGAGCATGGTAGTTGGGTAGTTATTCAGTTCCATGTCACTTAGACCAGTACTTTCTACCTTGGTTACACAAGCAAAGACAAAAAGAGCTTTTAAAACATATTGGTGCCTGAGACCCATCACCCCTAGGTTGGGGCGGGGTCTAAGCAAAGGTGGTTTTTAAGTTTCCCCAGTGATGGTAGTATGAAGGTTTGAGATCTCCAGTTGAGGCTTCCAGTATCTTGTTCAAAACCAGGGGGCATAACCCCAAATGACAGCAGTTCTTCTGGCCAGGACATTACAGATATGTTGGGTAAGCAGTTCATCAGGATAAAATAGACATTTATCTTTTTGTAACGAGAGTTTTTGTGTTGGAGCATAGTTGATGAACATGTTGTATTGGTTTCAGGAGTATAGGAAAGTCATTCGGTCATACATATAGGTGTACCTGTTCTTTTTCAAATTCTTTTCTCATTCAGGTTATCACAGATAGTGAGGAGAGTTCCCTGTGCTATACAGTAGGTCCTTGTTGGTTATCCATTATAAATACAGTAGTGAAAATACACATTTCTTGAGCACCAGCATTCTAGGTGCTGGAAATACTTCCAGGGGCAAGAGTGGCCCTGCCTTGGCCTCCAGAATCTTGCTTTCTAGTGGGCAGAGACAAACACACAGACACGACTGTGGTGTTAAGAAGGAAACACACTGAGTAATTAGGCGTCAAGGAAGGCCTCTAAGAGGAATCATTTTTGCAAAACCTGAAGGAGCAGCTGAACCCAGAGCCTATGGTAAGGCAGAGGGAATAGAGGGTGAAAAAATCCCAAGACAAGGAGAGTGGTGTGTTTGAAGAACAGAAAAGCCTGCAGTCCCTTTCGTTTATCTAGAAAGGGGAGTGGCAGAGAGTGAGCAAGCTCTAGCCTGACATTACTTATAGTTTGCACACATCGCTCAGCATGTCCCTGCCAAACAGCACACACTCTGCAAAGGGAACCCAAAGAGAAGTGTCCCCCAGGAGCCAGGGTACTGTGTGCTGGACACAGGGTTCCACAGGATTAGCCAAAAATTGCTAACTATGAGAAAAAGCTAGGCAGACCTCCATGATACTGAGATAAACTGTGAAAAGGGGTAAATTCAATTATATATTTGATATCAAGAGGATTTGGCCTAACATTTTAGTCTTTTATCTTGTTACTAGCCATCACTCAAATACAGTCTATCAGTGTGGCAGAACTGGCCTCATTTTGGAAGAAATTCAGTTTTCTGAAGTACTGTTTTTGAGGTTTCTACCCAACCAAATTTTTTGGAAGGTGAGATGTTTGTCAAATATCTGTAATGTTGGAGAAATCAAATTTGTGCCTATGGTGGTTTAGTCACAAAGTTGTGTCTGAGTCTTGCGACCCTGTGGATTGTAGCCCACCAGGCTCCTCTGTCCATGGGATTTCCCAGGCAAGAATATTGGAGTGGGTTGCCATTTCCTTCTCCAGGGGATTTCCCGACCTAGGAATCAAACCCCAGTCTCCTGCATTGCAGGCAGATTCTTTACGGACTGAGAGGCTTAATTTCTATCAATATCTTGTTTAAAGAAACATTGACTCAGTTCCTTTGCTTGTTTTCATAAAGATTTCTACTTCAGTTGTGCAGGATCTGGGAATTCCCTGGTGGTCCAGTGGTTAGTACTCTGTGATTTCACTGCTGAGGGCTCAAGTTCAATCCCTGGTTGGGGAACTAAGATGAGATCCCCCAAGCCATGAAGCGAAGCCAAAAAATAAAAATGTTCAGGGTTACTAACTGCTTACTGTGTAATGGTAACCAGAGGGGAAAAAAGCTACACTGATTTATTTTCAGCAAAGCTTTCTAAGGCCTCTCTGCTCTTGAATTTAAAACAATTTTTTTTTCAATCATGTAACCTGGAATTAATTTTCCTGGTTGGCATGTTGTTACTCATTCTCTATAAAACAAACCATGGGGTTCAGTGCAGAGAAAACAACTATAATTAATATGTATCCTCAACCAGAATGTCCAAGAATTCCAATAATCCCCTCATGCTTTTACATAAGAGATGGTATGTTGCCCTGATAAAATAAAAGTGCTATAAAAGATGATCTTAGTAAGAAAGATAGCCCTTCTGAAGAAATCCATATGAGGCAAGAAAAAAAAATTCAATTTTTTTTTTTTTTAAATACAAAACTAAAGTAATTGTTAAAGATTTTATTCCTAGCAATAATACATGAGTTCTGTAAGCTCTTTCCAAGACATAACAGGAAGTGTGAAACCTGGCCGATCAGATTATGGAAAGATGGTGACCAAATTATAGTCGTGGGCTATAATGAATAAGGAAAAACAAGTCAAGAAGTATTCACAGGAAACCTGGTGCAATTTTCTCTTTTTTGAAGCTGAAACAAGACAAGATGG
This sequence comes from Bubalus kerabau, assembly GCF_029407905.1. Lineage (NCBI taxonomy): Eukaryota > Metazoa > Chordata > Mammalia > Artiodactyla > Bovidae > Bubalus > Bubalus kerabau. Next base: position 24,731,577 of record NC_073640.1, read on the forward strand.
ATTTCAATTGCACCAGGATGGATTTCTCCTTGAAATAAGATGCCTGTAATACCTCTAAAACAAACTAGTTGATTAGAAAAATACAAGTCTACAGTTTCCATTAGTCCTTAGGCTCTGTGATATAGAGCATACTTCTTTTTTTAAGTACACCAATCACAGTATCTGTAAGTTAAGTATTAGGAAATTAGTAAAAATAATTAATTAGTGGGTGTTTATTTACTTTACAAAACTTGTCACAAGGCAAAGGATCATGCCTATTTTTTCACTGTTGTATTTCCAGCACCTAGCGCTGAGCCTGGCACCTCACAGGTATTCTTTTCTTTTCTGGCCGCATGATGAGGCTTGCAGGATCTTAGTTCTCTCACTAGGGATTGAACCCACATACTCTCTGACACGCTGTTTTTGAGTTCTCTACCCAACCAGATGTTCTGGAAGGTGGGATGTTTGTCAGAAATCTGCGTGTGTGTGTGTATGCTCAGTTGTGTCCGACTCTTTGCGACCCCATGGACTGTAACCCTCCAGGCTCCTCTGTCCGTGGGATTTCCCAGGCAAGAATACTGGAGTGGGTTGCCATTTCCTACCCCAAGGGATCTCCTCGACCCAGGGATCAAACCCTTGTCTCTTGCATCTCCTGAACTGGCAGGCTGTTTCTTTACCACTTCTCCACCTGGGAAGCCCAAATATCTGTAGTGGAGAAATCAAATATAAGCCTGTAGAAGGCTTAATCTCTATGACTTTCCTGTTTTCACTGCCCTAGGCAGTGAAAGCGTCGAGGCCTAACCACAGGACCACCAGGGAATTCCCATTCACAGATATTCTTTAAATATTTGTTGAATGAATTAATTTCTTAAATAGCAGCTGCACATTATACACTTCATCCCCTCTAACTTGATTTAGAAACTTCTCCAGGAGTGCTATGTTACCCAAAGAAAAGCAGATGGACAAAGAGAGGGAATAAGATGCTCAGGATGTCTTATCAAGGAAAACAGCAAAACCTCTTTGAAGATTAGGACAAGCAACTGTTGTGTTTTTTTTTTTTTTTTTTTTTTTTGCCATGCCATGAAGCATGTGGGATCTTAGTTCCCTGACCAGGGATCAAATCCAGACCCTTGGCAGTGAGAGCATGCAGTCCTAGTTCTTGAACCGCCAGGAAATTCCCAGGACAAGCAACTGTAGAAAATCAAAACAGTGGAAGATTTGAACTGTCAAGTAGGATCATGCTTTGAGGTATATTCCTAACTAAAAGCAGGGGATAAAATAGATACAATTTAGAGACTCTAAGATCTTTCCCTGATTAAGTAGGCCTAAGATAAGAGTCTGAAGAACAGCCGCCTGGCTGAATACATCCTTTGAATGTTTTTATCAGCAGTCTCTAGATTTGAAAACAGTGCTGAACATGCTTTTAATTGATCTTTGAGGTGCTCTAAGCTACAACTGAAAGCCGACCCTCTTTTCTATTTGCTTGAACAAGAGCCTGAAAAGGAAAGCTAAAGAGCTTTCTAGTGATGTCCTTTACCCCTGTTCTAAAAAGAACCTGTATTCTCCATGAAATTCAGGAAATTTCACAACACCCAGGGGCTAATGTGAAGTTAGTTTTTACTCACTACTGAAGGAAATGGCAACCCACTCCAGTATTCTTGCCTGAAAAATCCTCTGGACGGAGGAGCCTGGCAAGTTATAGTCCATGGGGTCACAGAATCAGACACAACTGAGTGCGTGCATTCACACACACGTGAACCAACTAAAGTTCCTTTTGGATTCTTTTCCTAAAGTGGGCAAGTATCTAAGCTCCTCAAGCTACTACTTATAATTGCGGAAAGATGGAAATCATGTTAGATTCCATAATACAATGGGGCATAAAACATTTTAAGTTATGAATGTACGTAAAATGTGTAAAAGATGACAAAAGTATACTCTGTGAAAGAACATTTACTTTAGTGCCTCAACCTGTGAATGAATGTCAAAGAAGATGAATGAAAATATTTTATCTACACATATTTGTTCAGTATTTATTACTAATAATTCATGATTATTTATATGGGAATAACAATCCCTTCTTCTGTAGCCAACACAGTTCCCAGCCTGGTAGACATACATGGTGAGGGTATTCCAGTTCAGTTCAGTTCAGTCCACTCAGTCATGTCTGACTCTTTGCGACCCCATGAACCGCAGCACACCAGGCCTCCCTGTCCATCACCAACTCCTGGAGTAAATGCATATAAATTACCCCAAAGTCACCAAACTGGTGAGCTCAATGTGAGAAGTAACAGTGCCACTCCAATAATCTTCAAATTAAAAAAATTATTTGCTGCTTAATTGATAAATATAATTAAAATGTATCTATTCCTTTTGCTCAACATGCGTGTGTGTGTGTGTGTGTGTGTGTGTGTGTGTGTGTATACACACATGTATACATAAATATCGGAAAAGGCAATGGCATCCCACTCCAGTACTCTTGCCTGGAAAATCCCATGGATGGAGGAGCCTGGTAGGCTGTAGTCCATGGGGTCTCTAAGAGTCGGACACAACTGAGCAACTTCACTTTCACTTTTCAGTTTCATGCATTGGAGAAGGAAATGGTACCCCACTCCAGTACTCTTGCCTGGAAAATCCCATGGATGGAGGAGCCTGGTGGGCTGCCGTCTATGGGGTTGCACAGAGTCGGACACGACTGAAGTGACTTAGCAGCATACATAAATACATGAATTTAATGATTGTAATACTGTAACAAAGTTGAAAGTTGCTGGTAGGGATTACTTTTTAAAAAACAGCTTTATTGAAATAGTGTTTACCTACCATAAAAATTCACATTTCAGTGGTATTTAGTTGTACAAACATCACCACAATCTAATTGTAGAACATTTTCATTATCCCCCACCCCCCCCCATAAATATCTATTATCAGTCACTCTTCATTCTTCATCCCTTTCTCCCCAACCCAGCCGTAGGCAACCACTAATCCACTTCGTTTCTCCCTTGATTCCTTAATCTGGACATTTCATGTAAATGGAGCCATATATGTGGTCTTTTGTATCTGGCTCTTATCATTCTGCAGAATGTTTTCAAGCTTCGTCCATGCTGTACCAGGTAGCAGTAGTCAATCAATTCTTTTTATGGTTGAATAATTTTCCATTGTATGGATGTAACACTTTGGTTCAGTTCGTCATTTGATGGATATTTGGGTTGTTTCCACTTTGGGGCTATTATGAATAACGTTGCTATGAACATCTGTGTGTAAGTTACACACATGTGTTCATCTCACTGGGGCTTCTGGGTTATATAATAACTATGTTTAACCTTTGGAAGGACTGTTGACCAAAGTGGCTGCACCATTTTTTGAATACTTTCCTACCAGCAATGTATGAAGGTTCTAACTTCTCTACATCCTCACAGATACTTGTTATTGCCAGTCTTTTTTATGATAGCCATCCTAATGGATGTGAAGTCATATTTCATTGTGGTTTTGATTTGCATTTCATTAATAACTACCAATTATTAGAGTGCATTTTTCATGTGCATATTGGCTGTGGTATATCTTCATCAAAGAAATGTCTATTCAAAAATACTTTGCCTATTTTAAAATTGGATTTTTTTAAAATGGCTGAGTTGTAAGAGATCTTTATATATTCTGGATACTATTCCCTTATCAGATGTATGATTTGCAGATATTTTCTGTCATTCTGTAGGTGTCTTTCTTTGCATTTTCTTAATAGTGTCCTTTGAAGCACAGAAGTTTTCTATTTTGACATTCAGTTTATCTATTTTTTTCCTTTGGTTGCTTGTGCAAAAGTTTTTTATTTTAATGAAGTCCAATTTATATTTTCTTTTATTCTTTATGCTTTTGGTACCATATATATGAAACCATTGCCTAACCCAAGTCCCTGAAGATTTACTCCTGTGTTTTCTTCTTAGAGTGCTATAGTGTTACCTCTTACATTTGGGTCTATGATCCTTTTTCATTTATTCTTTTTTGTATTTGGTGTGAGGTAAGGATCCAACTTCATTCTCTAGCATATATAGTTGCCATTCTCAATTTAAATGTCTTGGCAGTCTTGTTGATAATCAATTAACTATAAATGTAAGGGTTTTTTCTGGACTCTCAATTCTGTTCCATTGATCTATATGTCTATCCTTAAGCCAGTACCACACTGTCCAATTTCTGCAATGCTGTAGTAAGTTTTGAAGTCAGAAAGTGAGCATCCTCTTTCTTCTTTCTTTAAGGTTTTTTGACTGTTCTGTGGGCATCACTTCTGTAGGTCTCACTGAAGTAGGGTCTAATCCTTAGTTTTGCCACCTCAGAATCTTGATTTTACCAGTTATTCCCCAAAGTGCACAGTACCATAGCATTGGTTCATACCCCTTAAACTTGCAAGAAAATGCCAAGTTTGATACACTATATGCATTTTGAGATATTCCTTTCTTGGTAATCTTAACTAAAATGGCTATGCAGGGAATTCTTCCTTACAAGGTGCCAAATTAGTTAATATAAGTTTCCTTAGTAAGCTTGAAATTGGAAACTAAAGCTCAGGGAGGGATATAGTATAATGGCTAAGAGTTACAGGCTTTTTAAAGTTTGAATCCTATCTCTGCTACTCAGTGATTGTGTAACCAGGGCAAGATTTTTAACCCTTTCCATCTGTAAAATAGGGGAAAATAATCCCTTTCTCATATAGTCACTGTGAATGTAAAATAAAATACAATTATGTAAGTAATACTATAACAAAGCTGGAAGTTGCTAGCTTCCTGAGCTAAACCCTTAAAAACCCTTACACAGTGCTTGGGACTAGTTAGATTTCAGTAAATGGTACCGACTGGATACACTTGTAGAATGCTTCATTCAGGGTGTGAAGAACAGCTGTCTGACATAGCACAGCTTCCTAGAGACCTGAAACATTGTGTTTGCAGATATGGGATCTTTTGGGTTTGAAAGACTTTGGGTAGGAATGGAGCCATTTTTAGAGTGGGCTGCAGGGACCTGAAGAGAGCACTGCTACCACGGTTGTGGATATTCCATTGCCTGAGGAGCTAGTAAGCCATTATTACTAGATTTAGGTGCTGCTGATTATTGATTCTTATACATTTAAATTGCAAAAAGTAGTATTTACTGATGTAGCCTCTAAATCCTAAAATGTAGAGCCATCCTTTGCAATGGTTTTTCTAGACTGCACATATTCAGACACTTCAGTCATCAAGAATACTACTAAGATTTAAGAAATAAGTGAAAACTAGTTATTGAGCAGTTAAAACAGATGTCACAGAACCTCATGTGCTTAATCCACAGGACAGCCCCACAGAAAATCGTTACTCAAAACTTGAAAGTCTAAACTAATAATAGAAGTTTATCTGTGTCTAAGTTCATAGTACAATAGAATCATTAAAAACAAACAAACAAAAACAGGAAACAAGGTTGTTAGGTAGAAGAATGGAGAAGTGTCAGCCCAGTAGTGAGAAAGGAGACATAAAACAAACAGATGTAAATCTAAAGTAATCATAAAACAGCATTCTAGAGGTAATTTATTATAGACATCAGTTCAGTTCAGTTCAGTAGCTCAGTTGTACCCGACTGTTTGCGACCGCATGAATCACAGCACACCAGGCCTCCCTGTCCATCACCAACTCCCGGAGTTTACCCAAACTCATGGCCATCGAGTCGGTGATGCCATCCAGCCATCTCATCCTCTGTTGTCCCCTTCTCCTCCTGCCCCCAATCCCTCCCAGCATCAGGGTCTTTTCCAGTGAGTCAACTCTTCACATGAGGTGGCCAAAGTATTGGAGTTTCAGCTTCAGCATCAGTCCTTCCAATGAACACCCAGGACTGATCTCCTTCAGAATGGACTGGGTGGATCTCCTTGCAGTCCAAGGGACTCTCAAGAATCTCCTCCAACACCACAGTTCCAAAGCATCAATTCTTCAGTGCTCAGCTTTCTTCACAGTCCAACTCTCACATCCATACATGACCACTGGAAAAACCATAACTTTGACTAGACGGACCTTTGTTGGCAAAGTAATGTCTCTGCTTTTTAATATGCTATCTAGGTTGGTCACAACTTTCCTTCCAAGGAGTAGGAAGAATTTCAAATCCTGAAAGATGTTGCTGTTAAAGTGCTGCACTCAATATGCCAGAAAATTTGGAAAACTCAGCAGTAGCCACAGGAATGGAAAAGGTCAGTTTTCATTCCAATCCCAAAGAAAGGCAATGCCAAAGAATGCTCAAGCTACCGCACAATTGCACTCATCTCACACACTAGTAAAGTAATGCTCAAAATTCTCCAAGCCAGGATTCAGCAATACATGAACCGTGAACTTCCAGATATTCATGCTGGTTTTAGAAAAGGCAGAGGAACCAGAGATCAAATTGCCAACATCTGCTGGATCATGGAAAAAGCAAGAGAGTTCCAGAAAAACATCTATTTCTGCGTTATTGACTATGCCAAAGCCTTTGACTGTGTGGATCACAACAAACTATGGAAAATTCTGAAAGAGATGGGAATACCAGACCACCTGAGCTGACTCTTGAGAAACCTGTATGCAGGTCAGGAAGCAACAGTTAGAACTGGACATGGAACAACAGACGGGTTCCAAATAGGAAAAGGAGTACGTCAAGGCTATATATTGTCACCCTGCTTATTTAACTTATATGCAGAGTACATCATGAGAAACGCTGGGCTGGAAGAAGCACAAGCTGGAATCAAGATTGCCGGGAGAAATATCAATAACCTTCTGCAGATGACACCACCCTTATGGCAGAAAGTGAAGAGGAACTAAAAAGCCTCTTGATGAAAGTGAAAGAGGAGAGTGAAAAAGTTGACTTAAAGCTCAGCATTCAGAAAACTAAGATCATGGCATCTGGTCCCATCACTTTATGGGAAATAGATGGGGAAACAGTGGAAACAGTGTCAGACTTAATTTTTTTGGGCTCCAAAATCACTGCAGATGGTAATTGCAGTCATGAAATTATAGAGACATGCTGCTGCTGCTAAGTCGCTTCAGTCGTGTCCGACTCTGTGCGACCCCATAGACGGCAGCCCACCAGGCCCCGCTGTCCCTGGGATTCTCCAGGCAATAGAGACATAGATCTACATAATTTTAAGGGCATTCATTGGTCTTAATAGAATGCAGTAATGGTAATAATGATAAGGATGCTCCTTAATCACCAAGCATGTATTTTTCAAAGGGCTGTATTCAAGAAAATGTGGGTTTTCTTGGGGAGAGGAGTTCTGTAAAGTAGGTAGAGGTTTCATTTAAATGGAGTATCTTGCCAGATAAATGAGATGTTACTGGCCTTAGATTTGACTCAGCAGGTAGAATTTGCAAGCTAAAGTGGCATTCAAATAAGTAGTGTAGGGAGCTCAAAGGTGAACTGTTTTTTGTGTATTCTTATCCTAGAGTGTAGTTGTTACTAAGTATCCAGGGGAATCAAAACTGTAATTGTACCTTTTCCCTCAGCAGGGTTTTCTCCCAACCCTTTCAGTATCTCAGCTAAACAATGTTGTGTTGATCTACTCTGGACAGCCTTAATAGAGTGAAATTACTTGGCAACTAGCTGTCTGTATACTGCAGCCATTCCATTCTGGTCAGGCGTAAACATGCACAGTGACATTGCTCTATCCTTCTTTGTGAAGACAGAAATTCAAGATATTTCTGTCAACTGCAAGTGCAGTGCAAGTCGCTCAGTCGTGTCCGACTCTTTGCGACTCCATACAGTCCATGGAAGTCTCCAGGCCAGAGTACTGAAGTGGGTAGCCTTTCCCTTCTCCAGGGGATCTTCCCAACCCAGGGATCGAACCCAGATCTCCAGCACTGCAGGCAGATTCTTCACCAGAGCCACAAGGGAAGCCCAAGAATACTGGACTGGGTAGTCTATCCCTTCTCAAAGTGAATGTTAAATATCACCCTTCTAGGATGGGAAACGGAACAAACAAGGTGGTGCTGCATATTGCAGGCAGATGATTTACCGACTGAGCTATGAGGGAAGCCCGACTGAACTTGTAACCTTCCGTTATTTTGTCTTCTCACGTTCAAATATGGATGTTAAAGTTTTTAATCCGGTATTAAAGCCAGCTCAGGACCTAAGAGACCCGTAGAATTTTTAGACTCGGAAGGCTTTTAGAAAATGCGTCCACCCTCTTCATTTCACAGAAGGGAAAACCGAGGCCTTGGGACACGTTATGATTTAATGTAGGTCACCCAGTTAATTAGTGACAGAGTAGGAACCCAGGTGTCCCCAGGCCTTCGTAAGCCAGTGGTTTGCTAGTACGCTCCCTAGTCTTGGACCAGTTCCTTCCCCTCTTTGGGGTGGGGGTGGCAGGCAGGAGAGTCGGAGGAGGTTGTTCTTTCTTTCCCTTCAGAGCTGTGCAATTTAGAACGCGGGCCTGATCACGGGGATGACAAGGTGTCAGCCCGGCTCTCCACCACTTGAGGTGCGCGCGCTCTCTCTAGATGGGGACAGGGGGCTTGGTCTGTCCTTAGCCTGGCGCCCCTTTCGCGGTTGGTGCTTAGCATCTGGACTGAATCGCTGTATCATCGCGGCGACACTCTCCTGGCTCCCGATTTTACGGCACAGGCGTGTGCCACCGCCGTCTCAGACCGAAGGGAGAACCTGGGGTTCGAAATCACGACAGTGTCAAGAGGGAGGCTCCGGAAACCCTCCCGGTTCCTCGGAGGACCCCAGCCTGGCGGGGAAATGCCCAGCGAGTGAGTGACCTCGGCGCCGACCCCGCCGCCGGTCAGTTCGCGGCCGGGGTGTGCCTGCCGGGCCTGACGTGGCGGCGAGGCCGCGGGGAGGGGAGAGACCGCCGCGAGGGCGCGGCCTGACGTGGCGGCCGCGGCGGGGCGGCGAGGGGAGCCCGGGCCACTGCACTGCCCCGCGCTCCGGCCAGAGGGCGCCCGGCCCCAACACTTCCCCGCCCCGAGGCCGCCCAGGGCTCTCGGAGTAACCGCACCGGCGATTGGGTCGGCGGCGTGGCGGGGCCATGTTGGAGCCGGGCAGCGACCCCGCCTCCCGCCGCCCTCCACCCCGGGTCAGACCGGGTCGTGTGGGAAGGGGAGCGACAGAAGGGAAGCCTCCCTCCCCGGTCGCCCGGCGCGGCGGGTTCGGTGGCGGGAGCTGCCGCGGCCTCGGCCACCCCTCCAAACCCGGGCCAATCAGCGGCGCGGGCACAAATATGCAAATGGAGCGCCGGTGCTGCCGGAGTGCCGTTCGCAGGGGCTGGTGGGGTCGCGCTGGGGGAGTGAACTGGGCCAATCAGGCGGGTGCGTGGCGGCGCGGGGGAGGCGGTGCCCCTTCACTCCTCCCTCCGCTCCCTCCCGGCCCCGCGCTGACAGGGGGGCCTGGCCGCGCCGCCGGTAAGTGCCGCCGCCACCCGTCGCTGCCACCCGCCGCCCCGGGCGTGGGGAGGAAGCCCCGGGGGCGCCCCGGGGCAGCGGTCGCTGCTCAACTGGTGGGGAGAGGCGGGGGCGGGTTCTGTCATCCGGGTGGTCGCATGAGGCCGCCCCCGCCCGGCCAGCCGCGCGTGTCAGTCTCGGTCGAAGCACGGGGCGGCGGGGGCGCCTCAGTCATGGCGATGCCCGAGAGCCCGCGAGCGGCGGTGAGTACGTGCCGCCGCCGCCTCTACCGCCGCTCGGCCGGGGTGGGGGTTGGGGGGGGGGGTCGGGGCAGGCCGGGCCGCGTCGCGGCCGCCGAGGTGAGGGGCAGGCGCCCGGGGGCGGGCGGGCGCCCAGGGAGGCCTGGGAGGGGGCGCTGCCCGCACGTGCGGCCCAACCCGCCCGCGGCCCGCCCCGCGCCTGTCATGGCTGCGGGCAGCTGCCCCCGCCTCCCAGCCCGCAGACCCCGGGGTCGGTACCGGGTCGCAGAGCCTGTTGCGTCGGATGAAGGTGAGGGCAGGGCGGGCAGGGCGTGGGTTGGCAGGACCCCCCCCCCCCCCTTCCCCGCTTGAGGTCCGGGCCTCCCCGTCCGCTCGCTTCCCTCCGGATGGTCGGGCTTCCCTCCATCCTGCAGCTTCTTCCCCCGCCCGCCTGCTTTCTCGCCTCCGTGACTCATGACAAGGCGTCCCGCGCGAGTGCTGGGTGCCCTCGAGCCCGGGACGCCCCCGGAGCTTTCCCAGGCCTGGGCGTCCGGGTTACGACCGCAGTGCTTCTCTGTGATACCCCGCCCCGAGGGCCTCTCCACGTCTGCAGCGGGGCCCCGACCCCACCAGCCCCTGTGTGTGTTGGGCCTCCGCCGTGACTGCTGCTTTCTTGGCATCTGGGTGTGGGACGTGATGGGTGGTTCCAGGGCTCTCTCGCGGAGATCCATCCCAAAGCCACGCACGACCCGGAAAGCCTGGGTGTCTGACTGGCCTGTAGCAGTCGCCAGCTCAGAGTGGTTTCTGTTTGTTCCTTTTTTGGTTTTGTTTTGCCCCCTCCCCCGCCCCTTTTCTTAAGGAAAATAAAACTTTTCAGAACAAAGTAGACGAGGTTTTTTTTTTTTTTTTCCAATTGTGATTATTTACCAGTGTTACACAGTTACTTTCTTGGAAGACTAAGATTTGACTCTGTAGTGACTTTTTATCAATTTATGTGAAATACTCATAAGTACTTCAGAGCCCCTCCCCATTAAATAAAGTTTATCTTCATGAATGCAATCATTATCACAATTTAATTTCTTAGTTTTGCACTTCTCAGCTTATCCTTTTCTCTGATTTCAGACTCTAGTTTTACTTAAGCATCTATGATCTTGAACAGAATTTTTGTTATTATTTAGCCTAAACTCTGCATAATTGTACAGGTACTTAGAACCATTAGATTTACAAATACTTGAATGTACCTAAGGGGAACTTGGAGAAGGAAATGGCAACCCACTCCAGTATCCTTGCCTGGAAAATCTCATGGACTGAGGACGGAGGAGCCTGGTGGGCTGCAGTCCATGGGGTCACAAAGAGTTGGGCACGACTGAGTGACTAACAAGGGGAACTTAAGGGAGGATTCCTCTTTGCAGGACGGGGGTTGTTGTGTTTGGTTTTTGGTTTTTGCAATGCAAAAGGATGAATTTAGTGTTTCTTTTATGTTAGATATACAGAACTTGAATTTAAATGTGTCTTTTTGCTAACAGGTAGCACAGAGCCTTCCATATGACCAATGTTTGATAAATACTATTTTTGGGTTTCCTGGGTGGCTCAGTTGTAAAGAATCCGCCTTCAACGCAGGAGACTCCAATTCCATCTCTGGGTCAAGAAGATCCCCTGGAGGAGGAAATGGCAACCCACTTCTGTATTCTTGCCTGGGAAATCCCATGGGAAGAGCCTGGCGGGCTACAGTCCATGGGGTCCCAAAAGAGTTGGACATGACCGAGCAACAAAACATTTTTTGTTAAATAATAAAATATTTTTTATTAAACAACAAAATATTTACTAAATGAAAAATATCTATTGCTACCGTGTAGCTTTCAAGACTTTTCTGTTTATATTGCCTTGTTATTGTTTAGTCGCTAAGTGGTGCCTGACTTTTTTGTGACCCACATTGACTATAGTTCGCCAGGTCCCTCTGTCCATGGGATTTCCCAGGCAAGAATACTGGAGTGGTTTGCCATTTGCTTCTACAGGGGATCTTCCTGACCGAGGGCTCAAACCTGCATCTCCTGCATTATCAGGCAGATTCTTTGCTGCTGTTGTTCTGTTGCTCAATTGTGTCTTATTCATTGTGACCCCATTGATTGCAGCACACCAAGCTTCCTTGTCATTCACTATCTCCTGGAGTTTGCTTAAACTCATGTCCATTGAGGGGGTGATGTCATCCAACCATCTCATCCTCTATTGCCCTCTTCTTCTCCTGCCCTCAATCTTTGCCAGCATCGGGATGTTTTCCAGTGAGTTGGCTCTTCACATCGCGTGACCAGAGTATTGGACTTCAGCTTCAGCATCAGTCCTTCCAGTGAATATTCAGGGTTGATTTCCTTCAACCTGGTTTGATCTTGCTGTCTAAGGTGGATTCTTTACCATTGAGCTACCTGGGAAGTCCTTCACGTTAAATAGTTATGGTATACTCCAAAGTCTTGGCAGGTCTCAGTCCTTGGGGAGTTTCCTATAAAATCCACTTCATGTAATATAGACATAAAATGATCTGAGGAAGATCAAAGTAGTTGCCTCCCAGGCTTGCCTCTGGTATCTCTGTCATCCTTGAACAGTTTTAGAATAGTGGGTATTGTAGAGTTTAATAACAAAAACCGTTGTGATTGATTAACTAGGAGAAAATGGTGTCCTAAGGATATTGGAAATAATATTAGGAAGAAAATATTGTGCTGGTGTAACCAGTAAAGCCTTCTTGTCTTGGTGTGCTGATTGGAGAGACTCAGGACTTTGTCAATTTACTAGCTGTATAGTTGTAGTCCGGTTAATTAAATGCTGTGAATCTTCATTTTCTCCCATTTAACAAATCTGTGATTCTAAATATCCCAAGATTTTTCTCTGAAATGCAAATTATTCTTGGCTTTAAGTTTTCAAAAGGCAGAGGTTTTGAAAGAGATAGTGGTATATTGGTATTTCAGGTAAATTGGCCTTTCTGGGAAACATTTTTAGAATAACCTCAAGTGAGCAAGTATGAATAAAGGTAGGAAAGCAGTGTTCTCAATGGGAAAAGCCCACGACAAGAAAAGATTAATGAAATCATAGCCTTTTCAACTTGGAAATATCTTTAGATACTTCTAACTCCAGACCCTGTATCTAATATGACTGCATGCCTTCCATAAGGCACTGAACTAACTACACCTTGGTAGTTTACTTATGGAAATAAGATAGACTCGAAGGAGAGGCTTGTGTAAATTTAGGATGGGGAACTGAAGTAGCATTACAGATTTAGACGTAAAATCTATTGAAGCTTCTACCAATAGTAAAATGAAAATGTCGGTACATATGAATATTTCAGATTTTCTGAAGAGTTGGATCAGTGATAGAAATGTAATACAAGAAAAAGTCAACTATTACAGTTTGACAGCAAAGGGAAAAAAGTCTCAGGTCAAAGTCTAAAAAGGAAAAATGAATATGATTGAAATAATCTACTGGGGAAATTTCATCAGGTGTTAGTATAATGAATAAAAAACATAGCAATGAGAATATAGAAACGAGGTGGTTGGTCAGAGTGAAAATGAATTATGAAAACTAATTATGAGAGTGTGTTGTCATAAATGTTTGAAAAACTCTAAAAGCCAAAGACTGCAATTAGAAGGGATTCATGGAGACTGAGATAGAATGATTTTATTGTAACATTTCAAATGTTTTGTAGATGTTGTGGTCTTAACATGATTAAGGTGTTTTAGCAAAACACAGATTTAGCTTTTTTACACTTGTCTACTTTGTAAATATAAGTTGCCACATTGCAGTTTTATAACTGTCGTCTAATACTTTGTGTCTCTTTACTCCTTATTTGGGCTTCACTCCCATACATTCCACCTCTCTGAGTTTTACCAGTCTGTGAATACTCAAGTCAAATTCCACATTGTGTAAAATCATCTCTTATCATCGTAGCCCTTAAGGATTTCTCCTTCCCATGAAATCATAGCATTATTATTTGTCTCACTTTTTTGACATTGTGTAGTTTCCTGGCATTCCTTCTATTGTATTGCCTTTGAATTTGCAAGAATACTTTTTGCTCTTTTCTTTTAGAAGCAGTTGGAAAGTTGAAAAAGTGATGGTGAGAAACCTAAAGGAGGGGAAAGCCACTTTGAGCTGTAATTTGTTTCCTGGACTCCAGGTCATAAACATCCATCCGTCCATTAAGCAGATTTATTAAGTGGTCCTTTTATTTAGTAATTTATTATATGTACTATAATGTGACCTCTGCCTTTCTAGAATATACAGTCTAATAGTGGAAACACATAACGAATAAACAATAAACAAATGTCAAATTTCAACTTAGGATGAATACAGTAAGGAAAGAGAACAGAATGCTATGAGAGGGAAAAATGGAGAAGGTTTTAGTGTGTATGGTCAGAGAAGGCCTCTTAGGTGGTGCTGTTTAAGTCACGACGACAAGACTAAGAAGCCAGGCAGGAGAAGAGATTCCTGGAATGGAGAAAAATACATATGAAGGCAAGAAAACGATCCATACCTTGAAGAAATGAAAGAAGTTCAGGGTAGCAAGAACATAATGGAGGGAGACCATGCAGGATGAAAAGAGAGAGAGGCAGAAAGCAGATCATGCGGGGCCTTGCAGGGCACATTAAAAGACTTTTGGGTTTTACTAAGGACATTTCAGTCATTGAAGATTTTGAAGCAGAGGAGTGAAATAATTTTTAAAATATCACTTTCGTTTAGATTGGAGCTAAAGGCAAGAGTGAAAGCAAAGACATTATGCTACTATCATCATTGAGGTAAAACAGTGCTAACTGGAGCTGGGGTAACAGCTATAGAGATGAGGGAATGGAAAAGGTGATATATGTATACATAAAATTTGATTTGCTAGAGACAAGGAGATGGGAATGATAGAGAAATTGACAACTTCATTGTGAACTGAATGTAGATGAAAGGTGTCAAAAATGACCTCCAGGTTCCTGGCTTGAGAATTAGGTGGTGGTGAGATGTACTGAGAAGGTGGTGAGGGAGAAAAAAGGTTTGGTGAGAAAGCTTTGAATACTGTCCATACACAGGTGTCTTCAATGGTTTTATCTGAGTGGTAGATGCCTCAGTCAGGATAGCTTTAACTATGTGTATGACACCACACTATGACATGTTCATAGCTTGTGTTTTGAGAGAAAGATGTAGACTTCCTATTTATGTTAAAAAAATTGGTAACTGAAATGACCTTTATAATAGTGTTCTTCAGTTTTTGAATGTTTGTGAATATCTTAATGTAGATTGGGCTTCCCTTGTGGCTCAGCAGGTAAAGAATCACCTGCAATGTGGGAGACGAGGGTTTGATCCCTGGGTTGGGAAGATCCCCTGGAGACAGAAAAGGCTACCCTCCCCAGTATTCTGGCCCGGAGAATTCCATGGACTGTATAGTCCATGGGGTCGCAAAGAATCAGACAGGACTGAGCAACTTTGACTTAATGTAGATTACATTGATACGGAGGTTTAAGGAAAAAAAAAAACTTGAGTGTAGTATTAGATGGGTTTATGTATTACTTGGGTGATGGTGCAGAATACAAGTCTTATAGTCTTGATATCCTCAGGAAATCAGCAGTCTTTAAAGTTATTAGCTTGTAAGTAGCCTGATAGTAAACGTATCATTTTTAATGAGGCTTCTGGTGCTTATGAGTAAAAATTATACCTTAGGTTATTAGTAGCTATTGTTTATCAAATAGCTACAGATGTTGATATGTTTTTATAATTTGGCATAATTAAGTGAAGTTAGCTAAATGAATTTAAGGTTTTTGTTTTTTTTTTTTTTTTTTTGAGAGGAGTGGTTTGTGCTTTAAAACTTTTTTTAACCAGTAATTTTGGACGTTGTTATGGCCACCTCATGCAAAGAGTTGACTCATTGGAAAAGACCCTGATGCTGGGAGGGATTGGGGGCAGGAGGAGAAGGGGACGACAGAGGATGAGATGGCTGGATGGCATCACCGACTCAATGGACATGAGTTTGAGTAAACTCCGGGAGTTGCTGATGGACAGGGAGGCCTGGCGTGCTACGATTCATGGGGTTGCAAAGAGTCAGACATGACTGAGAGACTGATCTGAGCTGAACTGATTGCTCCAAACAGACAGGATTTGAAATTTTAGGAGAGGGGTATTTATCTTTCTTGGCCATTGATTATGTCAGGTTAAGTTCCTGACTAAGCAGCAGCCCTCTATTGAAAATCAGGGGAATTTCCTGGTAGTCTGGTGGTTAGGATTTCTTACTTTCACTGCTGAAGGCTCTGGTTCAGTCCCTGGTTGGGGACTGTAAGTCGTGTGGCACACCCCCCAAAAAAAGGATTATTGGAAATCAGTGGTTATTCACCTGAAAGATAAATGCTAATATATCTTACTAGGTTTTTTTGTTTTTATAAGAAGGAAAAGATGGTGAGGATAATGTTTAGGTTTCATATATTTTGCATAAAATGTTTTGTCTTAAAATTTTGTGCTTTACTACAGCTTGGGTAAATTAAAAAATTTTTTCATCGAATTAGCTGACTCGAATTCAGTATGTTTCTGCATTTTCTCAGTTATTTTGAAAGAGTTGCAGTAATTTTATGGGGGCAGAAACTGAAGTACAAGAGTTTAATAAGCATATAGGTATTTGGAAAATGGAGTTAGTGTAGAATTTATTTTCAATATTTGTTTTTGAGTAGAAGGATAGAAAACAAGATGATTTTATTTGTACATTTACGTTTTTGCTAAAGCAGGAGATATTTGCTCTTGCCTAAAGTTAGAAGGGAAGCAGGTAATTGCAGAGGGTGATTAAAGATCCTCCAGAGGTGGAACATGTAAGTCCCTTTGAAAGGCTGGATGGAATGGTGACTATTAAGAGGTGAAAGATTAATCTTTGGGAAGGAGTCATACTTCCTCTTTTGAAAAGAGTGTAATAGAAGAAAAAAGGAATAGATTCAAAAACAGATACATGCTTTGGAAAAGATGATTGGTGAATTTCAACTGAAAAACCTCAGAAAACTAAGAGGCAGAAATGTTTGGGGTGAAAATGGGGAAGTTAGGATTGCAGAATTGGGAGAAAAACAAAAAAACTGCAAAGAGATAGCCTCAAAGCCTGGAAAAGTGAATTTAAACATTAAGCAAAAGCAGGGACTGCATTTAAGGCAAATGTTAGGTTCTGGGCATGTAATAATTGTTAGGAATATTATAAATATTGAAATTGTTAGTTGAAATGGACTGAGGCAAGGAGGTAAAATTACAGTGGTGATGTTAATAAAGTATGGTGGGTTGAGTGAGTGTAAAAGGACCCAGGGGTATTGAAAATGATAAGAGGACAGCATTGGAGATAATTAGTGAAAGAGTTTGAGGAGGTCTAGAGAAGCCTAACAGTCTTCGGAAGGTTTGGAGGACTATAGGTTCTTGGGAAGTCAGAAAAGAGATAAGAGGTATGAGAGGGAAGTCAAAGTTGCTCAGTTGTGTCCAGCTCTTTGCCATCCCATGGACTGTAGCCCACCAGGCTCCTCTGTCCAAGGAATTCTCCAGGCCAGAATACTGGAGTGGGTAGCCGTTCCCTTTTCCAGGGGATATTCCCAACCCAGCGATCGAACCCATGTCTTCCACATTGCAGGCAAATTGTTTACAGTCAGAGCAATCTACATTTGTTAAACACTTACTGTATTTTAAGAACTTTGAATGTGTTTCTTAACTGTGCATCAACTTTGCAAGTTAAATGGTGATAATCAGCCTGAGTCTCAGTTTTTAGTGTATTTCGAATTTTGGAAAATTCTGCATTTAAATCAGTTTCCTGTTTTTAATGTTAATAGTATAGACACACACACTTAATTTGGTTATGAGTAAGACTAATATTCAGGACCACTTAATTAAACAACTTAACCTGACTCAGTAGCAAATAGGAAACTTTTAATCTTTCTTCAATATCAGCCTCAAATTAATTTTCCCAGTTAGCTTTTACTAAGAGTAGAGATGAGATTATATTTTTAAAGATTTTCTTTCTGTGAGATGTAAACCAACACTAAATTAAGTATGAATGCCTACAGAGTAATTAATTGAATTTAGTAAGTGGTGATCTACAGACCAGAGATGTTAATATAAGCATTACCTGAGTGCTGTTTAGATTAGTAGTTGGAGTTCTTTTAAACCAAGGAATGCTTTGTTTTTAAAAGATCCTACTTGAAAGCTTAATCTGTAAAATAAAAAAATATGCAGGGCGAAATTTTACAGGGGAAGAAATGGGGGAAGGGGTAGTCTAAAGCCTTTCCTTCCTTTGGCTAAATGTTACCCAGTAATCTAGAGAGAGCATAGTTTGAAAACAGCATTTACAGAGTGCTTTTTGTGGGTTATTTATTACAGTTCTAGGAGATCGGTATGAGTATATTACACTCCCCATTTGCAGATGAAGAAACTGAGCTTGAAAATGATTAAGTGACTTGTTTAAGATTACATAGCCCTACTCCAGTATTCTGCACTGGGAAACCCCATGGACAGAGGAGCCTGGTGGGCTACAGTCCGTGTGGTCGCAGAGTCTGACATGACTGAGCAACTGAATACACACACACAACAGGTGATAAAGCTGACCAGTCTCTTTTCAAAGCCCTTACTTTTACTTCTGTGTTATAGGGTCCCTTGTAGAATAACTTATCAATGAAAGCGGAATGCTTTGTGGGATACCTGGGCATTAAGCTTCAGTTGGATCACTGAAGGCATTCTCATGTACGCAACTCTGTGTGTGTGTGTGTGTGTGTGTGTGTGTGTGTAGGGTAAATATATATAACCTAAAATTTACTATTTTAACCATTTTTAAGTGCAGTCCAGTGGAGGCATACTTCAGGTCATAAAAATGATATATTTTTGCTTAAAAGAATGTTTTTGAATCTCAATTTTTGGTGCAGCTATTAGAATTGAGAGGTTTTGTTTTGTTCAACATTATGACATTGAATTCTTGAAAACATTTGAGGATTTACTATGTGGCAGGAATTACACTAGATGTTCAGGATAAAGATGAGTAAGGACCATTCTCTGCACACCTCTTATTTTGTAGGGAAGACAGACAAGTAGACCAAGAATGATAATGCAGTGTGTGAAGTGTGGAATCCAAAAATTGAATGCTTGGGACTTGCCTGGCAGTCCAGTGGTTAAGACTCCGGGGACACGGGTTCGATCCCTGGTTGGGGAACTAAGATCCCACATGCCACATGGCATGCCTCCCCCACTCAAACTCAAAACAAACCAGCCCTAAAATAAATGCTTAACCTTTCTAGAGGGCTGTGTGTGTGTGTGTGTGTGTGTGTGTGTACACCATGTATTAGCTTCCTGGGGATTGTAGAACTTGAATTTAATATCAGAGCATTATCAGCTGAAGGAACAGGGGTGGTGGGAAGTGATATAGGTGAAGAGAACTTCCTGTGTGTATTAATGGAGATGTGAGAAAATTTGATGAATTCAAGCAGCATTTCAATGTGGTTAAGTCATGGACTGTTGTTCAGTCGCTAAGTCAGGTGCGACTCTCTTGCGATGCCACGGACTGTAGCCCGTCAGGCTCCTCTGTCCATGGGATTTCCCAGGCAAGAATACTGAAGTGGGTTGCCATTTCCTTCTCTAGGGGATCTTCCCAATCCAGGGATTGAACCCACATTTCCTATTATTGTAGGTGGATTCTTTACCACTGAGCCCCTGGGAAGCCCCAGGCATGGATTACCTATGGGGAAATAGAAGCAAAAACGGGTGGAGAGGCAGTGATATCTTCAGCAAAGGAATGTAAAGTGAGGTTGCTCAGTTGTGTCCGACTCTTTGCAATCCCATGGACTGTAGCCTACCACGCTCCTCCGTCCATGGGATTTTCCAGGCAAGAGCACTGGAGTGGGTTGCCATTTCCTTCTCCAGAGGATCTTCCCAACCCAGGAATTGAACCCTGGTCTCCCGCATTGTAAGCAGACGCTTTACCATCTGAGCCACCAGGGAAGTACAAAGGAATGTAATGAGCAAGCAAATATATTTGGGAGATGAGTTTAGGCATATAATGATACTATTGGTTAGTATAAATACTTTTTTTAAATGAGTTGGAAACTAGGTACAATCAGATGCAACAGGCTCTTACTAATTTTTCCTCTAGTTAACATAGAATCTTGGTATATGTTCCTAGTTCTGCAGATCAGTGAGAAGAAAATACATATTTATTGAGCAGTTACTATATTTTAGACTTCCTTCTTCTGAACACTGCGACAGCCCTGCAGTGTGGAAGGTTAGGTGAGGAAAATGAATTCCAAAGAACCATTGAAGGTTATAAAACTTAGAAATGGCAGTTAGAATTTGAACTCATGACTGATCTTCTTCAACTATGCTATGGCCGATCAGTATTTTCCAGAGATTTTTCTTATTGAGTAGGAATCTAATTTATTTTATAACTAATTAGCTGGATGGATGCCTAATGCAGTTAATCTGAAACATACCAAGTATACAGGGAGCAGAGGTAAGGATGGTCTTTAATAGAGTTGTATAAACAAATGTAGTAGAGATTGGAATACATGACTTGTACAACTTCTTATGTGGGCTTCTGTGATGATTTAGTGTGTTGTACATTAATCAGATCAGATCAGATCAGTCGCTCAGTCGTGTCCGACTCTTTGCGACCCCATGAATCGCAGCACGCCAGGCCTCCCTGTCCATCACCAGCTCCCGGAGTTCACTCAGACTCACGTCCATCGAGTCAGTGATGCCATCCAGCCATCTCATCCTCTGTCGTCCCCTTCTCCTCCTGCCCCCAATCCCTCCCAGCATCAGAGTCTTTTCCAATGAGTCAACTCTTCGCATGAGGTGGCCAAAGTACTGGAGTTTCAGCTTTAGCATCATTCCTTCCAAAGAAATCCCAGGGCTGATCTCCTTGTACATTAATAAAACAACCTAAATTATCTTGTCTACTGGGGAAAGTTTTGAAGGATATTCTTCTGTATAACTATTAACAAGTTAGTTTATCTTTCTGTTCTAGTTTTTGCTAGTATTGATATTGTTATGTAATAGGGTCAAATTAGCCTGAAAATCTTTTTCAGTGAGGACAGTGTTATTCATGCAAATAGTGGAAGGTTAGAACAATCTTCTGTAGCATAATTCCTTTTTTAGAATTTAAGTATAGAACATTATGGGTGATGTCTTCACAGGAAAAAAAGTAAGTTTTTTAAAAGTTAAGAGGTATTTTGGGGGCTTCCCAATACTGGTGGCTCAATAGTAAAGAATCCACCTGTGATGCGGGTTTGACCCCTAACCTGGGAAGATCCCACGTGCGGTAGAGCAACCTAGCCCGTGCGCCATAACTACTGACCCTGTGCTCTGAAGCCTGGGAGCTGCAGCTTATGAAGCCCACGTGCCAGGTCTGCTGAAGCCCATGCTCCTCAACAAGAGAAGCCACCACAGTGAGAAGGCCACATACTGCACCTGGAACGTGGCCCTGCTTACCGCAACTACAGAAAAGCCCAAGCAGGAGCAAAGACCCAGCACAGCGAACAAGCAAATAAAAAAAATTATATTAAAAAAATGTTTTTAAGTAAGCTAAGTTTCATAAATGTTTATTGGGTTGGCCTAAAAGTTTGTTGTTTCCACAAGGTAGTATGGAATAGCCTGAACAAACTTGGCCAACCTAAATATTTTAGAATATAGAGCCCACTACTTTTTATCTTCCTAGCATTTATTCCATGAAGAAGATTTTAAGCTTTTTTCCCTGATATCTCTAGTTTGGTTAGGGTATGTGTTTGTGTGAGTAGAAAATTAACCAAGTGCACAGTGTTGATCAATGACACCTTCATAAGCATTCAGTCCAAGCCTGTTATTGACAAGGAAATTGGGGGGGCCAGATGGTTGTTAAATATGCTGTCACAGATTTAAGTAGTTCCAGGAATTAGAATTTTGGTCTCTACACTATACAGGAGAAAACAAATAATACTAATAGGTTTTAGTTTATAGTGTTAGGTAAGGACATTTTTCTTTTGAATCCTTTTAGTTTACTTGGAAAATTTCTATTCAGGCTTTTAAGGCACTACCAGTAAATTAAGCAGAGACAAAGTTGATGTTCATCAGTTTCACAGTATAATATTTTGGTTAGCCCTGAGCAGGTTAGGTCTGATAATTGGGTCATAGTTTGGGGTTTGGTATCCTGACATCTTTTACTCTACTAACCATAAAATAGCTAAGTGTACTACACAGGTTAGATTCTATAGCATATCATGCTTCCTATTCACAAAGACTTAGAAAAATTTTTAATGAACCATCAGTTCAGTTCAGTCGCTCCGTTGTGTCTATCTCTTCACTACCCCATGGACTGTGGCATGAACAGTAATATATATAAAATTTATATATACCATAATATACATAAAATGGAATATTGTTCAGCCTTAAAAAGGAAAGACATTCTGACATGTGCTACAACATGGATGAACCTTGAATACATTATGCTAAGTGAAATAAGCCTCTTACACACATATACACAAATACTGTATGATTCTACTTATATGAGATATCTAATGTAGTCAAATTCATTACAAACAGACATTAAAATAATGTTGCCAGGGGACTGGGATTGGAGGAAGGGGAATAGTGAGTTGTTTAAATAGAAAAGATTTCAAATTTGCCAGGGGAAAAAATTCTGAAGATTGGTTGCGCAAAAATCAATATGTTTAAAACTACTGAACTCTACATTTAAAAATGGTCAAGATGGTAAATTTTATTTTTTACAACAATTAAAACTTTAAAATATTTTGTGTTTTGCAGATAAAAACATTAATTTTTTGAAAAGATATGTGCACCCTTGTGTAAATTGCAGCATTATTTATAATAGCCAAGATATGGAAACAACCCACATGCCCATCAAATAGATGAATAGATTAAAAAGATGTGGTATATATATATAGAAAAAAGAATACAGTCTTGCCATTTGTAACAACATGTATAGGCCTTGATGATATTATGCTATGTGAAATAAGAGACAAATACTATATGCTTTTACTTGCATGTGGAATCTAACAAAACAAGTCATAACAAAAGAGAAACTGGAGTTATAGATACAGAGAACAAACAGGTGGCTGCCAAAGGAAAGATGGTGGCAGGAGGGAGGAAAGAAAGAGGTGAGGGAGATTGAAAGGTACAAACTTTCAGTTGCAAAATAAACGTCACTGGTATGAAGTGTACAGTTTGGGGAATACCGTTAACCAAGTAATACCTTCGGTGATGTCATAACTAGTCTTAACATGGTGATTTTTTGAAATATATAGAAAGAGACTATGTTGTGTAACAGGAACTAACATAGTGAAGGTGAATTATACTTTAAAAACACACAAACAAACTGGGAAACAGAGATCAGATTTATGATTACCAGAGGCAGGAGTAGGGGCTGGAGGGAGGGGAATTGGATGAAGGCCATCAAAAGGTACATGATAAGGTAATTAACACTTCTGTTTGTTGTCATATATGAAAGTTGTTAAAGTAAATGCTAAGAGTTCTCATCCAAATTTTTTTCTGTTTCTTCAATTGTGTATCTGTGTGAGATGATGAGTTGGAGAAGGCAATGGCACCCCACTCCAGTACTCTTGCCTGGAAAATCCCATGGACGGAGGAGCCTGGTAGGCTGCAGTCCATGAGGTCGCTAAGAGTCGGACACGACTGAGCGACTTCACTTTCACTTTTCACTTTCATGCATTGGAGAAGGAAATGGCAACCCACTCCAGTGCTCATGCCTGGAGAATCCCAGAGACGGGGCAGCCTGGTGGGCTGCTGTCTGTGGGGTCGCACAGAGTCGGACACGACTGAAGTGACTTAGCAGCAGCAGCAGCAGAGATGATGAGTGATCTCTAAACTTAATGTAATAACCATTCATGATGTGTGTCAGAGCATTTTGCTGTACACCTTCAACTTACACAGTGCTGTATGTTAAGTACATCTCAATAAAACTGGAAGAAAAAAATTAAAAATAGTTTTAAATAGGCCATAAGCTCATTGTCCAGATAACCACTAATCCCATTTTTTAGAAAGTTTCATGTAAGATTTTTAAAAAGAACAAAAACTGTTTCTGCCTTACATTGCATTGCATTCCTTTTCCCCTCACCCAGATAGAAAGTTTTATGTGCATATTCCATGGATAAGTATTTTTTGATTGCTTATTGTAAGATAAAGATAGATTTCTGACCTCTTAGATGACGTATGTTTTCTGGAGAATGTAAGCTTTAAACAAGATAAATATGAAAAACATATAGCTAATACTAAGGTGAATAAAGGGAGGGGCAGAGATATGAAGGGTTGGAGGAGAGTGACATTTTAGATAGATTGGTCAGGAATGACCTTACCAAGAAAGTTATTTTGAAAAAAGCATTTACAAAAAATGAGGGGAGAATGTACTCAGCAAGTGCAAAGGCCCTGAGGAAGGAGCATGCTTGGCTTTTGTGTGTGTGTGTGTGATGGGGGATTATCGTATATGTTACATAAAAACATAAAATAGACCCTTTTAGACATTGTGTATTCAATTCGGTGGCATTTCCATTCACAGTGTTGTGCAACCATCAGCACTATTTCCAGTTTTTCATTTTTCATCACCACAAAGAGAGACTCTATTCATTAAGAAATAGTTCCCTACTTTCCCCCTCTTACCAGCCCCTGGTAACCTCTGATATTTCTGTTTCTTTGAATTTGCCTATTCTAGATATATCATGTAAGGAATCATACTGCGTTTTTCCTTCTGTGTTTGCCTTTTATACCGGGCACAGTGTTTATAGGTTCACCCCTGTTGCAGGTATCAGAATTTTATCCCTTTTTTGTGGTTGAATAGTACTTCATTTTACCAGATTTTGTTTATCAGTTGATGGCATTTGGAGTTTTTTTCGACTTCTGGCTATTGTGAAGAATGCTGCTGTTAACACTGCTGTATAAATATCTGTTTGAGTCCTTGTTCTTAATTCTTTTGAATGTATATTGTATACCTAGGCATAGAAATTCTGGGTTATATGATAATTCTGTGTTTACCTGAGGAACTGCCATACTCTGCCTCAGTGGCTGTACCATTTTACATTCCTACGAGCAATGTAGGAGGGCCTCAGTTTCTCCATTCTCCTCAACACTTGTTCTCTTATTTTATTTTATAGCATCTCTAGTAGGTATGAAATGATACCTCTTTGTGATTTTGATTTGCATTTCCTTAATGACTGATGTTTAATATCTTTTCATATGTTTATTGGCCATTCCTTTAAGTTGAGTTGTCTTTATAGTATTGATATTTAGTTGTAGGAATTCTTTGTAGAGTATTGAAACTTTATTAGATATGATTTGCAGATGTTTTCTTCCATTTTGTGAGTTGTCTTCACTCTCTTCATACTGTCCTTTGATGCACAAATTTTCAGTTGTTGTGAAGTTCAGTTTACGTTTGTTTATTTTTGTCACTTATGCCTTTATTTAAGAAATCACTGCCAAAACCAAAGTCATGAAGATTTGCCTCCATATTTTCTTCTCCGAGCGTTATAGTTTTAGCTTTTAAATTAGCATCTTTGATCTATTTGAATGGATTTTTGTATATATGGTATAAAGTAAGGGTTTAGCTTCATTCTTTTGCAGTTGGCTCTTAAGTTTTTGCAGCATTAGTTGTGGAAGAGATCGTTATTCCCCACTGAATGGTCTTGGTAGCCTTGTCAAAAAATCAGTTGATCATAGATGTGAGGGTTTATTCCTGGGCTCTCAGGTCCATCCCATTGGTCTGTTTGTCTGGCCTTATGTCAGTAACACACTGTTTTGATAGTTGTGATTTTGTAGTAAGTTTTGAAATTGAGAAGTGTGAGTTTGTTCTTTCTCAAGTTTGTTTTGGCTATTCTGGTTCCCTTGAAATTCAATATGAATTTGTGCAAAAAATGTCATCGGGATTTTGATAAGAGTTGCATTGAATTTGTAGGTCACTTTGAGTAGTATTGTCATCTTAACATGAAGTCTTCCATTCTTGTCTTTGATTTATTTATATTTCATTATTCACAGATGTTTATGAATTTATTTAGATGTACTTTAATTCCTTTCCTGGTGGCCTCAGACAGTAAAGTGTCCACTTACAATGTGGGAGACCAGGTTCGATCCCTGGGTTGGGAAGATCCCCTGGAGAAGGAAATGGCAACCCACTCCAGTACTCTTGCCTGGAAAAACCCATGGATGGAGAATCCTGGTAGGCTACAGTCCATGGGGTCGCAAAGAGTCAGACACGACTGAGCAACTTCACTTTAATTCCTTTCAGCTATGTTTTGTAGTCTTCAGTGTCCACATCTTACACAATATTAAAAAATATTTAAATATTTAAATGCTTCATCCCTCAGTTCAGTTCAGTTCAGTCCCTCAGTCGTGTCCGACTCTTTGCGACCCCATGAATCACAGCACACCAGGCCTCCTTGTTCATCACCAACTTCTGGAGTTCACTCAAACTCGTGTCCATTGAGTCGGTGATGCCATCCAGCCATCTCATCCTCTGTCGTCCCCTTCTCCTCCTACCCCCAATCCCTCCCAGCTTCAGGGTCTTTTCCAATAAGTCAACTCTTTGCATGAGGTGGCCAAAGTATTGGAGTTTCAGCTTCAGCATCAGTCCTTCCAGTGAACACCCAGGGCTGATCTCCTTCAAAATGCACTGGTTGGATCTCCTTGCAGTCCAAGGGACTCTCAAGAGTCTTCTCCAAGACCACAGTTCAAAAGCATCAATTCTTTGGTGCTCAGCTTTCTTCACAGTCCCACTCTCACATCCATACATGACCACTGGAAAAACCATAGCCTTGACTAGACGGACTTTTGTTGGCAAAGTAATGTCTCTGCTTTTGAATATGCTATCTAGGTTGGTCATAACTTTCCTTCCAAGGAGTAAGTGTCTTTTAATTTCATGGCTGCAGTCACCATCTGCAGTGATTTGGGAGCCCAAAAAGATAAAGTCTGACACTGTTTTCACTGTTTCCCATCTATTTGCCATGAAGTGATGGGACCAGATGCTATGATCTTAGTTTTCTGAATGTTGAGCTTTAAACCAACTTTTTCACTCTCCTCTTTTACTTTCATCTAGAGGCTTTTTAGTTCCTCTTCACTTTCTGTCATAAGGGTGGTGATATCTGCATATCTGAGGTATTGATATTTCTCCCAGAAATCTTGATTCCAGCTTGTGCTTCTTATAGCCCAGCTTGTCTCAGGATGTACTCTGCATATAAGTTAAATAAGCAGGGTGACAATATACAGCCTTGATGTACTCCTTTTCCTATTTGGAACCTGTCTGTTGTTCCATGTCCAGTTCTAACTGTTTTTCTGACCTGCATATAGGTTTCTCAAGAGGCAGGTCAGGTGCTGCCTGATATTCCCATCTCTTTCAGAATTTCCACAGTTTATTGTGATCCACACAGTCAAAAGCTTTGGCATAGGCAATAAAGCAGAAATAGATGTTTTTCTGGAACTCTCTTGCTTTTTCGATGATCCAGCGGATGTTGGCAATTTGATCTCTGGTTCCTCTGCCTTTTCTAAAACCAGCTCGAACATCTGGAAGTTCACAGTTCACGTACTGCTGAAGCCTGGCTTGGAGAATTTTGAGCATTACTTTACTAGCGTGTGAGATGAGTGCAATTGTGCGGTAGTTTGAGCATTCTTTGGCCTTGCCTTTCTTTGGGATTGGAATGAAAACTGACCTTTTCCAGTCCTGTGGCCACTGCTGAGTTTTCCAAATTTGCTGGCATATTGACAGCAGCACTTTCACAGCATCATCTTTCAGGATTTGAAATAGCTCAACTGGAATTCCATCACCTCCATTAGCTTTGTTCATAGTGATGCTTTCTAAGGCCCACTTGACTTCACATTCCAGGATGTCTGGCTCTAGGTTAGGATCACACCATCATGACTATCTGGGTCGTGAAGCTCTTTTTTGTAAAGTTCTTCTATGTATTCTTGCCACCTCTTCTTAACATCTGCTTCTGTTAGGTTCATACCATTTCTGTGTCCTTAAGTATTTTTAAAAATGCTATTGTAAATGGAATTGTTCTCTTAATTTCTTTTTTGGAATGGTGATTGCTACTTCATAGAAATACAACTGATTTTTCTGCATATAGTTGTATCCTGAAATTTTATTAAATTCATTTATGAACTCTATATGTTTGTTATTTGTATTTTTCTATAAAGTCATGTTATCTGTGAATAGAGATAGTTGTATTTCTTTTTTTCCACTTTGGTTGCCTTTAATTTTTCTTTTCTTTTTTTTCTTCTATTTTGTCTGACTGAATTTTCCAGTACTATGTTGAAAAGAAGTGGTGAAAGTGGGCATCCTAGTCTAGTCTTGATATTGGGGAAAATGCGTTTCCTAATTTTTTGTAATTTCATATCATCATAAGATTTGAGGTACTTACTATGAAATTCTTAGATCAATTAAAGATGTAGTATAGATTGGTCTATATGCCTATAAACCTTGTTGAAACTCACTAATAAGTAACTTTGAGGCACTACATTAAGACCAAGAGTTCTCAAATGCCAGGGTTCAAAGTATCAGTGATCAGAAGGAACTTTAAGACTTGTCCAGTCAGTTACAATATGCTACTGGGCTCCTTTTCAATATCTCTATTGAGGTCTCGGTTCGTCTGTTAAAAATTGGAATATGTAACTTTAGTAATAAGGAACTCATTATCTTTGCCTTTGGATAACTTTATTTCAAATTCCTTTCTTACACTGAGCCAGAATACTTCCCCCTATAGTTTCCTGGTATCTTATCATTCTAGATCAGCCACTTGGGGTCCTACGGATGGCATGAGTAATAGCGTGGAAAATGAACAATGGGACATGTTAGACAACAAGCAGATTGGTGTGATGAGATTGTGGAGGATGTGGAGAGATGGTGGGATGGTAACTGGAGATGAGAAAAACTTGAAGGGCATATATTTAGCATTAGGGAACAATAAATTTTCATTGGCAACTATATAAAATCTCTGTTTTACAAAACTTGCTCTGGTCACAATGTGCAGGATAGATTTACAGTGGGAGAATATTTGGGGCAGAACTGTTGGTTTTACAGTGCCATTAGCCAAGTAAAGCATGTAGGAGAAAGATTTTAGAAGAATGATTGGTTTTGGATCTCTTTAGTTTATACTTGTGGGCAAGTCCAGGGGGCAGCTGAAAAAATGGTACTGGACATAAAGTTTGAAGTTGTCAGCATATAGATAATAGAGAATGCCTTTACCTGGGGAGGATGTCTAGAATGAGGCGAGTAGTGAGAAGAATAATTCTGAGAAGCATGGTTTCAGGTAACTTCACCAGTCTCCTTGTTGTCCTCTGAGTATATCCCATTTTGTCTGTGTTCTTCTTTAGTCAAGCTTGAATGCTATACCCAGGTTTGGTGTTACTAGCGTAAGTGAATACTACGTTTTGTTTATCCAGCATCCTCTTTGTTGTTGGACATCTAGGCTGTATTCAGTCTTTTGCTGGAACAAGTAATAAATACCTGCATCTGCCATTTCACTCATACATGAACATATTTATAGAATAAATCATTAGAAGAGAATTTGTTCAGTCAAAGGGTATGTGCACTTGAAATATTTTAATACTCTTTTTAAAAAAATTTATTTTGGCTGTGCTGCGTCTTCGTTGCTTTGTGTAGGCTTTCTCTAGTTGTGTGGGTAGAGGCGGCTACTCTTCACTGTGGTGCTTGGGCTCCTCATTGTGGTGGTCTCTCTTGTTGCAGAGCACAGGCTCTAGGCACACGGGCATAATTGCAGCTCATGGGCTCTAGAGTGCGAGCTCAGTAGTTGCGGCACATGGGCTTAGGTGCCCCGAAGCATGTGGGATCTTCCTGGAACAGGGATTGAACCTCTGCCCCCTCCATTGGCAGGTGGATTCCCATCCATGGCACCACTGGGGAAGGGAAGTCCTGCCCTTGAAATATTTATGGATATTAATAAATTTCTCTCCTTAGAGGTTTTACCATTTTAGCTTTCACAGCGTATGAGAATTTTTTTTAAGTTCATTAATATGTTATTAAACTTTGGAATTGTTGTGAATCTGATAGGTGAAAGATGGTATATAAGTGTAGTTCTAATTGACATTCTCTTATTTCAAATAAGAATATGAATTTACTGTTGGTATCCTTTGTCCATTTTTCGAATAGGCCATTAGTATTTTATAGGAAATCTTGATATATTTAAAAATAAGCACCTCAGAGAATTCCCTGGTGTTTCAGTGGTTAAGACTCTGCTTCCACTGCAGTGGGTCCAGGTTCCATCCTTGGTCGGCTTGTGAGCTCAGCTCAGCCTTAAAGAAAGATGAGCACTTCATCAGTAAATGAGTTGCAGATGAGTTTGCTAATTTTCTTTTATAATCTGATTTGTGATTTTTTTTTTTTTTTTTTTTTTTTGCCACACATCTTGCAAGATGTTAGTTCCCCAAGCAGGTATTGAACCTGCACACTTGGCAATGAAAGCCACTGGACAACCAGGAAATTCCCTAATTTATGAATCTTTTCATAAAACTTTATGAAAAATTTATGTAATCTAATTGGTGATTCTTTAATGACATCTATATTTTGTTCCATAAATAGAAAATAAGGTACCCTGTCCATGTTTTCTTCTGGTATTTTCATGGCATTTCATTTCTGAAATTTTTTATCTTTGATCCATTTGTAATTTATCTTGGTTTGAGAACAAGCTATGGATCTAACTTTTTTTCAGGTAGCCATCCAATTGTCTTATTTATTTTATAGTTCATTTCCCCTCAATTTGAGATACTAAATCACTTTCTATTGTATCTGTATGGCTTCTCATGTGTTAATACCACAGTGTTTGAAAAATGAAATTTTATAATACTTTACTATTTAGTAGGATTAGTTCTTCTTGGTTGTCCTTCTTTTTCAGATCTTTTCCTGGTTTTGGTTTTTGTCTATTTAGAAACACCTTGTCTGCCTCTTGAAAAAACTATTGAAATTTTTATTGAGACCACAGTAATATCAGACATTAGTATAAAGAAAGTTCATATATATATATATATGTGCACACACACACACACACACATATACGTATAATAGTATACAGAGAATTTGTATATTTATAGTGTTGAGTTTTCTTTTTTTTTAAATTTTATTTTATTTTTAAACTTTACAATATTGTATTGGTTTTGCCAAATATTGAAATGAATCCGCCACAGGTTTTCATGTGTTCCCCATCCTGAATCCTCCTCCCTCCTCCCTCCCCATACCATCCCTCTGGGTCGTCCTGGTTTTTTTCCTGGTTTTGGTTTTTGTCTATTTAGAAACACCTTGTCTGCCTCTTGAAAAAACTATTGAAATTTTTATTGAGACCACAGTAATATCAGACATTAGTATAAAGAGAGTTCATATATATATATACGCGCGCACACACACACACACACATATACGTATAATAGTATACAGAGAATTTGTATATTTATAGTGTTGAGTTTTCTTTTTTTTTTTAATTTTATTTTATTTTTAAACTTTACAATATTGTATTGGTTTTGCCAAATATTGAAATGAATCCGCCACGGGTGTACATGTGTTCCCCATCCTGAACCCTCCTCCCTCCTCCCTCCCCATACCATCCCTCTGGGTCGTCCCAGTGCACCAGCCCCAAGCATCCAGTATCATGCATCGAACCTGGACTGGCGACTCGTTCCATATATGGTATTATACGTATTTCAATGCCATTCTCCCAAATCATCCCACCCTCTCCCTCTCCCACAGAGTCCAAAAGACTGTTCTATAGCATTTTATATAAAGAGTGTGAATTAATTATCAGCATTTAAAAATCAGGGAATTTCCCAAATAAGTCTGGATGAATTTCCAGCTCCTCTTTACAGCTTAGAAACAACAATTAACTGAAACTGACTGGTGGCTTCCCCTTTGTTCTTTTTAGCTAGCCATAGTTCTCTTCTGGCCAGCTTCTGTCATTATGTCAGCCGCCTGGCCTCTGTAGAATTTGCAGCCTGAATATTCTTGTAGAGTTGGTCATCTGCACTGAAAACAGAACTCCAGGATTAAAAAGTATTAGATTTGACCCATTGCTCCATTCTCTTGAGATTGTTTTGTATCTTGGTTCTGTTAACTATTGTAATTAAGGCTGCCTTGCAACGTAAAATCACCTTGTTAAGCAAAGTTTCTATACTTTGGTTTAAGCTGACTCACAGACAAGCTGATGATAGGCCTTCTATGATACACTATTGGAAAATTAATTAGTACTACTTAAGTGTGGTTTCACCTAGTAACTAGTATATTATCACATAAATTTACTAGTATTAGGCTAGTAAACGTCACATTCTGTACTATCTGTCATATCCTTAATAGCACTATAGAAACCCTAAGGGAATTAGTAATATGTGGCCAGTAGTTGAAGGTTTATCCCTTTAACACTAAACCTTTTATTTTAACCATTTGAGATAAAAATTTTCACATTTCAGTAAGCTGGAATATTTTGCAGATAGCTTTGAAAAGTTTTAAAGGGAGACATAAATCTTCAAGAATTTGAAGGTTTGTCACAATTAGATTTATTTTATAACAATCTCAGAGTAAATCCCTAGGAAGGCAGGAGGAAATTTGACTTGAAGAAGTTTTGAACAGGTATTCAAGCATAGTCTGAATGCCTTAACAAGAGTTTGTTTCTAGACATCAGCAGACCTTTTTTTCTTTAAACAAAGAAATGGCAAACTCCAGTTTGCCAGCTTTTTATTTTGCCAAATAAGAATATTCTCTCTTTTTTAATTTTAAAAGATCTAATTGGCTTTATTAAATGATTCATGAATTGGGCAGCATCCCATCTGGCAAATAGAGAGGAATTCCCAGGAAAAATCTTTAAAATGACTAATATCATTATCATCTTATTCTTTGAAATATTGGTCACTGTCATTAGTAGAGGTGCTATTTGCTATCTAACAGTAACTTCAAATAGTAGTAGCTACTGTAAAAATGTTCATCAAGTGTTAAGCCAGAGAAGAAATTTTAATCAGTGAAATAGTTCCCTATTGCCTCCAGGATAAAGTCCAGATTTCTTAACAGGGCTAGTAAAAGGCCTGGATATCTGACCTCTGCTTGCTTCTCACCATCTCTCTATTTGGCTAGTAGCATGTTCTGGCCACATTATGCTATCAGGTAGTTCCCAAAATGTCCTGTCCTGCCTCACCTCTGGGCACTTCTTTAGTGTTTCCTCTGTGCTCTTGCCAATTTTAGGTACCATGCAAGAGAGTGAGGGAATTGTAAAAGACTTGTTCTCTACATGAACAGGGATTACTGCTTGCTGGTAGAGTCAGTATTTTATCTTATACATTTGAAGCAGATAGGACTATAGTTAATAGTTTGTATAGTTATTTTTGTTCTTTTGTTTTTTACAGATGAAAGCAGAAAGTATGTGATCTTCTCAGGGTCATACAACTAGATGGTGGTAGAGCCAGGACTCAGGTCTATGTTTGTTTGTTTGAAGTATCATGTTCTTTCTAATTTCTTTGTAGTCATTCACTGATTTAGTTAAAATATATCACATGCCTACCATGCTAGACAACATATTAATAATGATACAAAGGTTATAAAGGTGTTCCTTTTTCCCAAGGGTAGAGAGTCTATTGGAGAAAAAAGGTAATATATTATTATAATGAAAAATTATTTATTGTGTGCACAGGTTACTAAACCAGGGTTGAGTAGGCAGAGGCCTTCCATAGGAGGTGAATCCTAAATGGAATTTTCTGCAGGTACAAGTATGAAATATCTGTAAGTAGCTCATAAGCAAAGTAAAAATTGTGTTGTTTAGTCATTAAGTTGTGTTCAACTCTTTTACAACCCCATAGACAGAGCCTGCCAGGCTCCTCTGTCCATGGGATTTCCCAGCCAAGAATACTGGAATGGGTTGCCATTTCCTTCTCCAGGGGATTTTTTCAACCCAGAGGTCTAACCCACATCTCCTGCACTGCAGGCGGTTCTCTACTGCTGAGCCACCAGAGAAGCCCAAAGTAAAAATGAATGCAGCACAAATTTAATACTGTATAAAAATGCTATGGACATGACTATAATAGAGGACTGAATAATTTGGTAGGGATCAATGATTATACTAAGTTGGAAAAACTATTAATATGTAGAACTTACTGGGAAGACATTCATTTAATAGAAAAATATTTAGAGACTTATTTAGAGAATATAGAAATGTTTTAGAGAAAAAGCAACTGTTAGACACTGAGGAAAGTAAATTTACCACTGAAGTAAGTTTATATATATGTGTGCATATGTATAAATTGTGTTACAGAACACATATTTAGAGGCTTTATTTTTTATTCTTATGGCCCAGCTCTTTATGCCTTTCCTGATCTTTTCTGTACATAATTAATTACCGTCTAATATATGCTGCTGTAATATAGTGCTTTGTATCTCTGCTAAGATGTATATCGTATTTTTTTTGTGTTTTCTTCCCCTCTAGAATTTTTAAAGGCAGGGATTCTATCCTATTGATTTTTGAATCCATTTTATATGATCATCATGTTTGGCATCAGATAATTGTAGAAACGAAGATAGATAAGTAATTTAATTTTGATTCTGAATACTTGCTTTAACTTTAAAATTCTGTGCCCCAAATGTCTTTTTTTTTTTTTTAATTTTATTTTATTTTTAAACTTTACAAAATTGTATTAGTTATGCCAAATATCATAATGAATCCACCACAGGTAATGTACTTAATGATAAGGTCCCCTACAGTGTCGCTCCAACTTGTATTTCTACGTCTATTTTCCAGTTTTCTCCTTTTGTATACTCTAAAATGGTCATACTATGCCTAAATATATACTTCCTTCCTTCCTTCCATTTCTTTATTCCTGAATCCTTTGCCTGGCCCGTCCTTACAATCCCTTTATAAGATCCCTTCAAATGCTAATTGTTCTAAGAAGCTTTTCCTAAATACCTTGCCAACTGTGCTCTCTCTTCTCTTAATAATCACCTTATACATAAACTTGTGCTTGCTTCTCATAGGCCATGTTTACCATATTTTATTCGGTATATAATGTGCTCTTCTTGTGCCATTACTCCTTATCTCCCCCATTTAGATTCTGAACTTCCTGAGGGTAGTGGCTTTTGTAGTTTCTAAAGAGTTGCTTTGGATGTAATGGACAGTCCATAATATTTGCTTAATTAAATAGAAAGTTAAAATTGGACTGATGTGATCTTTTTATGAATTTGTAAGATAGTACATTTATTAGAATGAAATAAGATGATAGATCTTAAAGAGGAACTTAATTGAGCATTGTGTCGGTTGTAGAATGAAGTGTTTAAATCAGAAAAGGTGACTTTTTTTTTAGATTTTATGGGCACTTTTTTCTAGTTTATCTTTAGTTTCTATTTTTATAACTAACATTGACTACTTACGTGTGTCTTGTCACATACGAAATGTATATCTTCTTAGATATAAGGTGTCCATTTTCCTCATTGGATGTTCCTCCTCTGAATGTACTTTAATAAAAGCACAAGTATTGTATTATCTTGGTAATGTATTATATTGGCATTTACTTGTCTGTATCTCCTCTCAGAGGCCAGTTATTCATCATCCTAGTGCCTGGAAGTTACTTCTCAATAAGTATTTGTTAGAAGAGTAAGCAGCAAAATTGTTTTCTTATTTAAAACTTCTCATATTTTCAATAAGCTTTGGGTTACATAAAGGTAGAAAATACTTTGCTATAGTATAATCGATCATAATGTACAAAATTCAAAGACTACCATTTCCTTCCTAATTGAAATATTACATCATAAGCAAATTTCCAGAACAGTGTTCTAAAAAACCTTTAATTATTTCTTAAGAATAAAACGGATATACAAGCCTATAGTACATAGTATAAATTTGGAAATGTTTACTGTTATCACAATAATTGGGAATGTATGAACTAATGTCATATGCTTCAGGTAATTTACTTTCAATCAATTGGGCAGCAGTTTTTATAGTTCTGAACTCTTGAAGTAATAGATTCTGTATATTCAAGAAATTATTTTAATCAATTCTAAATCTAATCTAAATCAATTCTAATTTTTTCTCCTTTTAATATCTCTGAAATTAGGATGTGTCTCAGTCACTGTCTGCCTGGTGGCTGTAAACTTAGTCATAGCTATTTATGTAGCCATCACTTCAGTTGGGCTGTGTACATTGGTACTATACATGTTTAATTATTTTAAAGGTCTCAAAAGATATACAGTTATTCGGCTTTTAAACAAAAAGTTATTGATTTTGCAGAGAGGCACAGAGTAGCAGAGCATAAATTTAATATTCAGTTCAGTTGCTCAGTCGTGTCTGACTCTTTGGAACCCCATGGACTGCAGTACGCCAGGCCTCCCTGTCCATCACCAACTCCCAGAGTTTACTCAAACTCATGTCCATTGAGTCAGTGATGTCATCCAACCATCGCATCCTCTGTCGCCCCCTTCTCCTCCTGCCTTCAATCTTTCCCAGCATCAGGGTCTTTTCAAATGAGTCAGTTCTTCGCATCAAGTGGCCAAAGTATTGGAGTTTCAGCTTCAGCATCAGTCCTTCCAATGAATATTCATTATTGAAATTCATTATTCATATATTCATTAGTGAAACAGATATTTGTTGTTGAAGAAATGACAGCAATTCTACATTTTTTTACAGAGCAACAATCAGGTGTTTTATGGACCAAAAAGAGTACTTCTTGGAAGAAGAAATTGTCAAATCCTTCAGAATAAGTCTACTTCTAAAAATGTTTTTTAAAAGTTACAGATAGATTATAAAATAAAGATTCAAAGTGATATAATGTCATAATTTATTTCTTCATGTTATATCAACTAATGATGTACCTTATATTTGACAGCATACTGGATTTCGTAACTTCTGTTGTATTTCTTCTTTTTCCCCTCTCGGTAAATGATCATACATCCATTAAAAAAATATAGGACATTGCTTTCTCTGATTAACGGGTTAGGTATACATAGATGTTCCCTTGTCTAGTGTCTATAGCGGAACATAAGATATGTTCCAGAGAATTGATTTAACCTACTTTTTTCTTTCTTTTTCTTTTTTTTGCATAATGCTATGTTCAGATTAGAGCACATAGCCCTCTGTCCATTTAGTCTCATAGTTATAAAATCTGGAAAAATAATTTCTCTTTTTCTGTATTTTACTTTTTCGAAAATTATGTATTTGTTAAAGTACTTGTATACCATTGTGATTGATAAGTCCATTTCCAGGTAAAATTAATGTAAATTTACATAGTTTTTCCTTCTCAGAAAATTTTCAAAAGTATTTTTTCATTTAAATTGTGAGCAGACATTCTCTTTAGGAAATTTATATTTTCTAATACGAACCTCCCAAAATAGAAGCTCTGGAAAAGTTTTTTAGACATTTGCTAGTTTTTGAATAAACTAATATGTAGAGGAGCAAGAATCTTCATTTGGGTTCTGTATACAAGACAATGAGGGCAGAACTCTAAATTACCTTTGTTGAAAAGGTTTGGGATAAATAATACAAGCCTGAAACAAAATTGGCAAGTAACCTATTAGATCCTTTCCACACGTAAATTCTACGTATGTTATGTGATGTGTCTGTGTATAAATGCTGCCATTTTTTTTCTCTTGCGATTATCATAAGACTAATTTATTGCTTAGCTTAAGCTACTGTTTGTTTTTGCCTCAGCTTGATTATCAGTACATTTTATTTTGCACAGTTTGGTAAATATAATAAGCAATAGGTATATTCCAAATGATTTAATGGTGGGAGACTTAGGGGTAGAGTAATGAATATAGCTGTTAACAAAAAGGTGCTTGGTTTTGCTACATGGATGTCTGTATACTTGGCTCTCAGGAGGCTGATCTTCCATGGTAGCTGAACAAGAGAACCATGGTAGCAATATGATACAGCATCTCCAACATACCACATGTCTGTGTTGTCTATCAGCTGACCAGATGGTGAACTTTTATCTCATTTAGGGCCAGCTATCATGACTTCATACAATTGCTCTTCTTGCTGTAATTTCATGTGTACCCTATAAAATAGTAGCTTTATCTACTCCAGAGGTATAGAGCAAAAGATCACAACATACTTGCTAATCTGAGAAGATCTGTTGTCAGTTACCTTCAGTTCAGTCGCTCAGTCCTGCCCGACTCTTTGCGACCCCATGAATCGCAGCACGCCAGGCCTCCCTGTCCATCACCAACTCCCGGAGTTCACCCAGACTCAGTCCATCGAGTCAGTGATGCCATCCAGCCATCTCATCCTCTGTTGTCCCCTTCTCCTCCTGCCCCCAATCCCTCCCAGCATCAGAGTCTTTTCCAGTGAGTCAACTCTTCGCATGAGGTGGCCAAAGTACTGGAGCTTCAACTTTAGCATCATTCCTTCCAAAGAACTCCCAGGGCTGATCTCCTTCAGAATGGACTGGTTGGATCTCCTTGCAGTCCAAAGGACTCTCAAGAGTCTTCTCCAATACCACAGTTCAAAAGCATCAATTCTTCAGCGCTCAGCCTTCTTCACAGTCCAACTCTCACATCCATACATGACCACAGGAAAAACCATAGCCTTGACTAGATGAACTTTTGTTGGCCAAGTAATGTCTCTGCTTTTGAATATGCTATCTAGGTTGGTCATAACTTTCCTTCCAAGGAGTAAGCATCTTTTAATTTTATGGCTGCAGTCACCATCTGCAGTGATTTTGGAGCCCAAAAAAATAAAGTCTGAGACTGTTTCCACTGTTTCCCCATCTATTTCCCATGAAGTGATGGGATCAGATGCCATGATCTTCGTTTTCTGAATGTTGAGCTTTAAGCCAACTTTTTCACTCTCCACTTTCACTTTCATCAAGAGGCTTTTGAGTTCCTCTTCACTTTCTGCCATAAGGGTGGTGTCATCTGCATATCTGAGGTTATTGATATTTTTCCCGGCAATCTTGATTCCAGCTTGTGCTTCTTCCAGCCCAGCGTTTCTCATGATGTACTCTGCATATAAGTTAAATAAGCAGGGTGACAGTATACAGCCTTGACGTACTCCTTTTCCTATTTGGAACCAGTCTGTTGTTCCATGTCCAGTTCTAACTGTTGCTTCCTGACCTGCATATAGATTTCTCAAAAGGCAGATCAGGTGGTCTGGTATTCCCATCTCTTTCAGAATTTCCACAGTTTATTGTGATCCACACAGTCAAAGGCTTTGGCATAGTCAATAAAGCAGAAATAGATGTTTTTCTGGAACTCTCTTGCTTTTTCGATGATCCAGCGGATGTTGGCAATTTGATCTCTGGTTCCTCTGCCTTTTCTAAAACCAGCTTGAATATCTGGAAGTTCACGGTTCACATATTGCTGAAGCCTGGCTTGGAGAATTTTGAGCATTACTTTACTAGCGTGTGAGATGAGTGCAATTGTGCGGTAGTTTGAGCATTCTTTGGCCTTGCCTTTCTTTGGGATTGGAATGAAAACTGACCTTTTCCATTCCTGTGGCCACTGCTGAGTTTTCCAAATTTGCTGGCATATTGAGTGCAGCACTTTCACAGCATCATCTTTCAGGATTCGGAATAGCTCAACTGGAAATCCATCACCTCCACTAGCTTTGTTCGTAGTGATGCTTTCTAAGGCCCACTTGACTTCACATTCCAGGATTTCTGGCTCTAGGTCAGTGATCACACCATCGTGATTATCTGGGTTGTGAAGATCTTTTTTGTACAGTTCTTCTGTGTATTCTTGCCATCTCTTCTTAATATTTTCTGCTTCTGTTAGGTCCATACCATTTCTGTCCTTTATCGAGCCCATCTTTGCATGAAATGTCCCCTTGGTATCTCTAATTTTCTTGAAGAGATCTCTAGTCTTTCCCATTCTGTTGTTTTCCTCTATTTCTTTGCATTGATCGCTGAAAAAGGCTTTCTTATCTCTTCTTCCTGTTCTTTGGAACTCTGCATTCAGATGCTTATATCTTTCCTTTGCTACTTTGCTTTTCGCTTCTCTTCTTTTCACAGCTATTTGTAAGGTCTCCCCAGACAGCCATTTTGCTTTTTTGCATTTCTTTTCCATGGGGATGGTCTTGATTCCTGTCTCCTGTACAATGTCACGAACCTCATTCCATAGTTCATCAGGCACTCTATCTATCAGATCTAGTCCCTTAAATCTATTTCTCACTTCCACTGTATAATCATAAGGGATTTGATTTAAGTCATACCCGTATGGTCTAGTGGTTTTCTCTGCTTTCTTCAATTTAAGTCTGAATTTGGCAATAAGGAGTTCATGATCTGAGCCACAGTCAGCTCCCGGTCTTGTTTTTGCTGACTGTATAGAGCTTCTCCATCTATGGCTGCAAAGCATATAATCAATCTGATTTCGGTGTTGACCATCTGGTGATGTCCATGTGTAGAGTCTTCTCTTGTGTTGTTGGAAGAGGGTGTTTGTTATGGCCAGTGCATTTTCTTGGCAAAACTCTATTAGTCTTTGCCTTGCTTCATTCCGTATTCTAAGGCCAAATTTGCCTGTTACTCCAGGTGTTTCTTGACTTCCTACTTTTGCATTCCAGTCCCCTGTAATGAAAAGGACATCTCTTTTGGGTGTTAGTTCTACCTTAGCACAACATAACTTTCAAGTGTAATACATAAATATTTTGTACATGCTAGAGCTGTTGGGGAGTGATGGCCATTTCATGGTATGGGAGAGTCTGACATTCCATTCTCAAGTTTGCTTTACATTCTGTCATTATAATAATGACAGAATGCATATATATACATAGTCATGTCCCTTGTAGCAGCAACTTTTTCCCTGTTGGGAATATCACTGAGCTATTTGCAATGAATTACTGTACCAAAACATACTATACACTGAGATTGTATGTTTTTTAAATCATATATAAACTTTGTTTGTAAAACTTTAATGAATATTCATTATTAAACTTTGCCCTTGTTCTTATTTCCTAGGATTCTGACACTTCATGACATGTCATTATCCAGAGCAATAATGAACATTGACCTGTTACGGATTAGTTGATGACCTTTGGAAATGATCCAATAATATCTACTACAGAGAAACTGAATGTACTCCATTTGGAGTGAACAGCCCTGATTATTATTGAAGTTTTCAAGATGACAGATCCCATGATGGACTTTTTTGATGATGCCAATCTGTTTGGTGAGACCTTAGAAGGTTTGCCAGATGATGCATTTGTACAACCAGGACCTGTTTCACTGGTTGATGAATTGAACTTGGGTGCAGAATTTGAACCTTTGCACATAGACTCACTGAATCATGTTCAAGGTACTCCAACACATCAGAAGATGACTGATTATGAACAGTTAAATCAGTTTGATTCAATTAAATTTCACCAAGTTAGTCAGTCTTTTGGCAGCCCAGCTGAACATGTGTTATCGCCACACTCTCAGTTTAATTGTTCTCCAATCCACCCCCAGAACCAGCCCAATGGTTTGTTTCCAGATGTAGCAGATGGCAGTCCTATGTGGGGCCATCAGACAGCTACTAGCATTTCAAATCAAAATGGGTCTCCTTTTCACCAACCAGGACATTCTCACTCTATGCATCAAACTAAGAGCTTTGTGGCACACCATGACTTTGCCTTATTTCAGGCCAATGAACAACAAACACAGTGCACTTCACTACGCTCACAACAAAACAGAAATAATCTTAACCCAGGGCAAAATTCTCTTAGTCAGTCTAAAACTTTTATGGATGTTAATGTTTCTGGTCCACACAGAGTCAGTGTTAACCATCCACCACAAATGAATAATGCATCTACTTCACAACAGTCCCTTTCGATGCAGCAATTTTCCCAAACATCAAACCCTTCAGTACACTTCCTCAAGTGTAGCAGTCACCAAGAAGGTAATTTTAATGGACCTTCTCCAAATATGACTTCATGTTCTGTCAGTAATTCACAGCAGTTTTCTTCACATTATTCCTTTTCCAGTAATCATGTGTCACCAAATAGTCTTCTTCAACCCTCTGCAGTTCTTGCACCTAATCATACAAATCAGACTTTATCTGATTTTACTGGGAGTAATTCCTTTTCACCTCATAGGGGAATCAAGCAAGAATCGACTCAGCATATGCTAAATCCTAATACATCACTGAATTCAAATAACTTCCAGATGTTGCATTCATCACATCCTCAGGGTAATTACAATTCAAAATTATCTCCTGTGCACATGAAC
Source organism: Bubalus kerabau (assembly GCF_029407905.1). Lineage (NCBI taxonomy): Eukaryota > Metazoa > Chordata > Mammalia > Artiodactyla > Bovidae > Bubalus > Bubalus kerabau. The sequence goes on from NC_073640.1 coordinate 24,773,257, forward strand.
TTCCCAGATCCTGTTGACTCAGGAACTCAAATGGGCCATTTCAGTGATCATGTAGAAACTAATGGCTTTTCATCTTTGGAAGAGAATTTACTTCATCAAGTGGAATCTCAAACTGAGCCATTCACAGGACTTGACCCAGAAGACCTCCTTCAAGAAGGTCTCCTTCCCCAGTTTGATGAGTCAGCATTTGGGCAAGATAATTCAAGTCATGTTTTAGATCATGACCTTGATCGGCAATTTACTTCACATCTTGTAACACGGCCTTCTGATATGGTTCAAACTCAGTTGCACAATCAGGCTCGGAGTTGGCATTCATCACTTTCTAATCATCAGCATTTACATGATAGAACTCGCCTGTGTTTACAGCGACAGGTATGTAACTCTTATTTTGGTTTGGGGTAGTGTGGGGGTTTTACTCACTGAGTTTATTTCACATGAGACATACTCAGAATTTCTCAAACTCAATAATTCTGTCAGGTGAATGTGCATATTTTGACGTAGATTTATATTGTTTCAATAGTCTTATATGTGAAAGTCCTTCATTGATTTGCTCAAAGCAATAAACTTCTATTATTTAGATTTTTTAAAAATATATATCTTTTATAAGATATTAAGATATCTTTTGTAACTTTCAGTTATGATTGCCCTTGACAGAAAGATTTATTATCAAAACCAAAAAATAACCATAATTAAAAGAAAAACAATAGATTGGGAATGTTTTATTGCCAATATAATGGACATAGAATTAATATTCCTATAAAAATAATTTGATAATTTGATGAGATCTCATTAGTTGATAATTAAATAAAATGTAAAAGCTGAAATTCACAAAAGTCAGTAAACGACATTCAGAATGATATGCAACTTTAGTAATAATTCAGTTGCAGTGTGGTTAATTTTTATCTATTAGAAAAATTTTTTTAATTTGATGCTTAATATTGGCAAATTTATGGTGAAATTGGAGTTCACATAGCTTTGTAATTGATACAGATATTTTGGAAAGCAATTTGGTGGCATGTGGCATATTTGAGTATAAAAACTTTATTACAGTAACCCAAATATGGCAAAAGTAATATACCCAAAGATATTTCTCTTGCTATATCTAAGAGGGAGAATTGGAAACAGCATAATTTATTTTCATATCTAGATTGGATGAACTGTTGTAAGCATTAAAAAGACTTTGAAGACTGATAATATGTTAATAATGGTGGAAAAGCATAATTCAAAATTAAGATCCCAGTAAAGTGGTTAAGAGTACAGGCTCTGGTACCACACTACTTGGGTTAGAATCTTGGCTCATGTTACTTATTAGGTGTTAATAATTTCGGTGCATCTCATTTGCTTCATCTTTAAATATGGGATAATAATAGGGCTTTGATAAGAATGAATCGAGTTACAATATGTAAAGTGCTTAAAACTGTGCCTGGCATATAATACATGCTTAGCATATAATAAGCACTTAACAAATGCTTTTATAACTATACTTTTTTCATAGCAGTTTGGAAATATACTTATGAAAAATACTAAAAGGAAATAGGTTATTTTAGGGTAGCACAATTGCTTTTCTTGCCTTCGTTTTTTTATAGTTTTTGTCATATGAATGTATTACTTTAAAATTCTTTTGGTATATTTAAGGTAGTATTTTATCAGCTTTCTGAAAGTTTGCTGTTAAAGATTTATAAAATTGCTTTAATACGTTGCTAACTGTGAGATTTGGTAGACAATGAAATATAGCATGGTTCTTGAAATTAAGTTTTACAGACCATTTTTTTATTTCAAAACTTTGAAGTGTCTGAAAAGGATAAAATCTTTATCTTTTGCTTTGTGGGTCATGATGTTTTTGGTACAGCATTTGAATTATCTAAATAGATTTAAGATATTTAAAAGCAACTTGTAAATTCTCTTTCTTCCTATCTTTTTGTTGCCTAAATATAATATTATGATTTTGCTCCCTCTACTGGAAGAGGGTCAAGCATCTTGGACCTTGGGGAAAAACTACTGATCAAACCCAGGATCATCTATTCACTTTTTATGTATATTTCTGACTAGTTTGACTAATTAATTTGTCCAGCATATAATTGAAGTTATTAAATCTGAAATTTATTAACTTATTTCCTTATTTTTCTAAGGATTTTTTTAAAATTCATGTTTTCCTAAACATGTTCTACTGACTTTAAAAAGAAGACTCTTCTTCTATAGATTTGAAATGAATGGAGAATAATTATAAATATCTAAAATAGTCCCCAATACTAATATTTAGATATTAGTACTAAATCTAATACTAATACTCAACCTTAATGCTATCTGAGAGAAATTCTTTTCACACCAGTCCATCAGCCTTTAATAAATCATCTCATCTTCACTGATACATTCATAAGGCTTTATTTAAATCTACTCATCTTGTTTCAGCATTTGTTTCATTTTGCTAACTTCTTATTCTTTTTGTAACATGTTTAAAAACTGATAAAGGGCAAATGTTTTTGAATACTTACCTGATTTACTGAACGTCTGTTCTCAAGTTTCCTATTATTTCTTTGTGTTAAGACTTAGAGTTGTGAGTTTCTGATTGTGGGGGTGGAGAGAAGAGATGGATTGGTAGAGAAGATAAGAGATTATAATATGGTTAATAGGGATTGGATATAGATTTTATATGTATAGAATTATGTCAGATATCCCAATATGTGAAATTAAACTATTCAGTATGTTTAATTTATGATAAATTTTGGCAGAGCATATGTAAGTCTTTTATCAGAATTTTTTGGCATTTTCTGAACGATAATGGTTACTACATAGCCAAAATGTTGTATTATTACAGTTGGAACCAAGTTCTATGAAAATAAATTTTTTCTTAGGTTTTTTTTTTTTAAGTCTCTCGCTTAAATGCAATAATTTCATTTCAGACTAAATTAGCATTCTTAATTATGTGTATAGAAGTTAACAGATTAAAAACTAAGAAAGTGGCATAATTTTTGTTTTATTAGAATTTTTAAAAGGACACATATTGTTATAGCCAAAACAAGATATAAATTAATCTATCGTTGGAAAACTCATGGGTGGCACTCTATAATTTTAGAAAGCTTCACTGAGAATATTAAGTATGTAAAGAATATCTGTAAGCCTTGTGTTTTCTTATTCCCCAATTGAGGTGAAGTATTTGTGGATATAATTTCAAAATCCTAGAATCTGTGTCAGTCATTAAAAACAGTGAATATTGCTGAGAAAATTTCTTTTATAATTGACTGTAGAATTTTACCATTTAAAAAAGAGAAAAGAAAAAAAGTGAGGTGCTACAGGAAGCATTTGTAAATACAAAACATAATAGAGAAAATACTAACTTATTTTCATCTCTGGTTGTTAGAGCAGAGGAATATTGAGAGAGTAATACCATAAAATTTTCCTAGCTCTTTTATGATAAATACTGCTCTTTAGTGACACAGAATCTTTCATTTTTGTCTTATTATTTGTTAAGTGGGAACACTGTATGGAGCACTGTGTGATCTTTCAATGTTTGTAAATTAAATTTACTGTAAAAGTTCTATAGCAGTGAAAGATATGTGGGATAGCTAAAATAGCTATCAGCATAGGAAATAGAATTTTAGGATGTATATAATTGTACATAATTCCTTGCTGGCTTTTGTATTCTGATGAATTTATAACTTTATTTACTACCTTGAATTTTTTTTTTTTTAATTTTCCCTGAAGGTAGGGAAACCTGCCTTTTTTATAAGCTTTAAAAAAACTTAGAGAAAGATTTGAACAGCTTATGTAAGGCACATTTTAAAATACTGGATTTGGGGGAAGTCCCCAGTGGTCCAGACTCTGCACTTTTCACTGCCAAGGGCCTGGGTTCATCTCTGATTGAGAAACTAAGATCCCACAGGCCACACAGTGTGGCCAAATAAATAAATAAGAAAATATTGGGCTTCTTTTCTGACAAAAAATTTAATACATAATTATTATTTAAAAATTGAACAACATAGAAAACAGATGAAAAATAAGTTACTTGTAATATCACTACAAGAAGATACCATTGTTGACATTTCTGTAAGTTTCCAATGAAATCTGCTGTCTGTCTCTTCCCTATGTATTTTTGCATTTTTAAGAACAAAGTTGGGATCATATAGTTTATGCTGTTTGGCAAATTGCTTTTTTGTAGTTGTTATTATTGTAACAAATTATTGTTACATTTTGCAACAAATTAATATGTTGCAGGCATTTTTTCATGTCCTAAAATATTTTTCTGAAAATGATTTTAAATGGCTAAAAGTTTGCCATCTTAAGTTTGCTAAGGGTGCTGAGTGCTAAGTCGCCTCAGTTGTGTTCACCTCTTTGTGACCCTGTGGACTGTAGCCCGCCAGGCTCCCTTATCCATGGGATTCTCCAGGCAAAAATACTGAAGTGAGTTGCCATTCCCTTCTCCAGGGGGGTCTTCCTGACCTGGGGATTGCACCTGTGTCTCTTATGTCTCCTGCCTTCACTGGCCAGCTGGTTCTTTACCACTAGCGCCTGGGAAGCCCAAGGTTGCTAAAATGCGATATAAAAGTAAAGTTGTTATTGAGATCTGGGAAAAATCTGAGTCAAGGTAATTAAAATATTTTATATTTTTGTTGTGTTTATTACTATAATAGTTCAATTTGAAGTAGGTATGTGATAGTAAGCAAAAATTAGAATATGCCCTATGATAGAGCCTTATGTTTGTGCCAACACTGTTCTAAATACTTAATATATGTTATTAACACATTGATCCTCCACAGCAGTCCTTTTATTTGGAGTTAGTTAACTCCTCCAGTTTCCATTTGAGGAAACTGAGGTACAGAAAAGTTAAATAATATACCCAAAGTCACACCTGACTAGATTCAAATCAGATTTAGCTCCATTACATATGGTCTTAACTACTTTCACTTTCCTTCAGAGTATATTAATGCAGTGTGATGTTTACCAATAATACACTAAGTGATTCCTCCCCTCTCACCCTGCCCCTCCCCCAACCCCTTCAGAAATATACCTTACTGAGGAGATAAAAACTTGCTTTAGAGTCTTTAAGTGAACACCATTCATCTCATGTATTCTGGCAATATTGACAGATACGTTTATTCGTTACCAGAGGGAAAGACAACCCCAAAACAAAGAACAAAAGTAAAGTGAAATAGCTATTGCTTCCAAAAGTGTTTTGACTTTTTAAAGAATAAGACTGTGTTTAAGATGATAATAACAAATGCCCTAAAGGTAAACCTCATAATTACCTTCAAATATTTGAAGAACCTTAGAGGCATCTACCAAGTGGAAGTCACAGAAAAGTAGATTAGTATAAGGAAGTTTGAAGTAAAACACTTGCACTGAAAGCCAGGAGGTGGAAAATGGACTAAATTGGTAGGTTCTTTTCAGCTATTCTGTGGTTATAATTTTGAGTTTCTTTGTGAGATGTATTATTCATATTGCCTATTTAGCTCCTGAGTGGCAATTACAAATAATGAAGAAAGGTAAAGATATGTGACAAGTTACCTGCTATCCAGGAATACCTGGGAATTATTTATCACAGATGGGTAAATTTTCCAGATAGTGGAAGTGTGTTCTATTGAGCTTCAAAACCTTTAATTATATGGCTTTCTCCCAACCCCCACCCCAAGAGTGATGGTAATGGTGGTAGAATGATCAGTTAAGAAAAGATGAAAAAACTCTCAAAGTTTTATAGGGAGGTCCTATATGTTCAAATTTGTAATGATTATTGTTACATCTCCAGGAATCACCCTCACTTAAGTAAGAATTTTAGATATTTGAAAGTTATCTTAGAAGCACAACTAATTTTTCCTGTAAATGAAATTACTATTAAAAAACAAAGCGGAAAACTTCCTAAAACTGAATGTAAATCTAAAGCAAGAAATTTGCTATACTTTGCTCATACCCATTGAGTTCAGAGGATCCTGAGGTCTTTATTTTTGGTTTTGGGTTTTTTTAATAGTGGTAACTTTTCCTACATCAAAAAGCCAACATATAAATTAGTAATTTCAAAATTTGTCATTCCATTTATGTCCCAGACAAAAAGAAGAGAAAAAAATGACCTAACTAGTATTTAGATTGTTTTATTGAATAATTTAAATTCTTATAAAGTAACATCCCTCTATTTATCAAAATTTGTTTGCATCTTTATACATTTAGTATGCTGTTGCTTATAAGAAGTTGCAAAATTCTTAGTTGTCTAAGCTAATACACAAAATAGAATTCTGTGAAGGAATTTCCTGTTCAGTTGGTTTTTGTTTTTTCAGATAAAGTGGACTAGGTTTTTTCGTTTTGACATTTCTGTCGAATCTTCTAGATTAAAATGTTCTGTTTGGACTGGAAATTTGTGTAATATTAGCTACTTCTGAAATATCTTAATTATTAAACTGTGTACTATATTGTATTAGAGGGATTGAGTTCTGCACTGAGTAATGACATTCTAGTTGTTAACAGTAGCTTTAAGGCTGTTGACTTCTGACATGCATACTTAAGGGTGAGAGGTGAACAGGAAGTGAATTCCAGGGGTGGGGAAGAGGCGGCAGTTGGTGAGAAATTTGTGGATTTGTGCAGTGTGTGAAGAGCATGAGATTCAAGCCGAACTTCAAAGTAGGTCTAACAGAGTTTATTGTATTCAGTTTTTTTGCTTTTGTGTTTTACTCTTTCTTGCTATTTTTTTTAAATGGAAGTGCAGTTGATCATATTAGTTACAGGTATAGCATTGTAGTTAATTTTATTGAGGTGCACTCCCAAATACCTTAGAACTACTCAGTCATTTATCCTTATTAATGTCTGAAATTGAAAAAAATGTGTCAGGGGCTACTGAACCATCAAACTTTATTCCTGTTAAGATAATATGAATACTTTGGAATATTTAAATATGAGGTATCAGGTTTCTTTATTTGGATAGTTGGACTGAAACGATTTTAAACTACAGAAATATTTTAATGCAATATGCTATCAATAATACATGGAAGGAGATGGTAAGCACACAGGAAGCTTAGACTGCAGTTTTCAGTTAAATAAAATCTGGTAATTTACTATAGGCAACTATGCAAATAATAACTTGCACATTTATTATGCAAATAATACCTTACAAATTATGAAAGGAGGGTAGTCTTTTTTGTATTGACGTTTTATATTATTTGCAATATTATATTCATTTCAGGTATACAACATAGTGATTCAATATTTTTATGGATTATATTGCATTTAAAGTTATTATGAGGTAATAAGGGCTAAGAACCAATCTTTAAGCAAAGTTTTTTGCTAGATTAATGTATACTTGTGTACCTAAAGAGTTTATGTTGAACATTTCCTAGAATTATAGAATTTTAGAGCTGGATAATATTTCACCCTATCCTAATACAAAAAGCAAAAACAGGTCATTTTGCTTGCTGTCATACAACTGGCTAACATTCCTTCTTATAGTTTAAACGCTATAGTATTTAAGCGTGATCAGAAATGAGAATGGCCAGGCATTTAAAATTAATGTGTTATAAGTATTGATATTTTTGGGGTTGCTCAGTTTTGTTTTTGTGTGGGATTTTTTTTGTATGTATATCTTTCAATGTATTTTAAGTTTTTAACCATACTTATAGTGTTAAAAAATGAACACTTATTGTATCTGTCAAATATAGATATAAACTGTGTATGTGTGAATGACTGAATTTTGTGTAACATCCATGTTTTGGAAATGTTGCATTTTTGCAGCTTCTGTTCATTCAGTATTTATTAGATATCTACCAGGTGTAAGATGGAGAAGGCGATGGCACCCCACTCCAGTAACTCTTGCCTGAAAAATCCCAAGGACAGAGGAGCCTGGTAGGCTGCAGTCCATGGGGTCGCTAAGAGTCAGACACGACTGAGCGACTTCACTTTCACTTTTCACTTTCATGCATTGGAGAAGGAAATGGCAACCCACTCCAGTGTTGTTGCCTGGAGAATCCCAGGGACGGGGGAGCCTGGTGGGCTGCCATCTACGGGGTTGCACAGAGTCGGACACGACTGAAGCAACTTAGCAGCAGCAGCAGCAGGTGTAAGAGATTGTGCTGGGCACTGAGGTTGCAAAAATGAACCAGATCGACTGAAGCGACTTAGCAGCAGCAGCAGCAGGTGTAAGAGATTGTGCTGGGCACTGAGGTTGCAAAAATGAACCAGATATGGTCCTTTGCCTTTGAACAACTCAAACTGAAAATTAAGTCATACTTTCCCATTGATCTGTATTGTAATTTCAGAGGTGTTCTCTTGTCAGTTGTGATTCAGTTGACAGGTTTCTATCACTCCTTAGCTCTCCAACTAAGTGATTTTGAATGAGTGATAATTATAAATAATTCATTTTCTTGATCCATCCGATTTAAAGAAGGTATTCCTCTAAGTTTCTAAGATTAGCTCTTTGTTACAGGACATTTTGTCATTCTGTACCTACTTGATCCTTTGTATGCGTTTATATCCGTATTATAATGTATATACATATAATATCCAACTGCTCTTGTAAATGGCAGAGTCAAGAAAGCATGCCCTTTTCTTTTGAGCTTCTAATCTGTTTAATTTTATTACAAACTATTATGTTACAGAACTGTTTTAAAAAAAACATGATTCAACTTTTAGCACTACTTTTTTTTTTTTTTAATGTCAAAAGAGACATAAGTAGTTACTGAGAGATACATTATACTTAAAAGATTACATTGCTAGATAAATTTCCTAGGATTTTTTCCCTCTAAATACCTCAAATGAAAGTAAGACTTTCAGAAGTAATTTTTAAAAATTAATGTGGTAAATAAACATTGAATGTAATTAGAAATAGAAACAATAAAACATTTGCATAATATTTTAAGTGGTTTACTTACATTGTTTGAATTTTTTAGTAATAACCTGAAGTATATGTAAGTTGGTATTATTTCTCAGAGTTTACAGATTAAGTACTTGAGGTATCAGGAGGGAAAGTAACCTATCTAAAAATCTTTAAATTCATTGTTTTCTACCACATCAACTCATAAGAGCATAAACAACAAATATATTCATTGAGCACCTGGTGTTTATATATCAGGTACTGTGCTGGGTACTGACATTACAAATACAAAGAGACCTCTAAGGCTACGCCTGCAAATCTGTATTTTTGTTATATTGCAAGAATAAAGATGACTTTCAGTAAACTTAAGCAGTATTAGAAATATGAATATTATGAATTTTTAAACTGTTTACATTTATAGTAATACTTACTTTTCCTGACTTTTTATTTAGGAAAAAAATAAAGTCAACTTAGGAGTTGAAAGGATAATATAGTGGACATCTATGTACCATCACATAGACTCACTAGTTTTTTGCTTGCCTCATTTGTCTTCTCACTCTGTTTTCATTTTAAATAAAAGTTACTTTTCCTATGTAATAAAACTTATCGTCAATAACAATATCATATGACCAAAATTCAGATACCTTTTAATTATCCAAGTAATTTTTATAGATGTTTATTTTAAAATACAGGATCCAGTCAAAGATCAGGCATTGCATTTAGTTATGTCTCGTTAATATTCTTTATCCTAATACAGGGGTTTTCATGCCTTTTTGTTTTCTTTTCCAATGTCATCATTTTTTAAAAAAGTCTAGACCCTGTCTGTATTTATCTAATTGTTTCTTCATACTTCAAATTAAACATTTCTTGATGAGGGTGCCACAGAGATGTAGTTCTCTTGGGTCATATTAGGTCATATTAGGAGTTTGTCTCATTATTGGTGATGCTAAGTTTTACCACCTAGTAAAATTACCTTCAGACTTCCCTGGTGGCTCAGACGGTAAAGTGTCTGTCTATAATGCGGGAGACCTGGGTTCGATGCCTGGGTCAGGAAGATTCCCTGGAGAAGGAAATCCATTCCAGTACTCTTGCACAGAAAATCCCATGGATGGAGGAGCCTGATGCAATCCATGGGATTGCAAAGAGTCAGACACAACTGAGTGACTACCCTTTGTTTCTTTCTAAAATTACCTTCACTCCTTTTTAATTAGTAAGTGGGATTTGGCTATAAAGAGTTGGATCCATAGATTAAAAAACACTGAATATGTTATAGTCTATTGCCCTTATTATTCTTTTTGAATATTTGCCAGTGGGAATCTTTGCAAGCCAACCCTGTGCCCTTCTAATGTGTCCTCTTTCTTCTCTAAGTACTTCTACTTTCTGGTGTAAGAAGATGTATTTAATTGCTTTGCCTCAGACCTGAAATCAGCCATTTCTTTAAGGAGCTCATTTGCTTTGCTTATACTATGCAATGTAATGGATCTGAGTACTATTTGTAATTTCTTAGTTGGGTTTTTGTGTTAGAACCTTGAGATCCAGAAATTTTTGATTCACTTTCATAAGTACTTTGTCACCATCTAGTATTTCATGTGGTGCTATGTTATGTATGAAATAAGATGTGGTCCTTGCTTGGTATTTGATTTAGGTTAAACTCATGTTGAACAGAGGGGTTTGAGTTTTTTTTTATAAGGTAGATAGAAATTTTTGAGAGCATACTACATGCTAAGCACTAATATAGTTGTAGTTCTAAGACAGCTTTGTTTATAAGACATTCATTTGTTTATGAATTCAGTAAATATATTCTGAACACCTGTCATATGAACAAAGTTAGTGGAGGTGATGGAATTCCAGCTGAGCTATTTAAAATCCTAAAAGATTATGCTGTTTAAGTGTGGCACTCAATATGCCAGCGAATTTGGAAAACTTAGCAGTGGCCACAGGACTGAAAAAGTTTTCATTCCAAGCCCAAAGAAGGACAGTGCCAAAGAATGTTCAAAATACTGCACAACTACACTCATTTCACATGTTAGCAACGTAATGCCCAAATCTTTCAAGCTAGGCTTCAACACTACTTGAATTGAGAACTTCCAAATCGACCTGCTGCGTTTAGCAAAGGTAGAGGAAACAGAGATCAAACTACCAATATCTGTTGGAACATACAGAAAGCAAGGGAATTCCAGAAAAACATCTACTTTTGCTTCATTGACTATGCTAAAGCCTTTGACTGTGTGGATCACAACAAACTGTGGAAAATTCTTAAAGAGATGGGAATACCAGACCACCTTACTTGCCTCCTGAGAAACCCATATGCAGGTCAAGAAGCAACATTTAGAACTGGATGTGGAACAATAAACTGGTTCCAAATTGGGAAAGAAGTATTTCAAGGCTGTATACAGTCACCCTGCTTGTTTAAATTCTATGCAGAGTACATGATATGAAATCCCAGGCTGAATGAAATTCAAACTGGAATCAAGATTGCCAGGAGAAATATCAGTAACCTCGATATGCAGATGACACCACCCTAATGGCAGAAAGTGACAAGAAACTAAAGAGCCTCTTGATAAAGGTGATGGAGGAGAGTGAAAAATCTGGCTTAAAACTCAACATTCAAAAAATGAAGATCATGGCATCTGGTCCTGTCACTTCATGACAAATAGTTGGGGAAGTGGAAACAGTGACAGACTTTATTTTCTTAGGCTCCAGAATCACTGAAGATGGTGACTGCAAGCATGAAATTAAAAGAGACTTTCTCCTTGGAAGAAAAACTATGACAAACCTAGATAGCTTATTTAAAAGCAGAGACGTTACTTTGCCAGCAAAGGTCCTATGTATAGTCAAAGCTATGGTTTTTCCAGTAATCATGTACAGATGTGAGAGTTGGACCATAAAGAAGGCTGAGCGCTGAAGAATTGATGCTTTTGAATTGTGTTGGAGAAGACTCTTGAGAGTCTCTTGAACTGCAGGAAGATCAAACCAGTCAATCCTAAAGGAAATCAGTTGTGAATATTCATTGGAAGGACCGATGCTAAAGCTCCAATACTTTGGCCACCTGGTGTTGAGAACTGACTCAGTGGAAAAGACCCTAGTGGTGGGAAAGATTGAAGGCAGGAGGAGAAGGGGTCAGCAGAGGATGAGATGGTTGTATGGCATCACCGACTTGATGGACATGAGTTTGAGCAAGCTCCGGGACTTGGTGAAGGACAGGGAAGCCTGGTGTGCTGCAGTCCACGGGCTGCAGAGTCCGACATGACTGAGTGACTGAACAACAATGATTGGGAATCTACTGTTTAAGGTACTGAGGGAGATACAGAGACAATGCCCATATACCGTTTTTATGACTCAAAACTTCTGTGAAACTGCCTAAAAAGGTGTCATGGGAAGTTAAACATGGGGTGATTTTTTGTCCATCTGGCTCCTGCATTCTTCTGTAGCCCTGTTGAAGACAATCCACTGGAACTAGGATTTGAGACTCCATCATCTTCCAGTTGCATTCCAATGCCCACTGCTAGCAAAGCTTAACATTGTGCCACTGGCAGAGAAAAATGTGTACAAGTTCCTTTATTGTAGTGCAGACAATGAAGTATAGATTTAGACCTGAGAGGTGATAAAGTGACATCTGGCATGTAAAGTAAGCCTTTGGTGAGGTACTGTTTAGTACTTTTTTTTATTATTTTAGTGGTTGCTTTAAGATTAATGGTATTCATCTTTGATTTATCACAGTTTACCTTCAGTTATAATATACATCTTCAATATGAATACATATGACTGATATCACAGTGTACTTCCATTTCCCACCATCCTGGCCTTTGTACTTTTGTTGTTGTCTATAAAGTTATAAACTCCACACTAAATTTCTACTAATGTTCCTTTAGGCAGTCAGCTATCTTTGAATACAATTTTATGAATAAGAAAAAAATATATTTTATATTTAATTAAATGTCCAGTACTTTGGCCACCTCATGCGAAGAGTTGACTCATTGAAAAAGACTCTGATGCTGGGAGGGATTGGGGACAGGAGGAGAAGGGGACAACAGAGGATGAGATGGCTGGATGGCATCACCGACTCAATGGATGTGAGTCTGAGTGAACTCCGGGAGATGGTGATGGACAGGGAGGCCTGGCGTGCTACGATTCACGGGGTCGCAAAGAGTCGGACAGGACTGAGCGACTGAACCAAACTGAACTGATACCATTTCCAGTATTCTTCATTTCTTCATGTAGATGCTAGGTTTCTATCTGATACCATTTTTTCTGCTTGAAAGACTTCATTTAACATTTCTTGTAGTGCAGGTCTGATAGTCATGAATTCTTTTAATTTTTTGATGTCTAAAAAGTTTTACTTCCTCTTTGTTTTTGAAAGACATTTTTGCTGGATATAGACTTCTAGGTTGGTTTTTCTTTTTATCCTTTAAATATGTTGCTCTGCTGTCTTTGTTTTTGCCTTGTTTCTGATGTGAAGACTTCTGTAATTCTTACTTTGTTCCTCTGTGTGTAACATATGTTTGTTCTCTGCTAACTTTTATAAATCTTCTTCTCTTTTATTATTTTTAAACAGTTTGATTCTGATACTTGGTGTAATTTTCTTCGTGTTTCTTGTGCATGAGTTTTGTTGAGCTTTTTAGATCTGTTCTTATAGTTTTTTGTCAAGCATGAACATTTTTCTTTGAAATTTTTTTGTTTTTGTTCTCAAATATAGGTATATTAGGCTGCTTGAAGTTGTACCACAGCTCACTCATGTGTGTATATGTGTGTATGTATTTTCTTTAGCTTTTTCCTTGTCTTTAGTTCTGAATTTTATTTTTGTTGTTTTGTGTTTGGATAGTTTTTATTAATTTGTATTCACTACTCTTTTCTTTTGTTGTGTAATCTGTTAATTCCAGCCAATATATTTTTTAAATCTCATTTTCATTCATTTTATGTCTTCCATGTCTATACTTAGCAGGCTTAATCTTTCCTCTAACATACTGAACATTTGAAATATAATTATACTAACTATGTTACTTTCCTTGTCTACTATATCTATTATCTGTGCCATTTCTGAGCCTGCTTCTATGGATTGATTTCTCTCCCTAATGTAGGTTGTATTTTCCTGCCACTTTGCATGCCTGATAATTTTTGAATGGATGCCAGACATTGTGAATTTTACCATTTAGTGCTAGGAAAGTTTTGCATTTTCTATAAATATTCTTGAGTTTGTTCTGGGATAGAGTTAAGCTACTTGAAAATTGGTTTATCTTTATAAGATCTGTTTTCAAGCTTTGGATGGACAGTCTTTAGTACTAATTTTCCCCCACAACTGACACAATAATAGCATTGTGAATTCTCTTTCCAATGCCTTGTGAAATAGAAAATTTTCCACTCTGGCTGATGGGAAGGTGGACCATCCCTGGCCTTAGTGTGAAAGCGCGGTTCCTTTCAGGTGGCTTGTTTTGGGCCTTGGCGAACTTCACAAACTGGTAGTAGTATTGATCAGTACTTATCTAAAGCCTTGGGAGGAGACCTTCTGAAGATCTCCAGAGGTCTTTCCCTGTGAAGCTCTCTCAGCTGCAGAATGTTCCCCTGCAAACTAGTAGCTTTGATTCCCCTGAACTCTCAGCTCTGTCTCCTCAACTCAGGCTGTGAGATTCCACCTGACTTTCTGATCTCCCTGTTCTGCAGCTTAAAGTAGGCTAATAGTCATCCTTGGCTTAATTGTTTCTCTTCTCTCAGGGGGTTACTACCATGGGTTGCCTGATGTCCACCATCTAGAAATGATAGTTTTACATATTGTGTTTGGTTTTTTGGTTGTTTTAAGTGTGAGGATAAATCCAGTTCCTATTACTCCATCTTGGCTTTAATTGGAGGACTTAAAACACCATTTAATGACTATATAATAATTTATAATATAGAAGTAGTATGATTTATGTAGCCAGTTTGCCTTGTATAGTATAGCGAGTATCTTTGTAGATAAATTATTGTGTGTGCCTATAATTAGATTCCTAGATTATCAAGGTTAATGTACAGACTTTCCTTTGATGATTTATACAGTTATGAATAATAATAAGAATACAAGTAGCCAATAAACATTGAGCAGTTATACTTAAAAGATCACGTCTTTACATATATTTTTCATTTAATTGTCAGAACACCTCTGACGTAGATCTTATCTACTCTTTTTACAGATACTGACTTGAAGTACAGAATAATTATATAGCTTGTTCAGGGTCATACAGATGGTGTTGGATAAATTTTTATATGTCATCACATTTTATCCTACTCTTCATTATGGCACCTTAATTTGTAATTTAAAAAAAACCCAAAAACTCAAGGTATCACAGTTTATAAGTCACAGAGCAAAGACAACACGGATTTGAAAAAACTAGATAGTGAGAAAAGATAAAGAGGGAATCCCCTGGAAGTCCAGTGGTTAGAGTTCTGTGCTGTCCCTGCCAAGGGCCTGAGTTCCGTCCCTGGTTGGGGAACAAGTCTCACTCACCACCCCCCAAAAAAAGAGAAAGAAAAGGTAAATAATTCATGATTTTGTAATACATAATTCAGTAGTTTGCTTAGTTGTTTTAATAAGTATTTACATAATATTTATTATAAAATAATCTTGTATAATTCCAGGTTAAATTCATAAGCATCTTAGATATTGTAGTACTGCAGGGAATGGTACTTTTTTTTAATCAGATAATCTGATTTCCAAAGTGTTGTATTTTATCTTGTAAAACTGCTGTTTTTGACTTTCTTTTTTTTTCTTTTTTTGGCTTGACTCTGTTTCTTTGTAACTTACTCTTTCAGCACTTTCTTAATATTACTCATGTGGTTATATCTCTTACTGAATGGAGCCATAATTACTAGAAAGTTTAATTCATGAATTTTTGTCACCAGACAAATGAGCTATTTATGAAGAAGATAAATTAGTTTTTCTGTTCTTGGTATCTGTCATTCATTTCTCAGTTCCATTGTTGGATAATAAATATTTTGCAGGTTGGTTTTTGAATGTCAGTTTCTCTTATAGAGTAGGAATAGCACTGACTTTGTAGTGAGGAGGACGAGGCTTGAGTCCTAGCCCTGTTGTCTGCTATCATAGTAGTCTTAGGCAAGTTTTCTCATCTGTAGTATGTGGCTGTATATTTTTTCTAAATTTTTGATTAATGTGACAGTAAATTTGAAAGTGCCCTGTAAATTGTAAAGTCAGCTTATTATTTGATAACGATTCCTTGCTTCAAGGATTTTCAAAAAAAAATAACTAGAAAGACCTTTAATTATTAATCAACTTCTAAAAATCTTATCGTTATAGAAACTGAAGCCCAAATATAAAGTCTGCATAACTTTTTAGTGGCATAATCTAAAATCTGATTCTATTTCCTTTTATTGTTCTTTTTCTTACATAACATTTTTTTACACTCCCCTACTTTCTTATGTAACTATTTCTTAACTCATTTTTATGCTGCCTTGTCCCTAAAATTTGTGAGTCCCAGGGAAAGAGTACAAATGTAAGCTCTTAAATTGTATGTCAAAATATTTAAAGTTGTGAAGTCAATAAATTATCAAATATGTTCTGTTCTTCTTTGAGAAATAGAAGCATTTGTTTGAAAATAGAATCCTTGGGCCCTATGGAGTCCCACACCCAGAATATGGCAGAAATGGGTCATTCTACTTTTCTTTCCACTCCTGTTGCTATCTTGTATTTCAGGTGGCCTCATGAACACAATATGGACTTCTCAGCCTGCATATCCAGGCTCCCCTTCGCTCTTCCCATCTCTTTACCCTTGCCATACAAAGTGTTCCTTGCCAAACAAGGACTTCCTTGAGAGAACAAACCTAGGGAGTAGACCCAGGTGAGCTCTGCAAGTGAGTGTGAAACTGTTTTAGGTAGGGAATTCCTACATACCTGGAGCATGTTCTAGAAGAGGGAGGACATAGTACATTCTTTTGGCCTGGAGGAGGGGTGTGACACAGGAATCAAACCCTCTAAACTGCAGCTCAAGGAAGAGGGACTACTCTTACCTGATGTAAAGAAAGATGTTTTCTTTACAAGCAATGACACAGACATGTGAAGTTGGTTGGTGAGAGCTGGTAAGTTAGTGCAGGATGTAGGTAGCTAGCTTGTCTAAGACCAAGAGAAAGATTTTCTCTTTATGGAAATCTTTATCATTATCCATACCTTGGGCTTTATATCTATCAATTCAAGTATAGTTGATTTGAGAATTAAGAGTTTGTAGACTGTATAGTTTTAAAATTTTCTTAAAAACAAAGCTGTCAGTATTCTTGGGATTAAAGTGAAATTGTCCTATTAATACATATGTGTGTTCCAGTCAATGAATTGTTAGTATGGTAGTGGATTAGGACAAGTTATTTTCTAATGAAAAATATTCAGTATCCAAAAACAACTAAAATGAAGTAAATAAATAAAAGTAGTAAATAAATGTTCTTTCATTTCAGTAGGTGTTAACATTTTGCCTTTTTCCCTCTATTTATAGATAAGTACATAGATTTTATTGTTTTGGGTGGTATGATTTGAAAGTAAATTCCAGTCCTCACAAGACTTTACCTCTCAATACTTCATGTTAAAATCTCCTAAAGAATGAGAGACAGGTTTTTAAATACAACCATTATCACACCGAAGATCAGTTAGTTCAGTCGTGTCCAGCTCTTCACAATCCTATGGACTGCAGCACGCCAGGCTTCCCTATCCATCACTAACTCCTGGAGCATACTCAAACTCATTTGCATCGAGTTGGTGATGCCATCCAACCATCTCATCCCCTTTCGTCCGCTTCTTCTGCCTTTAATCTTTCCCAGCATCAGGGTCTTTTCCAATGAGTCAGATCTTCGCATCAGGTGGCCAAAGTATTGGCGTTTCAGCTTCAGCATCAGTCTGTCCAATGAATATTCAGGACTGATTTCCTTTAGGATGGACTGGTTGGATCTCCTTGCAGTCCAACAGACTCTCAAGAGTCTTCTCCAACACCACAGTTCAAAAGCATCACTTCTTCGGCACTCAGCTTTCTTCACAGTCAACTCTCACATCCATACATGACCACTGGAAAAACCATAGCCTTTGCTAGACAGACCTTTGTTGGCAAAGTGATGTCTCTACTTTTTAATATGCTGTCTAGGTTGGTCACTGAAGATAGTCAATAGTAATTTCACATTTCATTTAAAATCTTATTCATATTCAAGTTTCTCCAACTGTTAGGATACACTACTGAATTTTTTTAATCATTTTTACTTAAAATATACCACTGAAATGTTTGAACTCTTTAGTTTTGGTCATGACTTTAGAATTAAAAATATATCCAAGTATTCATTGCTTTGTCATTAAAAAAATTTTTTTAATAATCCTGGCATACCAATTTAAATTATCCTGACATACAAATTTTATATATTTTCTTGTTGCCAGGATGTTCTTTGAAGGAACAGTGGTCTGTAAGTAGCTATGAATTCTCTCTGACATTTTAAAAATTAATTACTTGTCCCCTTTGTTTTAACGTGCCTTCTAAATTTACTTTTTCCTTCAGGGAAAACATTGGCTAAAATTGGGATAAATGAAAGGAATTTACATAATTTGAGGGGAACAAGTGAGTTACTGAAATCTCTTAGATTTCTTTTGAGGGAAGAGAAGAATGAGAGATTCTAAATCTTTGAAAACTGTTTTAGTGATATATTAAGGCAAAAATACAGATGACAGTACTTCTGGTGAGAATAAACAATCTAGACTTCTTGAAATGTAGAGTAAGGGTTATACCAGTTACTTCTCATAGGTACTTAGTTTTTGACACTGTTCAGTTCAGTTCAATTCAGTTGCTCAGTCGTGTCCAACTCTTTGCGACCCCATGAATCACAGCACACCAGGCCTCCCTGTCCATCACCAACTCCCGGAGTTTACCCAAACTCATGTCCATCAAGTCGGTGATGCCATCCAGCCATCTCATCCTCTCTCGTCCCCTTCTCCTGCCCCCAGTCCCTTCCAGTATCAGGGTCTTTTCCAATGAGTCAGTTCCTCGAATGAGGTGGCCAAAGTATTGGAGTTTCAGCATCAGTCCTTCCAGTGAACACCCAGGACTGATCTCCTTTAGGATGGACTGGTTGAATCTCCTTGCAGTCCAAGGGACTCTCAAGAGTTCAAAAGCATCACTTCTTTGGCGCTCAGCTTTCTTCACAGTCCAACTCTCACATCCATACATGACCACTGGAAAAACCATAGCCTTGACTAGATGGACCTTTGTTGGCAAAGTAATGTCTCTGCTTTTGAATATGCTGTCTAGGTTGGTCATAACTTTCCTTCCAAGGAGTAAGCGTCTTTTAATTTCATGGCTGCAGTCACCATCTGCAGTGATTTTGGAGCCCAAAAATTAAAATCTGACACTGTTCCCACTGTTTCCCATCTATTTGCCATGAAGTGATGGGACCAGATGCCATGATCTTCGTTTTCTGAATGTTGAGCTTTAAGCCAACTTTTTCACTCTCCTCTTTCACTTTCATCAAGAGGCTTTTAGTTCCTCTTCACTTTCTGCCGTAAGGGTGGTGTCATCTGCATATCTGAAGCTCATCACTTTTTCTGGGATCTGTTTCTATGGATTCAGGGATCTGAATTCAGGAATCCATATGGATTCTATGGATCTGTTTCACTACAAAGTCTTAGACTGATTATTCTTTCTCCAATTTCTTGGTTCTTCTTTTTTCTCCTCCTCACTATTCCAGATTCTCCAAGATTCTTGCTAAAGCTCTCCTAGCTTCTCGCTCTATATTTTCTACTTCTTTTATTTTATGGTATCCCAAGCCTTCTTGTATCACTTTGTACAAGATACTCCCCAAATACATACCTTCTTAAATCTCGTTTAACATTTTTCATTTGAATGTAGACCTCTTTACGGATGGGCAGTGAGGGCTGATAACTTAGATGTACCTCCTCTAAATTACTGCCTCTGCTTTGTTCCACTTTAGTGCCAGGTTAATCCGGTATAGCTTTTATCGTAATTTTTCCTGCCCAATGTCTCACTTAGCCTGGCACTCAAAGCCTCGTACATGACACCATAACTTCCCAAATCTCTCACTACTGTAAGTATCACTCATTCATTAAAATACAATGTTTCCTTTTCCTTAAAAAAAACAAAACAATTGAACCACAAATCACTATATACAAACACTTTTTTTTCTGTAGCTATCTCTTTTAGTGACTGATACATGTAAGATTAAATAGGATAGTATTTGTAAAGAGCTTAAGAAATAGGCACTCAAAAAATATTATAGCCAATTATCACACTATGCACTGCATGAATTAGCTTGTTTTAATACTGAACACAATCTTTTAGCTGGTGGAGAAGGCAATGGCACCCCACTCCAGTACTCTTGCCTGGAAAATCCCATGGACGGAGGAGCCTGGTAGGCTGCAGTCCATGGAATCGCTAAGAGTCAGACATGACTGAGCGACTTCACTTTCACTTTTCACTTTCATGCATTGGAGAAGGAAATGGCAGCCCACTCCAGTGTCCTTGCCTGGAGAATCCCAGGGACGGTGGAGCCTGATGGGCTGCCGTCTATGGGGTCGCACAGAGTCAGACATGACTGAAGCGACTTAGCAGCAGTATTATACACATTTTATGGATGAGGGCCCTATAGTTTGGAAAGATTAACAAACTTGCCCAAAGTTACATGGCTGATATGTAACAGAAAGAAGTTTTAAACCCAAGATTGCCTAACTCCAGAGTCACTACTTTCTTTTTATTGTTAATGGTTATTTACACACTATTTTTAACATAGAGAAAATAAGCTAATCTTCATGAAATGAGATTAAATATATATTCATATTTGCCTTATTTATTTGAAATCTCTCTTAAGGTTGAAAAGATGAAAAAATAGAAATGAATGGGTTTTTTTCTTATTTTTAAAAAAATTGCAGTATAATTGCTTTACTGTCAGGTAAAGCAGGTATATGTATGCGTATATCCACTCTCTGTTGAACCAACTTCCACCCGCCCCATCCTATCCATCTAGGTCACCACAGAGCACCAAGCTGAGCTCCCTGTGTTATGCAGCAGGTTCCCACTGGCCATCTGTGTTACACACAGTTTATGTGTCAGTCCTGCTGTCCCAATATTTGTCTCACCCACCCTTTCCCCCCATTTCCACATGTCTGTTCTCTGCATCTGTGTCTCTATTCCTGCCCTGCAAACAGGCTCATCTGTAAAATCTTTCTGGATTCCATACATGGGCATTGTGTTATTCAGTCGCTCAGTTGTGTCTGACTCTTTGTGACCTCATGGTTGCAGCACACCAGGCTTCCCTGTCCTTCACCATCTCCTGGAGTTTGCTCAAGCTCACGTCCACTGAATTGGTGATGCCGTCCAACCATCTCATTCTCTGTCATCCCCTTCTCCTCCTGCTGTCAGTTTTTTCCACCAACAGGGTCTTTTCCAATGAGTCGACTCTTTGCATCAGGTGGCCACAGTATTGGAGCTTCAGCTTCAGCATCAGTCCTTCCAATGAATATTTGGATTGATTTCCTTTAGGATTGACTGGTTGGATCTCCTTGTAGTTCACAGGACTCTCAAGAGTCTTCTCCAACACCACAGTTTGAAAGCATTGATTCTTTGGCTCTCAGCCTTCTTTATGGTCCACCTCTTACATTGGTACATGACTGCTGGAAAAACCATAGCTTTGACTATATGGACCTTTGTTGGCAAAGTGATGTTTTTGCTTTTTAATATACTCTATAGGTTTGTCATAGCCATAGATACTGTGATTATCCTCACTGCGTAGATGATGTAACTGTACCAAACACTGGCTAGATTTTAGAGATACAAATCGAATATGACCTTGACTTCTAAATAACTACAATATGCTTTGGCAAACATAGCAGTAAAATTACATATTATAAAAAGGAAGTGATATCTACACCAAATTTTGAATAAGATGTTTGCTTGGCTGCCTTTTAGAGAAAGGGCACTGCAAACAACCAGAACAGTAAATTCAAAGTTATTGATATAACTTAAAAAAAAAAGTATTTCAGTATTTGGGAATTGGCGATAATAACTGATAAAAGAGAAGATGATCATGTTATTTAGAAATGCTAACAGTCTAAAATGATTGTAGACTTAAAATATTCTACTTCTGTTTAAAATCTTCACACTTTGATTGTAGGTTTTAAAAAATTTCCTTTCCTTCTCCCATCACTAATTACATTGGTTAAAGTAAACTCTCAGATGCCTTTCAGATTTCTCCTGGTATTGGAGGAGATATATAATATTTCCTTTTTATTTTTCACTATTTATTTTCATAAAAAACAATACCATGCTAACACAGTAAAGAAAAATAATTTGTTTTTAGTGTCAAGACATCAATGCATTAGAACAGATGGTTTTTTTCTTAAATATCTGGTGTAATAAATCACTATTTACTTAGATTAATGATAGTAAGATTAAATAGTGGGCACTTTTAGAGTTGTAGCCTTTTAATTTGTTGTGTAACATACAGAAAAGTACCCAAATTATAAGTAAATAGTTTGATAAATTTTCAGACTCATCATCATCTACTTCACCAATCCAGATCAATAAATTGAACATTATCAGAATCCTAAAAATCTCCTCAGGCCTCCTACTAGTCTTGCTTGCCCTCACCCTAAAGGTAATCACTATTTTGACTTACATGTTCATAGATTAGTTTTGCCTGTTATCGAACTTTCTATGTATTTATGTGGAGTGTGTACCCAGGAGTAAAATTGTTCAGTTGTAGGGTATGTGAATGTAGTGCCAGATAACCACATATTTAGTAATTTAAAACAGCATCCATTTATTATCTCATAGTTTCCTTGGGTCAGATGTCCAGGCACAGCTTAGCTGGTTTCTCTGCTTAGGGTCTCAAAAGACTGCATCCAGCGAGTCCACTGGGGCTGTGATCTCATAGAAGACTCACACCCTCATCTAGGCTCACGGGATTGTTGGCAGAATTCATTTCCTTGAAGCTGTAGGACTCATAGCAGCTTGCTTCTTCAAGGCCAGAAGGAGACTGTCTCTGAGCTCTTAGGAAAGACTAAGCTGTCTTCTTTAATTACACATTTTTATCTTGAGATAATTGCAGATTTACATGTAATTATAAAAACAGCTAAATCTACTATATTCTTTACTGAGTTTCTTGGCATGTTGATATTTTCTTATGTACAAATTTTTTTATTTTAAGATTTGCATAAGAATATTTAAGGAAACAGTTTTCTCAGTCCAGGTTTCATATAGATAGGCCTTTAATAGAATGGAATCATTGTTAGTTTTATACATTTTACAAAAACTTGAAAATCTTTGCAATAGGCTAACATTTGAAGATAGTTGTCAGATCAAGATCTCTTCATTTTCTCATCAAACTTTTGTTTTCATTTAAGAGTATTACTCATGAGTTAAATAAACTGCACAGCTAACATAGTCCCAAGACTGCCTTCATTTTTTCTTCTAATTAAAAAAAAAAGTTTTATTTCTTTTTAATTTTTGGTTTTGCTGGGTTGTTACTGCTGTGCCATTATTACTGCTTTTCTCCGGTTGTGGAGAGCAGGGCCTCTTCTGTAGCTATAGTGCTTGGGCTTCCTCACTGCGGTGGCCTGATGAAGCGCATGGGCTCTAGGATGCTCGCACTTCAGTCTTTGGGGCATGTGAGCTCAGTACTTACGGCTCCCAGGCTCTAGAGCACAGGCTCAGTAGTTGTGGTGCATGGGCTTAGTTGCTCTGCAGCATGTGGGATGTTCCCAGATCAGGGATCAAACCCGAGTCTCCTGCATTGGCAGGCGGATTCTTTACCATTGAGCCACCAAGGAAGCCCCTGCCTTGACTTCTGATACCATCTACACATTCTGGAGGTTTCCAGAACCGCCCTTAGTTTAAATAATAGGCTAGCAGAACTCGCTGAAGAACTATTATACTTATGGTTACAGTTTATTACAGGGGAGATTATAGGTTGTGTGTGTGTATGTGTGTGTCAGTCTTGTCTGACTCTTTGTGACCACATGGACTCGTGGGTTAAAACTTGTCAAAAGAAGGGATGCATAGGCAGCTTCAGAGGGTTTCAAACACAGAGTGCTCTCTTTGGTGGTCCCACCTTTGAGTGTGGCAGTATGCATTGGATATTGTTGGTCAGCGATGCTCACCTGAGCTTCAGGGTCAGAGTTTTTATTTTTACTATATCCATTAAATAGCTATAACTGTTTATCTCTTTGATTGATTAACTAATTGCCCAATATGGTCGATCCCATCCTCCAGGTAGACTAATACCAGGTGACTCAAAGCCCTCCAACCCTAAGCAAAGAGTCTGCATTGAACCCCTATGAAATAAAATTGAAGCGTTCATTAACCTCTTAGAACTGTGTATTTCAAAATTTTTTACTGTGACCCAGCATAGGTGTGTTTTTTAATGTTTATGAATGTATATATGTAGGGGCGTGTATGTATTAAGCTGTAACCAGTGTTTCTGAAAACACTAGTCCACTACATTTATAAAGAATGTTAATGGCTATCCCCTGAACTGATGGCTTGTAATGAGATTTTAGTTCACAGTTAAAAATCCTGACTCTGAAAATCAGACCATTGAGAATAGTGATGGCTAATTATTAGAAGAAACCAGCTTAAAACTGTAGGACCTGAAGAGGAATTGAGGTTCTCTTGCATGGAGTGGTCTCCAGAAGTACAGACTGGAAAGGATGGTATAGTTGGTGCAAAATGTTATCCAATAGGGAAACTTGGATTTTTAAAATATAAAAATCAGAATGTTCATTTTTGTGCTTTGTTGCTAATTTCTCAAAGCTGCTTAGAATAATTTGATTCATCTTTCCTCAGATCTTTGCATTGCTAATTCTTTCTTTTCATTCAGATTTCAGTATAAGTGGTCTCCTCAGTTAGACTTTCCTTGTGTCCATTTTAAAATAGTCACCCCATCACTTTTAATCCCATCATCCTGTTTTCATTCTTGGCATAGCCATTACCCTTACCTGTTTCCCCCCCCCCCCCCATTTGCCTATCTCCTTCTCTAAAATGTTAGCTCCATTAGATCAGGGGCTTTATCTTGCTCACTGTTTTATTCCCGGTATTTAAACAGCATGTCTGGTAGGTAGTATGTACTCAAATAATATGTCTTAAATGAGTGATCTAGTCTGTGTTCCTCTTAAACCTCAAACAGAATACATTTCTTTTGGTGAGACTAGAGTATACTATAATTATCACTTCCCTTGTTCATTATACTTCTTTCCTGTTTGTGCAGTCTAAGATTGCATTTACTTTTTTGGCAAGCTCATTGTGCCATATATTCATTTAGTTTACAGTGAACTAAAATTTCCTGGTATTTTTCACATGAACTGTTGCACATACTTTTTCTCTCCCTGCCTTTTTTTTTTTAAGTAGGTAGTAGGGTTTGTGTGTGCGTGTGTGCATGTACACATGTGCTCACAAGAATACCCATTTATAGATTTGGCCTTTAAAATTTTTTTCATCAGCATTTTTGAGTATGATCTAAGAGGGAGGCTAATTAAGAACTAATGGTAGGTTTGCTGAAGAGATCTTAAGCTGAATTGAAAGGCTAGAGGAACCCAGAAGATTGACCGGATCCCAGATTTAAGCTGAAAATATTCATTCATTTGGAGGGGCTATGTGCAAGCTGAGGAGGTAGATTCTCTTAGACAGATTTTGGAACATCTCAGTTGACATGCATAGGTTTGCTTCTTCCTATTCTTAAAAGAAATGTAGCATGATTTCTGCCAGGTTCAAACCTAGCATTGGAGTTAAACCCTTCATGAATCTAAATATTACTCTCTTTGAAACTTAGCATGGACATGAGTATAGTAATACTTGAAGAATTATGTCCTCTTGCATCTGTCCCCTCTTCCTTCCCTGATTTTCCTTTCCTAGCCATCCCACCCTCCCACACTGTGTCCTCAAGATCCTAACCTTCTTGTTTAAAGCAGTCAGTGGAGCATTTTTAATTGCCCTTTATCATTTATAAAACCTTAAGTCATTGTGAACTTCCCAGCACTATTCCTACAGGTCAGTGCCTCTTATATTCTTCTTAATTCTGTCTTTTGTACTCTGCGTTTTGAAATCTGGCAAGTTTGCAACCAGTATTTTTAGATATACTACATCTGTCCTTGTTAGAATCATTTCTTATTGAATTGTTGGAATTTGATTTTTGAGTCCTGACTTGCTGAACTGTATTTCCTGACTTTATTGAGCTGTCTTGTGCTTTTGTAAGTTCCAGGCCATATGATGATACTTTTTTTCCTTTAACATCAAAAGGCCTACATTTATGACACACAGCTAGTATGCCTAAGCATGTCGTGGATGCCAAAAGGTCATGTTTAGTTTTTTCATATAATTCCCATCACTTCTACTTCCACAAATAACTTCTCTTGTGGTTAGAGTTACATCCAGAGATGCAGTTTCTCTCACGCCTTCCTTTGCATTCTGCAAGATGAAATTATAATATGATGAAATTAAGTATATTTTGTGATTTCTAAAATGCTTTTGACTTTTTATGTATAGCTACTCTTCAATATTTGATTTTCTCTTGCCTAAAGCTGTAAATCAAATTCAAATACCTTATTTAAAAATTTTTCCTTATTGCAAATGTATTTAAATTAGCCTCCCCTTACCATCATTTTTATGTTAGTAATTACTTGAGTGTTCAAGTAGTTTTTTAAATATCTCAGAATTCTGAAAGTAAAATTGATTTTTCATAATGCATTGTATACAAAAAAACCAGTGTCTTTGAACATAACTAATTCTCAATCTTCTCTTTAAGGATTTGAGGGTTGTTTTTTTTCCCTTTATATTTATTTTATTCAGTTCAGTTCAGTTCAGTCGCTCAGTCATGTCCGACTCTTTGTGACCCCATGAATTGCAGCATGCCAGGCCTCCCTGTCCCTCACCAACTCCTGGAGTTCACTCAGACTCACGGCCATCGAGTCAGTTATGCCATCCAGCCATCTCATCCTCTGTCGTCCCCTTCTCCTCCTGCCCCCAATCCCTCCCAGCATCAGAGTCTTTTCCAATGAGTCAACTCTTCACATGAGGTGGCCAAAGTACTGGAGTTTCAACTTTAGCATCATTCCTTCCAAAGAACTCCCAGGGCTGATCTCCTTCAGAATGGACTGGTTGGATGTCCTTGCAGTCCGAGGGACTCTCAAGAGTCTTCTCCAACACCACAGTTCAAAAGCATCAATTCTTCGGCGCTTAGCTTTCTTCACAGTCCAACTCTCGCATCCATACATGACCACTGGAAAAACCATAGCCTTGACTAGATGGACCTTTGTTGGCAAAGTAATGTCACTGCTTTTTAATATGCTATCTAGGTTGGTCATAACTTTTCTTCCAAGGAGTAAGCGTCTTTTAATTTCATGCCTGCAGTCACCATCTGCAGTGATTTTGGGGCCCCCAAAAATAAAGTCTGACACTGTTTCCACTGTTTCCCCATCTATTTGCCATGAAGTGATGGAACCAGATGCCATGATCTTCGTTTTCTGAATGTTGAGCTTTAAGCCAACTTTTTCACTCTCCTCTTTCACTTTCATCAAGAGGCTTTTTAGTTCCTCTTCGCTTTCTGCCATAAGGGTGGTGTCATCTGCATATCTGAGGTTATTGATATTTCTCCCGTCAGTCTTGATTCCAGCTTGTGTTTCTTCCAGTCCAGCGTTTCTCATAATGTACTCTGCATATAAGTTAAATAAGCAGGGTGACAATATACAGCCTTGACGTACTCCTTTTCCTATTTGGAACCAGTCTGGTGTTCCATGTCCAGTTCTAACTGTTGCTTCCTGACCTGCATATAGGTTTCCCTAGAGGCAGGTCAGGTGGTCTGGTATTCCCATCTCTTTCAGAATTATCCACAGTTTATTGTGATTCACACAGTCAAAGGCTTTGGCATAGTCAATAAAGCAGAAATAGATGTTTTTCTGGAACTCTCTTGCTTTTTCGATGATCCAGCTTTGAAAATATTGTCCAAAGAATTTAGAATGTGATGATTAGTGTTGTCCACCAAATTATGCAACTGTGTGGTGGTTAATTTGCTTACACTATTTCCCTTGTACTGTATAAGGTTTTCTCAAGGCTGTAAGAATGTATTTCACCCATGGGTTTTGTCAGACTGCCTCTACCACACTTCAGTCTCTCTTTTTATCTGGAAGAAATAGAAAATAGCAAATGGATTTACTGCTTTGGAAAGGCTACTGATTCCTCATTCATTGTCTTAAATGTAATGGTTTATGGACTTCGGACCAGTAGTCATCTATGACAATAACTTAGCAGAAGAGTTGAGCTTTGCTGTTATTTCAGTGTGATAGATATTTGTCCTGTCTGTGCCTGAACTCTTTCATCTGCAGTTAGGAATAATTAATATTTGATTAATTTTAATAATTTGATTAATAGGAATATTGTGAAGTCAAATAGGAAATAGTGAAAACTTTTGGGAAGGAAAATTATTTTTGAATTAACATATTCAAGAAATCTTATGGTAAATAGATGGGAAAACAATGGAAACAGACAGACTTTATTTTCTTGGGCTCCAAAATAATTGCAGATGATGACTGCAGCCATGAAATTAAAAGACTCTTGCTTCTTGGAAGAAAAGCTATGACCAACCTAGACAGCATATTAAAAAGCAGAGACATTACTTTGCCAACAAAAGTCTGTCTAGTCAAAGCTATAGTTTTTCCAGTAGTCATGTATGGATGTGAGAGTTGGACCATAAAGAAAGCAGAGTGCTGAAGAATTGATGCTTTTGAACTGTGGTGTTGGAGAAGACTCTTGAGAGTCCCTAGAACTGCAAGGAGATCAAACCAGTCAGTCCCAAAGGAAGTCAGTCCTGAACCTTCATTGTAAAGACTGATGCAGAAGCTGAAGCTGCAATACTTTGGCCACCTAATGCGAAGAGCTGACTCATTGGAAAAGACTCTGATGCTGGGAAGGATTGAAGGCAGGAGGAGAAAGGGACAACAGAGGACGAGATGGTTGGATGGCATCTCAGACTCAATGGACATGAGTTTGAGCAAGCTCCGGGAGGTGGTGAAGGACAGGGAAGCCTGGTGTGTTGCAGTCAGTGGGGTTGCAAAGAGTCAGACATGACTGAACAACTGAACAAGAAGCATTTTAGAAAAGATGCCGTGGGAAGTTTGTATTATTTACCCAAGTGATATTTATATATAATATTTTAATTTTTTGATAGAGTTTCTTTTTCATTTTCTTCTTTTTTATACTTTTCTTTATTTTTATTTTTGGCTGTGCTGGGTCTTTGTTGCTGCATGGGCTTTCTCTAGGTGCAGCAAGCAGGGGGTTACTGTCTAGCTGCAGTGCATGGGCTTCTCACTGTGGTGCTTCTCTGGTTGTGGAGCGCTGGCTTCAGTAGTTGTGGCACATGGGCTTAGTAGACTTAGTTCCTTCAAGGTGTGTGGGATCTTCCCGGAACAGGGATCAAAGCCGTAACTCCTGCACTGGCAGGCAGATTCTTAACCACTGAGCCACCAGGGAAGCCCTAATATTTTAATTTTTTATTAGTGGTGTGATAATTTTGAATTGTTTTATGGAAAGGGCTTTAAATTTTGTACTTGTGATAAAACTCATTCTCTAATTTCTTTTTCTCTCTCTCATACAGTGAAGTGAAGTGAAGTCGCTGAGTCGTGTCCGACTCTTTGCGACCCCATAGACTGTAGCCTACCAGGCTCCTCTGTCCATGGGATTTTCCAGGCAATAGTACTGGAGTGGATTGCCATTTCCTTCCCAAGTTTTCAGTTCCACTGTAGCCTGCCATTTTTCCTTCATTTATTTAAGAAAAGTATTTAACACTGTCACTTTCTTCCCATTTACTTCTTAATCTACTGTAATATGGCTTACACCTCAACCACTGTGTTAAACTATTCTTACCAGTAACCTGGAATATCTTACAGTGCCAGAAAGTAAAGAAGTGTTCAAAATATGGTGCTGGTAAACAGAGCTTAGGAATCAACTTGAAGGAGCTCTAAAAGGTCAAAGATGGAAAAATTTGAATGACAAATAATCATGTTATCAGATTACAACCCATAGAATAAAATAAGTTTATACCAGTCCATGAGTCTATACAAGTATAAATAATTGAATAAGTGAATGACTGAATGAATAGATAAAGAGAAGAGGCAGCGTTTGTTTGTAGTAGAATTCCAGTTGAAAATGTGGAAAGAATGATGGAAATAAATATTTTCCATTAGGGAAATAACCACAGTAATAATAATTGTTAAAGGCAGGAGTCATCAGTTTTAGCTAAAATAACTAGGCAAATATTTATGAGAGGCAAGATATTTGCATAGTCTGATAAGATACTTAATAAATATAAAAGGAGAAATTTATGATAGTCATGGCAGACATTACTTTAACCAAGGGATCAAAGTTAACAGTACCAGTTATAAGACATACTGTCATCACAGTAAAGCCTGATACAGTGATGCAGTGAGGTGGGCACAATATCACATTACAGCAGTAACAATAGTATCTGACATTTCTGAGTATTTGTGTGCCAGACGCCACACTAAGCACTTGACTAGCATTATCTGTTAGGCCTCACAATAGCCCTAGAAGATAGACACTATTATTATCTCCATTTTACAGATGATGAAACTGGGACCCAGGGCTGGCTGAGTCCAAAGCGCTTTGCTTTAATCACAACATTATGCTGAGAACAGCTTTTAGTGTCATTAGTAATTTGTGGACTGATGAATTCAGTATATTTAATGTTCTCAGTAATGAACTTCATGAAATTTTGTGGTTTAATGTGTTTAAGATATAATTTTGTTTAGAAACAAAAGACGAAGCTTTGAACAATATGGCATTGAAAAAGCAACACAAACTAATGTAAAATAGGTTAAATATTATTTGTTTTTATATCATGTATAACCTTTTTGTAAACAAAAAAGTTTTCATGAAATATTTGATATTTTTATTGAAACCACTTAGCAACCCTAACGGAGAAGGCAGTGGCACCCCACTCAGTACTCTTGCCTGGAAAATCCATGGACGGAGGAGCCTGGTCGGCTGCAGTCCATGGGGTCACTAAGAGTCGGGCACGACTGAGCGACTTCACTTTCACTTTTTACTTTCATACATGGAGAAGGAAATGGCAACCCACTCCAGTGTCCTTGCCTGGAGAATCCCAGGGGGAGCCTGGTGGGCTGCCGTCTGTGGGGTCGCACAGAGTCGGACACGACTGAAGCGACTTAGCAGCAGCAGCAGCAGCAGCAACCCTAAATGTAAAAATCTGGTCCTATTACTTCTCTGTATGTAGTCAATTACTGATTCCCTATTTCAGTTTAGCATAAAGTCCAGATATTTTAGCATAACTTACAACACTTGATAATCTAACCCATTACCTTTCTGTCTTAATTGCTTATCATTTTTCCACATGCATTGTTTTCTTGTCATGACAAATTACTTGTTATTCCCAGAATATAACTGTTCAAATTTCTTTGTTATATATAACATTTCATGTGTACACAAAATCAGAGTATCTGTCACTCAGCTACAACAGCCATCAGTTTATAGGCAATTTTTTGTCTAGATGACCCTATGGCTATCATACCCACCCCCTCCAGCAACTATCTTGAAACACACCTCAATGATATTGTGTCATCTGTAAATATTTCAGTTTATATACCCAAAAGACAAAGGTTTTTGCTTTAAAATACAACTTTAAAATTAGTTTCACCCTTAATAACTATTATTCCTTCATAATCAAATATCCAATCAAAGTTAAAATGCCCTAGTATTAACAAATATGGTCTTACACACTTTCTCGGGTCTGTATCAAGACAAGGGCCACATATTGCATTCAATTGATATGAATTTTGAGTGTCTCCTTTCTTTTTTCTTTTTAATTTTGGCATTACATTTAGTCTTAAGTCTCTTGATCTGTGGTTACACTTTGTTTCTTACAGTTTCTCTGTGAAGAAACTGAGCCATCTGTCTTTAAAGTTTCCCACGTTCTGGATTTTGCTGAATACATTCCCATGGTATGCTCTAACATGTTTTCTCTCTCTGTATTTCCTGTCACATAATAATAAATTTTTATTTAAAAAAAAATAACTTTTCATGAATATCTACTATTTGTCTGAACTACTATGTGGATGATTAAAATAAATGAAATACAATAATATTATCTTATCAATGTAAAATTCAGGACTTATGACAATAAAAGAGAATGTCATCATTAGGTAAAAGTGGAAACCTGGATACTAGCACAAGTCATAAGAATAAGCCTTTTAATTTGTGAATATGGGAGTTCACAGATGTAAAGAAAACAAAATAAAATAATTGCCTCACGTCTATCAAAAACTCTGAAAACAAATCTATGGGTAAAACTCAGAAGACTTTGACATAATAATTTGGATCAATTTTTCCTGCTTTTTTTTTCTCTTTAACAGCAAGTCTTTATTGGTACCCTTGGAAATAATGTTATGTAATGCATGCATAAGAAGTTACCACTAATGTTTGATAAATATTATTAAAATCAACTATAAATTTATTGTTTTTAGAGTTTAGTTTAATATGAATACTTAAGGAAATAATTATATAATTCATCCTAAAATAAAAATATTAAAAACTAGCATCCTGGCTTACTATAAACAGTTTAACAGAACTAAAATGCCTTCTAAGTTAGGTTTATAATATCAAATTGTTTTCATATATTTACTTTACATTTATTTATTAAAAAATTTTTTTTATTTGACTGTGCTAAGACATGTAAAGGATCTCAGTTCTCCAACCAGAGATCAAACCTACACCCCCTGCAGTAGAAGCTCAGAGTCTTAACCACTGGACCACCAGGGAAGTCCCTTTGCTTTCCTTTTGATGGCAGAGTTTTTAACTCTTCCCTTTTGACTTCCATTTCAACACTCGTGATACTCACCTACCATTTTTGTAGTTTTCTTTTTGTTTTTCTTCTTTTGACTCCTTTTCATCTCCAGCTATTCAAAACTTGATATTTTGGGTTGCACTACTGGTTCTCTTCTTTTATTCTGTTGTCTCTTGGCAGTAAAACTCAGTCTTGCTCAAGTTTCATTATCTCTGTTCTGTTGTATATTCTCTTCCATTGGATGCTCCATTCACCTCATCCCCAAAGTCTGAATCCTGAGAGTCCTCTCTTCTGAGAAAAGTTGGAAGGTTTTTAGCTATAATACAGTTTAAATATGTTGTTGAAAATTCCTCATTTTGTGTTTTATTATTACCAAAGAATTATATCAGTTTTGTTACTTGAGATACTTTATTCCTTTGTATTGTTGTAAAAATGTGTGAAATAGAACTTTAATTTTTTTATATTTTTCCCTAAGAAAGGAACCTGTGCTCAATAGTAGACGTATGGTAGTCATGTGACCATTCTCCCCTTCTTTTTGAAGATTTTTGATTTCCATTCATATCTACACACTGGTGATTCAAGTTTTTAACTGTTTGTATGTGGTGTTGGAGAAGACTCTTGAGAGTCCCTTGGACTGCAAGGAGATCCAACCAGTCCATTCTGAAGGAGATCAGCCCTGGGAGTTCTTTGGAAGGAATGATGCTAAAGCTGAAACTCCAGTACTTTGGCCACCTCATGGGAAGAGTTGACTCATTGGAAAAGACTCTGATGCTGGGAGGGATTGGGGGCAGGAGGAGAAGGGGACGACAGAGGATGAGATGGCTGGATGGCATCACCGACTCAATGGACGTGAGTCTCAGTGACCTCCGGGAGTTGGTGAGGGACAGCGAGACCTGGCGTGCTGCAATTCATGGGGTCGCAAATAGTCAGACACGACTGAGCGACTGATCTGATCTGATCTGATGCAACTGAAATATTTGAAATGGATGAATTGAGAATGGGCCAGTATGTGGGAAAATTATTCCACCAAGAGGAGAAAGAATTGAGTTCCTGCTTAGATTTTGACGTCTCTAGCTCCTTACCCAAATCTCTTTGCTTCTTTCATGAAAGAAAAGAGGAGTAACTGTGGTATTAAAACTTTCTAATTTTTAAGAGGTAGCATTCATAAAGGCTGGATACCACTCTTTTTCATTCTATTCTACTTCATTTTTTTAGTACTAGTCTGGACCTACTAAATTTATACTGTGACTTGTTATTAGGTCATGGTTTATGATTTGAAAAACACTTATATCATAAATCCTTGAGTTTCTCCAACATTGAAATATGATATACAGGGTCTTCTGTATATTCTTCCAATTGCTATCAAAATAATTGATATGTCACATATATCAAATCTTTATGATTTGCTATGACTTGTTTTTATAAATATTTGTATTTTATGTATTTTTTTTTCATTTAGCATACCCAATCCTTGGGGAGGAAGACCTTTGCCTTTATTTTTTGCAAGTTGTGTTTTGAAACTGGGACAAACCTACAGAGAAATCAAAAATGAAATACAGAAATATTCTATTACTTTGTAAAGAATTGGAGAGTGCACTGCAAATCTGATGTTCCATTACCCCCAAAGACTTGATCTATTTCCTATTTAATAATAAATATTTGGGCTTCCTGGTGGCTCAGATGGTAGAGTCTGCCTGCAATGCAGGAGACCTGAGTTCTGACCCCTGGGTTGGGAAAATCACCTGGAGAAGAGAATGGCTATCCACTCCAGTATTCTTGCTTGGAGAATCCCATGGACAGAAGAGCCTGGCGGGCTACAGTCCATGGGGTTGCAAAGAGTTGGACACAACTGAGCAACTAACACACAATAAGTATTAATACATATTACTAATAATAAATATAATAAATATTGTACAGATAATATTTTCCTATATAACTATAACCATAACAAGTGGGAAATTAATACAGCAGGAGCTGTTGGGACTGAGAGAAAGATTGGACAGAATATGTTGAATGCTTATGTGGGCGAAAAAGAAAAATTATAACATTGAGAAAAGTTACTATTAACTACCCTTTTGTATATTTGTGTAAATTGGGAAATTGCCTACATTAAAAATGATTAGTTAACATTTCAGTGTTCATGTTCCATGAGAATATAGTTTTAAATATATTTTTATATAATATAGTTTTAAAATCACTAGTAAAGTAATGCTCAAAATTCTCCAAGCCAGGATTCAGCAATACGTGAACCGTGAATTTTCAGATGTTCAAGCTGGTTTTAGAAAAGGCAGAGGAACCAGAGATCAAATTGCCAACATCCACTGGATCATGGAAAAAGCAAGAGAGTTCCAGAAAAACATCTATTTCTGCTTTATTGACAATGCCAAAGCCTTTGACTGTGTGGATCACAATAAACTATGAAAGATTCTGAAAGAGATGGGAGTACCAGACCACCTGACCTGCCTCTAGGGAAACCTGTATGCAGGTCAGGAAGCAACAGTTAGAATTGGACATGGAACACCAGACTGGTTCCAAATAGGAAAAGGAGTACGTCAAGGCTGTATATTGTCACCCTGCTTATTTAACTTATATGCAGAGTACAACATGAGAAACTCTGGGGTGGAGGAAGCACAAAATGGAATCAAGATTGCCAGGAGAAATATCAGTAACCTCAGATATGCAGATGACACCACCCTTATGGCAGAAAGTGAAGAACTAAAGAGCCTCTTGATGAAAGTGAAAGAGGAGAGTGAAAAAGTTGGCTTAAAGCTCAACATTCAGAAAACGAAGATCATGGCATCTGGTCCCATCACTTCATGGCAAATAGATGGGGAAACAGTGGAAACAGTGTCAGACTTTATTTTCTTGGGCTCCCAAATCACTGCAGATGATGATTGCAGCCATGAAATTAGAAGATGCTTACTCCTTGGAAAGTTATGACCAACCTAGACAGCATAGTAAACAGCAGAGACATTACTCCGTCAACAAAGGTCCATCTAGTCAAGGCTATGGTTTTTCCAGTAGTCATGTATGGATGTGAGAGTTGGACTATAAAGAAAGCTGAGTGCCAGAGAATTGATGCTTTTGAACTGTGGTGTTGGAGAAGACTCTTGAGAGTCCCTTGGACTGCAAAGAGATGCAACCATTCCATCCTAAAGGAGATCAGTCCTGGGTGTTCATTGGAAGGATTGATGTTGAAGCTGAAATTCCAATACTTTGGCCACCTAATACGAAGAGCTGACTCATTTGAAAAGACCTTGATACTGGGAAAGATTGAGGGCAGGAGAAGAAGGGGACAACAGAGGATGAGATGGTTGGATGGCATCACTGACTCAATGGACATGAGTTTGGGTAAACTCCGGGAGTTGGTGATCGACAGTGAGGCCTGGCATCCTGCGGTTCATGGCGTTGCAAAGAGTCGGACATGACTGAGCCACTGACTGAACTGAACTGAATAGTAGAAGGAATGTTTGATTATAAATATTTGATTGTCTACTGTTAAGATTCATCGTTAAATGGATTTTGAATCGAGTAATAAAATCTATTGAGAAGCTTTGTACGAAAAGTGAGATATTTTGAAATCACCCTCGGTTCTGTGAATAGTGTCAGTGAGTTAAGATATTGAAAGAAAATGGCAAGAAAATCTATATCTTATATTCCAACCCTTACTTCTTTCTGAGGATCTAGTCCCAAATTTCCAATTACTCAAACTTTCCATTTCAAGCTCAGTGTGAAAAGAATTAAATCATGTACCCATACACACCCTCTCTCAACTAGATTTCCTGTTTGTCTTCTCCTGTACTAGTACTTGGTCTAGAAAACAAGTATTGACTCTTCCTGCTTGTCAGCCGTACCCACCCATGTATAGTTTATTTCTACATCTTGGAAAGAGGACTGGAAAAAACTGAACTTGTTTCTTGCATCGTTACTAGTATCTCTGCAATTTTGAGAAAGTCATTTACTTTCTTTTGTATTCAAATTAATCTCTATAACTTCGGGTATTTGAACCAGTCTCTGTAATATATTGGTATTTGAACCAATCCATGTAACTTACAATACAAATACAAAACTTACTTGTATTATACAGTGGTTAAGAGCATGTTTTCCATTATAAGGCTTTCTGCCTCCTCATCCCTGGTCCATCTTGCAGTAGCCGTGTGGTTTCAGGCAAGTTATTTCTCTATGCCTTAGTGCGTGCTTGCTTGGTCACTTTAGTCGTGTCCGACTCTCTGCGACCTTATGGACGGTAGCCCGCCAGGCTCCTCTGTGCATGAGATTCTCCAGGCAAGAATACTGGAGTGGGTTGCCATGCCCTCCTCCCGGGGATCTTCCCAATCCAGGGATCCAACTTGTGTCTCTTATGTCTCCTGAATTGGCAGGCAAGTTCTTTACCACCAGCGCCACCTAGGAAGCCTCTATGCCTTAGTATCCTTAGCTATAAAATGAGGATATAGTAGTACATATCTCACAGAGTTGTTTTTGTTTTTTCATTTTTATTGGAGTATAGTTGGTTTACAATGTTGCATTAGTTTCAGGTGTACAGCAATGATTATACATATATTTATATATATACATCCACTTTTTTAAAAGATTCTTTTCCCATATAGGCCATTACAGAGAATTGAGTCAAGTTCCCTGTACTAAACAGCAGGTTCTTATTAGTTTACGTCTTTCATATGTAGTAGTGTGTATATGAGGCTTCCCAGGTGGCTCAGGAGTAAAGAATCCGCCTACCAAGCAGGAGATGAGGGATTGATCCCTGCGTCAGGAAGCTCCCCTGGAAATGAAAATGGCGACCCACTGCAGTATTCTTGCCTGGGCCTGGTGGGCTACAGTCCATGGGGTTGCAAAAAGTCAGACACGACTTAGTGACTAAGCAGCCACAGTGGTAATGTGTATATGTCAATTTCAGTCTCCCATTTATTCCCCCCTCCCATCCTCTGGTAACCATACATTTGTTTTCTACATGTACTCTACTTCTGTTTTGTAAATAAGTTTATTTGTACCCTTTTTTAAGATCACAATAAGCAATATCATATGATACTTATCTTTCTGTGTCTGACTGTCTTCACTGAGTATCACAGTCTCTTGGTGCATCCATGTTGCTGCAGATGGCATTATTTTGTTCTTTTTTATGGCTAATATTCCATTGTATATTTGTAGCACATCTTCTTTATCCATTTCTTTGTTGATGTACATTTAGGTTTCTTCTGTGTCCTGGCTATTGTAAATTGTGTTGCAGTGAACATTGGAGTGCATGTATCTCTTTGAATTTTGGTTTTCTTCGTAGGGTTGTTTTTAAGATTAACTGAGTTACTGTACTGTAGATCCTTGAACAATGTGGGGTTAGCGACTCACTGAAAGACCCAATTATAATTTATAGTCAGTGTTCCCTTTATGTGATTCCTCCATATTTGCAGTTCATGATTCCTCCGTATCTGTGGTCCCACATCCTTGGATGAAACCGGTGGTGGATTATGTAGCACTGTAGTATTTATTGGAAAAAATCTGTATATAAGTGGACCCAGGCAATTTAAATCCACATTGTTCATGTGTATATCATATTAGGCATAGTGCCTAGAACATAGTAAGGATAATATGTGTTAGCTCTTATTATTATTTCTAAAAATTATTTGTGCCCCTAAGTCTCTCATTTTGAAATACTACTGTAAGAATCTCTCCCATTTGCTATACCTCTCCATTATCACTATTACCCTATTACTCAGGATTGAATTAATTATTACATGTAAAATGCTTAGAATTGTGCCTGTCACCTAATAAGCATTTGGTGTTAGCCATTATTATTGGTTATTATGATTTTTACATAGATGACCTCTCAGGTTACTAAGATTCTTTTCTTGCCATTAATGATCCTATGCCTTTACTATCCTTGCCTGCTCTTTACTTTAGTCTTTCTAGGATACTATTCATATAATGTAGCTCCATTTCGGGAGCTTTGATGCCTAAAAGGAAAAAAAAACTAAAAACAGGTTCTTTGATGCAGATGTTAGATGATCTGCCAAGACCAGTTGAAAAAATGGCATTAATGAAAGAGGAAAATGTGAATTTTGAAACAGTGAAAATTTTGTTTTAGGTATTTCATTCTACTAAAATAGTCTCAGTATTTTATAGGAGAAAAATGGTATTAATTATCAAATTCAGGAGGACTTGCTACTTATTTTTAGTAACTGACCAAAACTCAAATTGTTATATGAAAAACTCAACAGTTTAGTTGAAACAGAATGTGGAGAGTAAAGGTCAGGAATGTTTTAGGAGTTTTTTGAGGTTAGGAAAATAAATTAATGTATGAATTCAGGTTTTAGAGAAAATTTTAAGTAGGATTAGTTATTCTTTATAGACAGATCTTATGTGTTCATTTCAAAATTTTAAGCTTCTTTTTAGAATTTAAATGAAAATAGCTTCAGTTCTCTGTTTTAAAAATAACATTGTTAGCTTTTTGTTAGGAGAATAATGAGAGACCTTATCTAATTTCTTAAAGAGAAGTCACTTGTTATGTGTTCATTTGCATGACCTCCTCTTTAACCCTTCACTCCTCTTCAGCTGTGTTTATGCTTTAAATATTTTAGAATTATCACGGAGAAAAGTATTTTTCTCTGGTAATAATTGCATTGGACTTTTTTTTTTAATGATGATAGCTACATAAAGCCACTTCACTACTGTTTTCGTTTTCAAATAATTTTTTGAAATCAAGTTTTTACGTATATTTTTTAAAAACTTTACTACAGGAAATGGTAGAGTGAGAGTTAAATATGTTACATGGAGGGAAGAACAGTCCATTGGGGGTTAAATTGCAGAGTCTAATGGAATAATAACTGGTAGCACCATCTGCTGGCCTACTTCCGCAGAAGGAGTCAGTATTTTTAACGACATCTCTAATATTCATGCTGATGCATTTTGATGCTTTGTGCATTCATTTCTTTCTGTGCTTTGTTGGAATCTGGCTATCTGCTTACAGCTATTGAGGAAACTCAGCTTTTTAGGAGGGGTTTACGCCTTTTTCATATCTAATTAGGATGAACAGTGGATATAAACTTGCCAAGGCAGAAATGTGTTGATAAATCACAATGTGTATTTGTGGAGGGTTGTGCATCTCTTGGTTGCAGCTTGCTAAATAGGCCATTTAGGAATCTTCTTTCAATGCTTTTTTCTTGAGCACTGCCTGGGGTGGTGAAAAAGCAGAGGGCAAGCCTTTGTCTGACGCCAAAAATGTCTTCAGTGAAGAGGCCAAGAGGAAGGGTAAGTGAAAGCCTGAATGAGTGGGAGGAGGAGGGGTTCTTTGGGCTAAAAGGCTAATGGGATTGAATAACCTTCCTTATTACTGGCTGCTGCTGCGGGAGTCGTACTGCATCGCCATCTTGAGCTTGTTGCTGTTTTCTCGCGTCTTGGTTATTTGTTATAGCCTGTAGGCCTTAAGGTGGCATTTTAGTGAGCGATTCTAAACCCTCCTTCCTTTCTCAGTGCTGTAGCACTGCTATGAAACCTTTGATGAGGCAGGTATAGAAAAGATATCCAGTGAAGCACACTGGAATCAGCATGAAAATGTGTTTGGAAATTCCTGGTGGTTTTTTCCCTTGCTGTAGTCAGAGGCATGTTTACGGGTAAGAATGTAACAAAACTGTAATCTAAGAATATGTGGATGAATGCGTGTTTGAAGAGGATATTCTTTTTAAAATGCTGTTGATTTGCTTCCTGTGATATTGCTAAAATATTAATAATTTTAACGTAAAACTATAAATTTGTTTTTTTCCAGAATTGCTTGAGCAAAATATTATGATATAGAAAGAGAAAAAAATCCTTATTTAACTCTTTCACAGAAGAACTAAAACTTTCTCTAATTTTTAGTATGGTTTTGTCTGTTTACTAACTAGCTATATTGCCGCATAGACTGCACATTAAAATGATTTAAATGGTTTCAGGTTCTAGTTCCAGTTTCTTGTAAAGCAGAGAGGCTTTGTTTTTCTAAAAATCATAATAAACTATGGGGAGTAGTCATTTTAAATAAAAATTGATATTTTAAATTTGTTAATAATTTTCAGAGTTCTGGAATGAAGAGGAAAGAAGATACTTATTCCAAATGCTCAGAATATTTATATGACTTAATTTGGATTAGCTGTATTTATAGGACAAAATTTGAATCAGCTAATTAAGAATGCTATGAAAATATCAGTGAATCTATATTACCCTTCTTTAATCCTCATTTTTAAAAGCGATAGTTCGGCTTTTTATTTTATACCTAGACTAATATCTAAATCAGCAAAGTGTTTTAATTTTAAACTGTAACACATATATTTGCTTATGTATTTTACTTCTTTAAGCTTAATTCTAAAGTTTTGGTTGTGTGTGTTAATTGTTTAAATGTACTTTTATATATTGTGTAAAAATTATTTTGATTTCTCTAGCCTCCATCTTCCAAGAAGAGTGATGGTTCTGGGACATACACTAAGTTGCAGAATACCCAGGTGAGGATCATGTCCGAGAAGAAGCAGAGAAAAAAGGTGGAATCAGAAAGCAAGCAAGAAAAGGCTAATCGTATAATATCAGAGGCCATAGCAAAAGCAAAGGAGCGAGGGGAACGCAATATTCCACGAGTAATGAGCCCTGAAAACTTTCCTAGTGCTTCAGTTGAAGGAAAAGAGGAAAAGAAAGGAAGAAGGATGAAGTCCAAGCCAAAGGACAAAGAGAGCAAAAAAACAAAAACTTGTTCTAAGTTAAAAGAGAAGACAAAAATTGGGTGAGTTGGTTAAGAATTAAATCTTCTTCCTTAGAAGTTTTTGTAAAAGCACAGTCTGTCTAATCTTCTACTTTTGATTTGCGTGTGATGTGTTTACTCTCACTTTGGAGTTTTAAGTTGTGTACCTCATTGCCTTTTTGAATGAATTAGGTATTGATAATATTCCAGAATTTTACTAAATTTACTGATATGTGAACATACCTTTTTGTTAATAAAAAGAATTTAAAATAAGAAAATATTTTATATATAAAATAGAAAAAGGAAAAAAATCCACATTGCTGTGCCAGTTCCAAATTTACTTTATTTAAA
Source organism: Bubalus kerabau (assembly GCF_029407905.1). NCBI lineage: Eukaryota > Metazoa > Chordata > Mammalia > Artiodactyla > Bovidae > Bubalus > Bubalus kerabau. The sequence continues at coordinate 24,814,926 of NC_073640.1, forward strand.
ATTTAAAAGCGCCTTGAAATTCTTTATAATTGTAGATTTATTTCTCTCTCAGTTGTACTTCACTGGGTACTTCATAGTTTGGAAACATGAAATATAATATTTTCTCATAAACCCACAACTTTGAATTAAATGGAATGGCAAGGAAACTAAGACCATTTAAATCAACAATAAGCAGCTCTCAATTCTTACAGACTTACTTCCTTATAGTCTTTCTGATTTACTTTATGTAATAAAGAGGCCAGGTGAGGATTAATCCTCCCAAGAGAATTATAAGGATAAAGAATTGCTTTTGGAGGGTACATTAATCCTAGGTGTTTTTATTTGACTACTTATTTTCAAAAAATAAAGTGTAATAACTATTATTTGTTTTATGTGTATGTTTATTTTATGTATGCAAGGGTAAAACTAATCTAAGGCCAACAGAGTTTAGACTTGTTTTTATGGGAATATTTGGTTATTTTTGAAGGCTTTATATGAAATTTTAATAAAGTATTTAATTTTTGTCCACATAAAAGAGTACACAATAAAGGAGAAATTTCATTATTATTAAAATCTTCATTTGCTTAAGAAATTATTTATATATTGTATAGATATTTAGAACTAGATTTATAACAGTTTATTCACAGCATTTTAAATGCAACCATCAAACTAAGTTATATCATTAGGTCATGAAGTCTTTCAGTCCAAATCTTTAAATAATATGGGCTCTCTTGTTATAATAGAGAAATAATTAATATTATTGATTTTATATTTTATTTGCAGATAGCTAACATTAAATTTGAAGTTTAGATTTTTGTTCCTTTTATGTTTAAAGGTTTTGGTATGAAAGTATCTTATTATTTCAATATTTTGTCTAGTTTTAATTTAGGAAACCCCATATATAATTCTTTAATGTATTAAAAGTTACTGTGATTAAAATTTTCCAGTTTTAACTTGTACAGGGATATGGACAAAGTAGTAGTACTATTTGAAAGGATATTTAAAATAATCATAAGAGGAAACCTTAGAGAGCCTTCAAGAGTTACAGTAAGTTTAAATGGGGGAATGGGAGGATAACTAGAGGAAAGGAAAAGATAACAGAGGTGAACCTGGTTCAAGAAAAAAAACTATATAAAGGGAAATTAGAAATAATAAATTATAATACAGAAACATGGATTTTTTTAAAAGCGTAGATTAATATGGTAGGGGATAGTAATACATGAGAGTATCTGTGGTCTGTGATATTTGTATTTTTGTTAGAAATAGATTAGTAACGATAAATTATTTTAATATTGTACAGCATGATCAATTTAGTGTACTTGTTTTTTAGAGATAGCATTCATGAGAAGAGGTCAGAATTATATTGGAAAGATATTTCTATGGTCAGGTATTAAGTGATAGAAAAATCACTTGCTGAAAGTGGATGAGTTTTTGATAGAGGAATTTATAAGTTGCAGGCAAGTAGAACTGAAGCTTGCCCATATATTATTAAGCTATTGGGAGTGCAGCAGTTTTTTGACCATCTGTATTAGACAACCAGAGATTACTTTCATGTTGGAAGAAAAAGCGTGGATGAAAATGAAATTCATATACAACCTGGAGTTCTGTATTGGTCACTTGAAATATTTCATTACTGTGCTTTCCAGTTAGCCCACTACATTGTATTATTTTGAATTTGCCGAGTTTTTAATTTTTTGTGAAGAACGATCCTTTAAAAAGTTAAGTTTATTTGCATCATTTTAATAGTATTTCATGATGTATTAAATATTTTCTTGTAAAGGTTTTTTCTTAGTTTTAAAAGAATCGAACTTTTGCTAGTATCAGATGATTTATATCAGATAAAATTAAAGCGAGTGTGTGCTGGAACTTAACCAGGAGCATTAATGAATGCTCATTAATGAAACATAAATTTTAAAAATAGCTAAATTTGTAAACAGTAAGTTATGATTGTATAGTCAGAGTTGTCCATTTAACGCACATATGTGATATCATATAATCTAGGAATTATTATATACTAAGACTAATCTGAAGAAAACCAATACTGCCTCTGCTTGCTAATATGCGTGAAACCTTTGTATTTTTTCTGCCACTTTCATAGGTTAATTTTTTAAAATACGAGGAATAGAGTTTCCTTTTCAGAGACTTTGATATAGTGTCATTTAATCTTTGCAGCAATTCTGACTTAGACTGGGCATGCAGTATGATAATGAGGTTAAGTGCTTTGACTTTGGAATTAGTTGTACTTATTCACATTACCCCTTTATCACTTACAAGCAGTGTGACTCTGGACAAATACTTAACCTCTCCAAATTTTAGTTTACTCATACATAAAATAAGGATAAAGGTAGTGCTTGCCTTATAGTGTTACATTGAGGGTGAAATGATTTAATAACATTTAAAGCATATAGAACGATACCTGTAAATAATGTTAGCCGTTATTTTCTGAAAACATAAATAAGCATTTAGCTATTTAAGGAAAAACCCAAGGCTAGGAGCTATGCCCCTTGTTTGAAACTTAAGTTCTCACCTATCTGCTTAGGTTCTCTTTCTATTAAGGCTCTCTTCCTGAATAAGATGAATTTAAAAATGAAGCAGACAAAATAAAAACAGAAACAGTTGGTAAAACTGATAAGAAGGAGAGTAGTTTCACTTACTAATACTTTTTTTCTTATTGGTATGCCTCGTTTATCAGATTAGCTAGAGTGGCATTTAGGACAGGTGGGTGAATTTTGTTTTGAAACATGCTTGGAGTTTGAAAGGAATTACATGGTTATATGGAAGGGGTGGTGTGAGTTAAAATGGAAATGCCATGTATAAAATGAAGAGTGAGGTATAGGACTTTTTCTGCTTTGACATTTTTCATGATCTTGGCAGTCAGGTTATAACAAGCCACCTTTCAAATAGAAGAGTGGGTATTTCTTTAATGATCTTTGCTACATAATAGAAGCTCCATGAATGGAAAGGAGTGAATTTTATGAGAAGAATGAATGAATTGAAGATTAGATTTTAAATGATGCCAAATGGTTGCATTTGGTTTGTTAAAATCAGAAATGGCAAGCTAATCCTTCACTAAGTCACAGGAGCAAAATTAATGGTTTAGTAGTGATAAAGTAAATTCTAAAATAAATTCATTCTAAGACTTCTAGTAGAATTTTTCCTATAGCTTGGTTTTAGATTTGATTGAAGCATTTTTAGGTTTATGTTTTATAGCTTTGACATTTAAACTTTGTTTCCATGTTGTCAATTATGATTTATACCTCTTAGGATTAGACTATCAGACTGACAAGTAGAATGCTTTTTACACTTAAAAATGTTCTTGTAGCCCTGTAAATTTAATCAGTAAAGGTAAAACCTTCACGATTAAAAGTTAAAAAAAACTTTTTTGTATTACTCATAATTATTCTTTCTGTTGTTACAAGAGTGGCAGTTAACAAGTGCTAGAAGTAGCTTTTCTCTTTAGTTGAAGCAGAAAACATCTAAATTAGGAAATATTTATCAAAGCAAGTTGGAATTAAGGGTGTCATGTTATAAAGAAAAACAGTAAAACGTTTAATAAGATTTGGAAATTACATTGTGCCCTTCTTTGCGATTGTCATTCTGAGTGCCCAAGGGATGAGCAAAATAACATTTATTAATTACCTACTATGCATATACATATATATGTATGTTTGTATTTTTAAACAAAACAAACATGTAAGTATATCCATATGTGTGTCTAGAGAGAAACACACATTTAAATAATAATATAAGAGGAAAATCATATGAACAAAATCTGAGGGGAAAATAAGAGAAATCAGCAGAAATTGGGAATTATCACTTTATATTGCATGATAGTGAAATAACAAATGAGAGCCTTCCCTGGTGGTCCAGTGGTTAAGACTCCACCCATCTACTGCCAAGGGGTGGGTGTTCATCCCTGGTCAGTCAGCTACTCCACATGTCACAGGAAGTAACGACTGAGACCTGATTGCAGACATTCAGAGTAGTAGGAATTTAGTGTGTGTTTGGATAAAATATAAATGTATTAATTAAATGTTTCTCAGCATATGATAAGAAAGCACTTTCAAAAATGTGTGGTATAAATTTATTATGTATTTTTAATTGTTAATCATGCCATTAGTAGACTGTGTAAGTTCTATAATTTTTAAATGCTAAGAAGATAAAATGTTTTATTGATTTGACTATTTCTAAACTTAAGTTCAATGAAAATCTGAAATATTCATCTGCAGAAAGAATTAATGTATACTTTATATATTATTATGAATTTAAGATTTATAGGTCCATTTTTAATACATATTTTTATATAAGATGTATTATAAGGTTTATCACTAGCAAATAATGTGTGATTATTTCATTTAATCTAAAATGTCATTGATTATGACACTATTATTTTATGTGTCAGTTAGAAAAAATATATTAACAGTTAAAACTTTGGCATACTTTTGATTATTAGGTGAATCTTGATTTCATAGATGTTAATTTGTGGGGGAAAGGTGTACTTTAGAGACACTATAGTATTTGATTTTAATTTTCCTATTTTGTCAGTGTTTCTAAGCATAAATTTTTTTTTAAAGAAAGGAAATAAGTTTTTTAAAGAATAAGGATTAAACTATGCTGATACATATACTGACTATGATTAGCTAATACTTGGACCTTAGTGACTATTTATATGAAACAACTCAGTGAAATAAACATTTTGAAAAAAAATGATGCCCAATCTTAAACTGGAAGTGATTATTTATTTGTTTTACTTAGTATTATTTTTTGTCCATGCCACATGATGTACTGGATCTTAGTTCCCAGCCAGGGATCAAACTCATGCCCCCCACAGGAGAAGTGCAGAGTCCTAACTACTGAACCTCCAGGGAATTCCCTAAACAGGAAGTAATTTATAATCCACCTTATTAAAGACCTGGAATACAGTCCTCCTTTCATAAATTTAAAGATTAACTAAAAACCATTTTAAAAGTTGATTGTTTTTTTCAAAGTAAGTTTAAGCTAGAGTCTTGAGTTGAACTTTAAACTGGAATAATTTCATCAAGTTAAATATGTTTCTTCTTAAAAAAAAAAAATACACATGTATATATCTGATGATTTTAAAAATAGCCCCAGTGCCTGCAACTGGGCTTACAAAGAAAAGAAAATTATAATGTAAAATAGTAGGTTTGCTTGTTTCCTCTATGTTTGATGAATTGGATGCATTAATTACAACAAATGGACTAAATTGGATAAGATTCATTGTTTGTCCAATTATTGCAATGAGAGAATCTACAAGGGGCAATTACAGATTGACACCGCATAGAATGTAGCTTGTTACACAGCTTCTACTAATAACACGTGGGCAGGATTTAGATGAGTGCATAAATTACATCTGAAAATCAAATATAACCAACCGTCAAGTATATAAACACTGAGGTTTTCTAGTATGTGTACTTATCAAATGAATTAACATTTCAAATTTATACTTAGTTTGAAATTGCCCTTTGCTGTCTGAAAACAAGCTATGTTTTGATATTTAGTTCTTTTACATGCCTGGACACTTGTTGCTGCAGTTTGCTAACATTGATAACAGATCCTTTTAATGTTTTAAAAAACAAAACTTGCTTAAAGTCTTTATTATCATTATAGTCTGTATTACTTTGTTGCTTTACTTTGTGACATTTCTAAAAAGCAGACTATCGATTTATTTGAAGAATGTACCTATAATGACATTTTATTTTAGAATCAACATAGTAAACTTTCTGTAATTCATCATAGAGGAATGGAATGCTCTTTGGTAATTGGATATTTTACTTAACTGATTTTATCATATTTCTTCTACTTTTGGATCATCTGATTTCCTTCAGATAACATTTGTGGCTATCAGTTGTCATTGTACAGGCAATAGATACCCCTGGTTGTTCAGAAATCAACAAACTTTAACCGTGGTATTTTCTAAAATATAATGTAGTTTCATAATCCTCTTTATTCATTAAAGTGTATTTATTGATATTAAATTATCTAGTTACTGGTTGAAGTATAGTATCATTTTATTTTAAAATCAGTAAGATATGTTGAAAATAGCAGAGTAGGAGTAAGGAGACTTTTGTCTTTTACTAGACGTGTGGTTTTGGCAATTTGTTTTATCTTTTAGGGCTAAAGTTTCTCTGTTTAGTGGGACTGAGGACCTCCTCACCTATATATGAACTTTTCTCAGGGTCAGCTGAGATATTATAGACAAAAGCACTTTGAAATTTTAAGTATTCTGTAAGTATAGAATAGTTTTATTATCCTGAATATTTGTTCCTGGAGTTTTCTTCACTAATTATTTTTTGAGCCAGTGGTTCCGAAACCTGGTGGGAATTCTTATAAAGTCTGATAAGGGATCCCACTTACTAGATCAGAATTCTGGAGTTGGAACCTACAAATCTGGAGTTTTGTTAGTTTTTATTTTGAACTAATCTCACACTTGTGAAAATAGGTTAGGGTTCCCTTAGGCTCTTCACTCAGCTTCCTCAGATGTTAATAATATTTTACCCAAGCACAATGATCAAAATCAGGAAGTAAACACTTAACACAATCCTGTTAACTGGGTTACAGCTCAGTGCACATTGTGTCAGTTCCATTTTTTTGGCCAGGATCCAGTTAAGGATTTTATATTTCATTTGTTCTTATCTCCTCATACTCCTCCATTTTAGAATGATTCTTCAATCTTTGACGTTTTCCTCTTTGGAGCATACTGGGCATTTATTTTGTAGTGCTCAGTTGCTAAGTCGTGTCCATCTCTTTGCAACCCCATGGACTGTAGCCCGCCAGGCTCCTCTGTCCATGGCATTTTCAGGCAAGAATACTGGAGTGGATTGCCATTTCTTCCTCCAGGGGATCCTCCTGACCCAGGAGTTGAACCTGTGTCTCCTGCGTCTCTGCATTGGCAGGCAGATTCTGGGAAGTCCCTTATTTTGCAGAATGGCTCTCAATTTGGAATTTTTATTTTTAACAAACAAACTTCTAATGAAACCTGACTCACATGTTTAGGAATTACTGATCAAAACTAACCAAATGTTTGTTCTTTGTAATATCCCTTATATACCATTTTAGAATGTTTAATAAACTGATATGACTTCATTATTTCTAAGAACCAGTGTTCTATGTAAGTACCCATAGGATATGTATGTGTATGCACATATATATAAACTATATATTTTATATAAAATATATATTTATTAAACTCAGAATTATGTCAGTGAAGAATGACTTCAAGTTTTAGAATAAACCTTATTTCTACAGATGAAATGTAGCTTTTTTGAACAGAATGGTCATATGTGTAAGTATTTGGACCTCAGAAGTTTAGTAGGAAACTATTGTATTTGAAATATTTCTTGCAAAGTTAGAATTTGAAAAATACTTTTGCATGGGTTAATGATAGTTAATTAGTTTATGAATTAAGATTTATTCCAGGCCTATACAATAATATTGGAAGAAAATGCAGAATATAAGAAAAATAAATTTTGAAGGTATTTTTGTTTGTAAGTACATTTTTCAAATAATGTAATGAAGGTTTACCTTAGGTATTATCTGTTTAGTTCAGTTGCTTAGTCGTGTTTGACTCTTTGCGACACCATGGACTGCAGCACACCAGGCCTCCCTGTCCATCACCAGCTCCTGGAGTTTACTCAGACTCATGTCCATTGAGTCGGTGATGTCATCCAACCATCTCATCATCTGTCGTCCCCTTCTTCTCCTGCCTTCAATCTTTCCCAGCATCAGAGTCTTTTCAAATGAGTCAGTTCGCATCAGGTGGCCAAAGTATTGGAGTTTCAGCTTCAGCATCTGTCCTTCTAATGAATATTCACAACTGATTTCCTTTGGGATGGACTGGTTGGATCTCCTTGCAGTCCAAGGGACTCTCAAGAGTCTTCTCCAACACCACAGTTCAAAAGCATCAATTCTTTGGCTCTCAACTTTCTTTATAGTCTAACTCTCACATCCATACATGACTACTGGAAAAGCCATAGCCTTGACTAGATGGACCTTTGTTGGCAAAGGAGTGTCTCTGCTTTTTAATATAAGGTATTAAAACACTTATATCTAACTTATCTACCTCCACCAAAAAGAGTGAGTGTTCAAGACTAATTTGGTAGCACTTAACTATTTTTTTTAGCACTTAGTATTTAGTCAATGTTTATTTATAAAAATATTATTTAAGCAGCTTAGTTCAGTGTCCTTAGAGTGAAAACTTACTTTACCTACTAGAAAGGCAAAGTACAATCTCTTCATAGTCATAAATATAAAATTTTAAATCTCTCTGCTCCTGATTTCATTGAAGTTTTTATTGAGTGGGATTTGAGTCTTTAAGCAGCAATATAGATACCATATTAGATTATATATTTCACATATAGAATTTATTTAGCATACCAAACACTGATAAAATGCCTTTTTAAGCAATGTACTGAAGGGTATTAGGGCCTCGATCTGCATGTCATAGGAAGTCATTATTAACAGCTTTGCTGCCCCTAGTGTTGTCCTCATCTACAAACCAGTCTGAATTATGTTTGGGTTTGGCGATGGATAGCAGATGAGGGAGTGCCATGAAAACTGTATTTCTATCAATCATTTTTAGTTTGAGTTATCCCTTACCTTGCCATTGAAGATCACCTGCCCAAGTGCCTTAGGTTATATTAAATAACCAGAAGTAACACAAAGGTTACTCTTAGAAGGAGGTTGTTACTTGAAGAATAAGCATGACAGGAGACTTCTGGGAAACCAGTGTCTTGTTTCTTGATCTAGGAGCTGGTTATACATTATGTTCAGTTTGAGAAAACTCACTGTGCCATATATACTCTTTTGATATGTGCACTTCTCTGAATTTACATTATATTGTAGTATTAGTACACTTTTTAAGGGAAACTGAGGGATTGCATTTGGGACCATTTTGAGATTTTAATATCTGTGGTATATCCATGTGGATATGTCTTATAAACAGTTGGTTATATGAATCTGAAGTTGAGGAAAAGTCTAAATCAGAGATAAGAGATTTGAGAATCTTCAACTTCTAAGTGGTTGTTATGAATGGATTAAATTTCCTAGGAATAGTATATAGAGAGGAAAGAAATCTAAAGACACAACTTTGAGAAATACCCAAGTTTAAGGGACTGGCAAAAAAAAAAAAAAAAAAAACTGAATCCTGCTGAAAAATGACAAAGTAAAGAAGAGCCAAAGAAGTTTAGTCAGAACCAGAAGAATGTTGTGTCATGAATCTGAGGGTGGAGACAAAGAAAAATTAGTTATGTGTTGGTAGATAAAATTTTTTTTAATTTCCATTGGATTTAGCATTACAAGGGTCATTGGTGGCCTTAAACATTAGGAGGTCAGTCTTTGGAGTGAGGCATATTTAATTTCTATCTCAGTTCTTACTATCAGTATGACTTTAAACAAGTAATTTAATTCTCTAAGCCTCAGTTTCCTCCTCTTGTATAATTTGCCTCTCAGAACTATATGAACACAAAGTTAGAGAATGCATATAAAGTCAGCAGAGGTTGACTCAGTAAACTTTGAGTAAATGGAAGCTATGAATATGGAAAGTTGTTTTAAGAGTTTTGATTATAGTGGATTGAGGAGTGAAAGGAACAGTATAAGTGACTCGAGAGCTGTGGATAAGGAGGGAAGAACAAGATGATGTGGTATCTAATAGTAGGTATTACCTCAAGGGAGATTTTTATTTTAGGAGAGAAACCAGAGTAAAGGAAGAGGGACTGGAATTTAGAGAGGAGATGACCTGTGTAAACAGAGGGGATAGAGTATGACTGTGGGTAGTTCCTTAATGTTGTGTCAGAGTATCCTTTTAAACTTTCTCTGATTTCCTGGTTTCAGTGTAAACTGTATGTTTACTGTATGTCATTTATTTCACATACTCAGAAAAGTACAAGTGAGATAACCAAGTAAAAATTACCATTATCATGTTGTAAGTGGTGATCAAACCAATATGAGAATATCCTGGGAATTAATCATTCTAGAATTTTTTTCTCACCTCATATCTCAATATCCAGTCAATAACCAAGTCTATTGTTTCTGCTTCCAAAATGAAAAATTATGTATCTTTCTTGACTTCTTCATCCACCCTACCATGGTCCTGTATTTCATTCTTCATTTCTCACCTGAATTGGCAGCTGGTTTCCCTCATTTACATTTCATTTCCTTCTAGTTGCATTGCTTCCTTATTTAAAATTATTTTCCCCCCAATTTTATTGGGAGGTAATTGACATATCACAGTATATTCATTTATGGTGTACAACATAATGATTTGATGTGTGTATATATTGTGAAACTGTTACCACAATAAGTTTGTTAACATCTGTCACCTCACAGTTATATGTATTTTTCTTGTGATAAGAACTTTTAAGGTTTACTCTCTCAGTAACTATCAAATATTTAACTCAATATTATTATCTATAGCCACCAGGCTGTACCTTACATCCCTAGAATTTGTTTAAAATTCTTACATCTTCCAGTTGCTTTACTGTTCTTATCCATTCAAAATATCTCCATGCCATTTGTTGTCAGTGGTGAGCAAGTCAGATTTCTTTTCAATTTCTGCCCTATGGAGCTTAAGGATGGCCTTAAACTAAAACATTAACTCCTTGCATGTAAGACAGGGTCTTCTATGACCTTGACCCAGCTCTTCCTGTAGTATACTTTGTGTGGTCCTGGCGGTTCATGGGGTCGCAAAGAGTCGGACACGACTGAGCGACTGAACTGAACTGAACATGCTCTTATTGTTGGATATTCTTATATATCCTGTGGTATCCCCCTGTCTGGAATGTACCCAGTCTTTTCTTTCACTACTTGGGCTCCCTTTCATCTTTCAGTTCTCTGTCTCAAACATTGTCTTTTCTGTAAAGCCTTCTTTACTCTTTAGTAAATATAAGCATTTCTTCCTTTGTCTTCACATTACATCTTGTTCTAACTTCCTCTTTATTTTAGCTGAAATCATATTCTAACAATGATATATAAGGTTAGGAACCTTATCAACTTTACCTCCAAATCCTAGAACCCAGGAAAGTGCCTGGCATGTCATAGTCAGATGTAGTTACCATTAGTTGAGAAACTACTATGTGTTAAAGGCTGTGCTCAGACATACATTATCCCACTTAATTCTCAACAAAAATATGGCTCTAGCTATTGCAATGTCCCTGTTTTACAGGCAAGGACGCTATCAAGTAATTTCCCCAGTGCCACACAAGACAGGTAAATGGTGACATCAGGCTTTTATATTTTTGAAACTATGATTTCAAAGTAGATGCTTTTAACCTTTAAGTTTTCCCACATTAGTAAATAACTGTTGAAAAAAATTTTGATATATTTCTAATATATCATGCCTGAATATAATTGGGAAGCTTTCTATGTTTGGAATATAGATATCTAAAATAGAACTTTCCTAATAGTGATCGTGTCATCTCATCTCTTGAACTAGATAAGAAAATGTGGGCTGTACTTATGTATTTCCATCTTTCATCAGGAAACAAACATAGAAAACACATTTTCATTTTAGACATTTACATTCAGTGTGTGTTAATGTACATATATATGTGTATATATTAGAGACAGGTAAATGTATGCATACTGTAGAAATATAAAAATTCTTACTCTTTAGAAAGATAGAGTGTAGCTAAGAAAAGCCTTAAGTGAAATAATCAAAGAACAATTAATTGTTTAAGTAAGGGGAAAACTGCTATAGTGTAGAAACAGTGGAGACCTGGAGAATAGGTGGGATTCAAAGAAATTAAGTGGAATTTGAAATAAAAAGAAGTAGAAGGAAAAAGAATCCCTCATTGCAAATCTATCCAAGATAATAAATGAATTTATGTTAATTATTAAATAATTAAATCACCTGACATTTTTCTCATGAAAAATAATCGTGAGCCTAAAGAAACAAGGGATAGAATTTAACTATATTTCTAAGCTTGAAATATGTTAGCTGTATTATTGGTTTCTGTTTGTCCCATTGGAATAGAGTTTATCATTTGGAAATATCATTTTTTATTTCATGATAAATAGCATCTTTGAAAGTTGAACATTCAAGGGATAAAAAACAGAAGAAAGTTTTTCATTGAGATCTTACTTTGACCAAAAGTGGAGAAATACAAAGAGATCTTACTGTTTACTCTTTTTCTCTTAAAACAGCAAACTCATTATTACATTGGGTAAGAAACAAAAGAGAAAGAATGAGTCTTCAGATGAAATATCTGATGCAGAGCAGATGACACAGCATGCATTCAAAGAGGAAGACTCTCAAGTGAGTATAAAATTTTTTTCTGAGAAATGAAGCACTGGCAGATTTAGATAGCATAATATTATTTTATGGATATTTATACTGTAGTTTAGTGGTAAAAGTACATTTTATTTTCATAGAAGTTATATGACAAAACATTATTACAGTATGGTCCTACAGTGTTAGACCTGGGAGGAAACTTACACATCCTCTTCAAACCCTCTCAGTTTTCAGATAATGAGACTGAAGCCCAGGAGAGTTTAAGTAACAATCCAAAGACCCTGGTGGCTTTTAGCATGGAGAGTATCTAGTGATATTATTACCCTGTACTTATAGAGCATTATTAAATGAATTTAATGATGGAGATACTAATTTTAAAAGTCACATACAAATGATAAAGCAAATGGGTTGAATCATTCTTGAAGATAATTTCTTTGGTCTGCTTCTACTGAGGAAAAGATAAACAGGTATATTAAAAATCCCCTAAAGCAGACAAAAATACTGTGCATTTTTCCTTTTTATTTTTTTAATAGCTGTATATTCAAAATAACCTTGTGAAGTTAAAAAATTATATAGTAAAGGTCATAATAATTCAGGCCACCCTCTGCTCTCTAATAATTAAAGTACGACCCTAGGCCGTAGGGGTGGTGGCAGTTGTTGCTTATGGGGCCAGAAAGCCCCTGAATGGCCTTTCTTCTTCCTTATGCAGCTTCTTATCCAATGGGAGAGTAGTGGCTCAAGGCTCCTGGGCTGCTGCAAGAGTTGAGGTAAGGGCAGTGACTGAAGCTCCTAATATTATATGGCCTGGCTTTTTCTTCATATGTTATCCTTAACTTAGGCAAACTTATCATTATTCAATATGAGAAAATGTAGTTAAATTTTTACTAAAATAATGCTGGCCATTTTTCCATTATGTAATTACCATACAATGAAATGGTAGAATAGGTTAACATGCATATTTCTTCCATGCCTTTCACAGTACTTAACTAGGTTGCTTTGACAAGTGTTTTGCTTTAACACAAAAATTTTAATGGAGAAGGAAAGAAATATTTTCTGGTAAACAATCATAAATCTGTATTATTGATATATTTAAATATATTAATATATAAATTATGTATAAATATCTAAAAGTAGTTTTCAACCACAATGGATTGTCAAGATTTGAAGGCTTGAAAAGTAATTGAAGGTTTAGAGTCAAGTGAAAAATCTAAAAATATGGTTATGATATTTAATTTTTTACCTGATAGAGAATAATTCAATAATCTAACTACATTTAGCAACTTAAATTATTTTTTAAAGCCCCTATAGCACATTTTAGCACATTTTATTAGGTCTATGATAGGAAACAAATGTTACGTTATCATAATGAAGTATTTAGTCATTTAAGAACATAATGTTTCTGACCTCTTATGTAAAGTGCTGTTGATTGAAGCCTTTAAAACATTAAGGAAAAGTTAGAAAAAAGAAATTTGAAGAAATAGTTTGTCACTTTTAAGTTGTCCTTTGAAAAATACTATGGAGAAAAAGAAAGCCAAAGCAACCCACATTGGCCTAAAATATGGACATTCAAATTAGTTCTGTATTTTTAAGGTAGTGAAACTGTTATGTAACAGAGAAAGCTAATTGGTTAAGAGTGGCACCTTACTTCTCTTTGCTGAATATGTATCTATATGCTCTAGTGGAATGTAAGTTTTGGTGAAATCAGTTGGAAAACTGCAAAAAAACTCACAGTTTTTTAAATTACTCATAGACTGATAAAAATCTTCATAGAATGAGGGAGCAGTTTACAGTATGTGGCTCTCATTCCTTCTTGTAAAGAATTACCTGAATGTGCATTTTTGTGAGTTAAAACGATTCTTTCAGGCCACTTGTTTACTACTTACTAAGGATTGTGTATGGCATTTCAAAGTACCTGACCTAAGTGATCAGAAAGGAAACTTTAATGTTGAAATCATCTATAGAATCTTCGAAAAGTGTACCAAATTATTACCGGACTTCATTATATAAACTATTTGTACCTAGTGAGACATAACATTCATAATATATGTTATTGTTAGAATAATAAGTGTCCTGAATGGTTATTAAATTAAGGTATTTTTGAGCATTAAGAACTGATGCCTGTAATAGAACTCCAAACATTTCTTTAGCCTGGTATTAGAGATCCATCAGAGAAGGCAATGGCACCCCACTCCAGTACTCTTGCCTGGAAAATCCCATGGATGGAGGAGCCTGGTGGGCCGCAGTCCATAGGGTCGCTAAGAGTCGGACAAGACTCAGTGACTTCACTTTCACTTTTCACTTCCCTGCATTGGAGAAGGAAATGGCAGCCCCCTCCAGTGTTCTTGCCTGGAGAATCCCAGGGACGGGGGAGCCTCATGGGCTGCCGTCTATGGGGTTGCACAGAGTCGGACACGACTGAGGCGACTTAGCAGTAGCAGCAGAGATCCATAGACTTTTCTCTCCCAGGGAATAATAAATGTTTCATATCTTTTCCAAAAGAGGATGTGGGAGAATTGGGTTTCTGTAAGTCCTTTGGGCTTCCTCAGTGGTTCAGTAAAGAATCCTCTTGTAATGCAGGAGCCCCCAGGAGATACAGGTTCGATCCCTGGGTCAGGAAGATCCCTGGAGAAGGAAATGGCAACCCACTCCAGTATTCTTGCCTGGGAAATTCCAGGGACGGAGGAGCCTGGCAGGCTACAGTCCATGGGTTCACAAGAGTAAGACACAACTTAACAAGTAAACAAAACAAAAGCTAGTATATTTCTTAGTGAACTCCCCAGCCTTTATGGGCTTCCCTGGTGGCTAAGATGGTAAAGAATCTTTCTGCAGTACAGGAGACCCATGTTCAGTCTCTTTTATATAATTTTTGTATGCCACCTTCCTGCCTCCCATAGTGACAAAATTGTCACCTTGAGCTTTGAAAATATAAATATCTTTGTGGCTAAGAGATGGTGACCCATCCTAATTGAAGCATGGAGTTTTCTACTACATTTGGCTGAGCTGCCTCACCACAGTAGTGCCTTTCTTTCTGTCAATATTCCACTACTTTCAAGAGAAGAGGCACTACAGCCTTTCTGAATACAAATAAGTTTGTCCCCACACTGCTGCGCTGATTCAGTTTTGTTATGGCAATGGTAGCATGAAAGACCTACCACATTGAAGACATTGGCAGAAACCAAAAGGAGAACACATGGGTATTCTGTTAGTTGCATTTTGGGGAAATGTTATGGGAGTTACTAAATACACAGAAGGATAGTAAAAGGAAGACGGAATATTGAGTAGTAGAACAGTTCACTGAGGTACCTCCATCCATGAGATTTTAGGGAGGTACGCAAAGTTAAACCTAAGTCCTTTGGGATTTTCAGGCAATTGTGTAATTTGTTTTTTAGTGGGAACATCAAATATTAGATTTTTAGGGAGGTAAGTAAAGCCATGTGCATTTGATACTTGCTTTTAAATTATTTAGATTATTTTAAAATCATGTTACTGCACAGAATACTTTCTGAAGAGCTTTCTTCCGTTTTTATGATAGTGCTGATATTTATTTTTAAGGGAAGCTAGTAAAGGCAGTAAAACAGTGGTTCCTCCTTCATTCACATTTAAGTTTTTAAGTAGCTTTCATACTTTGTTATTTTGTGTGTCTCTTTTAAAACATTTTATGTTATTTGTTTTTTTTCTGTTTTAAATACAGGTTCATGGGTTTTGTGTCAAAGTTTTTATTTTAGTTTTACACCCCTGATATTAAACCAATATTCATCTGATGACTTTCTAGGTTTGAATACTGTGCTAGTATTAGTATTTTAAAATACATGTTTCCCAATCTGTGAAATAGTTAAATAAAAAGACCTTTTTATTCTTAACAAATTCAAAAGAAAAGTAATAAAGGTATTATTGTTAATCATTCTTACTTGACATTTTAGGAAGTAAAACTAAAGATTGCAAATCTTTGGCAAAGCGAAAATTATAATCTTCCTTTAATTAAAAGTAAAAATGAGGAAAGATGAATGCAGAATACAGTTTTGAAAATTTAATGTACAAAATTGTCACATGACCCTTTAAAATAAATCATGTGAACATGATCCTTATCATTCATTACAGAAAAGAAGATCAAATCGACAAATTAAAAGGAAAAAATATGCAGAAGATGCAGAAGGGAAACAATCTGAAGAAGAGGTTAAAGGCTCTATGAAAATAAAAAAGAATTCAGCTCCTTTACCTGGTGAACAGCCTTTACAGTTATTTGTGGTAAGACAGATTTTAGGTTGTATGACAAAAAACATTTTAAACCAATGTAAATTAAAAATCTTCATTATCTTTCCTCCTAAAACCTACATTAACTTTTCCTCCTAGGTTCCATATTATAGTTAATAGAACCATTAGTTATTTGGATCAGAAACCTAGGTATTTGTTCTCTCTTTTTTTATCTTTACTTCTTGACATTCAATTTTTTGCCTCCTAAATATGTTTTCCTGCGACTCCTCCAAACTCTATGTTTTTTGTGGAGTGTTTCTAAATTACAAGTTTAATTACAGTACTTTTCTTGAAAACTCCTCTAATGGTGTCCTAAATCAGAAACAACTGAAAATGCACTTTTTACAGCTTATAAAGCCTTTCGTATGGATTTTTTGGCCTTATGTCCTTCCACTTCCCTCTAAGCTCTCAGTCCTCTGGTTTGATGAACATAGTTGTCTCAGTGCCATATTTTGATACCTTTATGTCTTTACATATGCATTTTCCTCTTTGTAGAGTTCTTTTACTCTCCCTTATCTGGACTGTAACCCAGCTACTCATTTCCTTGCTGAATCATCTGACACCTTGAACAAGTATTAATCTTCTCTATGCCTGAGCTTTCTAATCTGCAAAATGTAAACTATTGAGAATAATGCATAAGAGATTAAAAAGCCCAATATGTTTACTATGATGGTGATGCCAGTGATGATGAGGACAGTAACAACAAGTGATTTTTTTCATTTTGTATTTCTAACATTTAACATGATCCCTGACATGTTAAATAAGTGTTTGTTGGATTTTAGTATATTTATAGACATACAGAGTGGCAACTGAAATGTTTTCAGAATGTATCATCATACTTTTTCTCCTCCTTCACATAGGAGAATCCAAGTGAAGAAGATGCTGCAATTGTGGACAAGATACTATCTTCTAGAACTATAAAAAAGGAAGTAGGTAGTGATACATTACATTCTGTACTTTATATTCCATGGCCTGATTGTAAAACTCATAATTATTGAATCTTTTTCTTAGATATCACCTGGAGTGATGATTGATACAGAAGAATTTTTTGTAAAATACAAGAATTAGTAAGTATTTGAGTTGGAAAAAAAAAAGAAAGATATTATTTCAATATGAATTAATATTTTGAATATATTAAATTCTTATTTTTCTTTTATCGGTATTTTTAAATATTTTATTTGTTATTGCATGAACTTAAAAATCATTAAAAAGTGAATAGACTATGAAAACTTTTCCTGTTAAAATTGAGTAGATTTTTTCCCCAAAAAAACTACTGACTAACATCAAAATGCAGGAATATTTATAACTGATGCTTTTGGAAATAATAGACATTTTCCATCATATTATACTGTTAAACTTTTCAGATTTTGTTCAACTTTTTCTTATGCTTTGGTGAAAGAAAGTATTTTAAATAAAATTACATTGCTTTCAAAACAAGTTTGCTTTCTGGTCATGACAAAACTGTTATAATGAAGAAATGAATGAAAAGTAACATCTTTGTTATCCTTATGACTCAGTTTACCATTTTATGTAGTGATCACAGTGGCTTTATTTTAGAAATTATATGAGAGTCTGTTGACATTAAATGAAATGATGAACAGCCTATTTGCAAAGTTGAAGATAATATTTTTAGAGGCCATGATTAAAAATAAATCTAAAAACAAAACATAATTTTCTATATCATTCTAATATACTACTTTTATAACATTTTAGCTCTTATCTTCACTGTGAATGGGCCACAGAACAGCAGCTTCTGAAAGATAAAAGGATCCAGCAGAAAATCAAACGATTCAAATTGAGACAAGCACAAAGAGCACATTTTTTTGCAGACGTAAGAAGAAAAAGACTATTCTGTGTTGAACTCTAAAGACATGTCGTATTATGTATCAAAAACTTAAGTATTGTTCATTTTAATTCTTAGGCTTCTACTTTTGATATTTGACTATAAATGATATCTACATATTTTCCCCCCTAAATTTAGCTTGTGAGTGAAGTAGCTCAGTTGTGTCCAACTCTTTGCGACCCCATAGACTGTAGCCTACCACGCTTCTCCTCCGTCCATGGGATTTTCCAGGCAAGAGTACTGGAATGGGTTGCCATTTCCTTCTCCAGAGGATCTTCCCAACCCAGGGATCGAACCTGGGTCGCCGCATTGTAGACAGAGACTTTACTATCTGGACCACCAGGGAAGCCCTAAATTTAGCTTGGAAAGTAGCTAAAACAGGAACACTAATAAATCAGAATGGTAGCTATCTCCTGTATTTTAAAGTTAACATTTATTTCAATACCTTTTAGAGTTGAATGTGAGTATATTAATATCTTAAAGTATTTTATCAGCAAACTTATTCAAGTAATGGTGACATAACAAATAAATGAAAAAGAAGATTTTTCAGTATATGAGATACTGCATATTTTCTGTATCAGCTTTGTGTATGCATGAACAGAACATCATTGGAAAAATTCATTAACTTTTCCAGGCCTTTTTAAAAAGTCAGATATCCTTTCCTGCTCTAAACTTTTTAATTTTTCTTTTAATAGACTTTTTTAGAGAAGTTTTAGATTCATCTAATTATTTTAACTTTTTATTTGAAAATGTTAGTACTGGATTTTCCCACATATATTTTAACTAGATTCCTTATATGTTAACATTTTACCATATTTGCTTTATCATTCACATTAATTCTTCTGTCTCTGTGCACTTCTCTCCCTCTTTCTACCTCTCTCTCCCATGTACATAATTTTTTTTCTAAACCATTTGATAATTCTCAATTTCAGTATTTTCTAGAAGCATTTTTCCATAATAATAGTACAATTAACACAGACATGGTAATATTATCTCATCTGTTAGACCTGAATTCATATTTCACTAATTGTTCCACTAGTATTTTTATAGAAAAAATTTTTTTAAAGTATGTTTATGCTAATTCTGATCCAAAGTCTAGTTCTGCAGTGCATAATACATTTAGTTGGCATGTCTCCTTTAATCGGTATTTTTTTGTTTTCCATCCCTTGGACTTTCTTTTTAAAGAATTTAGGTGGTTTATTCTATAGTGTGTCCCTCAGTTTGGGGTTGTCTTGATGCTGCCTCAGCTTCAGGTCATGCATTTTTTTAAATGAACATTACAGAAATGATGCAGCAGCATTCTCAGTGAATCATGTCAGGAGGTATATGATACCTATTTACCCAATTATTGGTAGTGTTAACTTTAATCACTAGATTATGTTAATATCTTATGGCAGATTTTTCCACCATGAAGCTATTTTTATTTCTTTGTAAAGTCTACTTCAAAAATTTGTTGACTGAAATGACCTATCAACTTATGGATGCTGGGAGGTCCTCAAAAATTTCTCTCTTCCTCACTCTGGTAAATCTCTTATTGAGCTATTGGGGCTTACCAGGTGGCTCAGTGGTAAAGAATCTGCCTGCCAGTACAGGAGATGCAGAAGATGCGGGCTCGATCCCTGGGTCGAAATGATCCCCTGGAGAAGGAAATGGTAGCCATCCCAATATTCTTGCCTGGGAACCCTTGGGCAGAGGAGCCTGGTGGGCTGCAGCCCACAGACATGACCTAGTGACTGAGCACACACAGTGAGCAAAGGTTTTAGAAGTGCTTAACTAATAATCTTTTAATTTTTCATGAAGGTTAATTTTTTTAATGTGCCTCAGGTACAAGATAAACTGGAGCTATGCAGATTTTCTTATAGAATACTTTTTTACCATTCTGGTGTTGGGTAGTGCTCTTTTATTACCAAGTGTGTCTTGTACATGGAGATGATAGTATTGATCAGGAATGGATTAAGATAATGAGAACTAAAGGCAGAGCCATGGAGTACTGTAACATTTAGAGGTTAAACAGGAAGAGATGCAGCAAAGATAACTGAGCTGGGCTTTGGAAGTAAGGCTTTCAGGCATGATTAAGAATTAGCTAAGCAGGTGAGAGAAGGAACAGCGATCTATTCAGAAGAGAGAAAAATAAGTATAAAAACATGAAGGTGTGACAGAACATGGAATTTGAAAAGCATGTGGTTTTGTACTTTTGAAGCATAATATCGGGTATGGCTGTGTCAAGCAGTAGGAGATGAGGCTGGAGGAAAATGTTTGAGCCTGTTTATTCCCCAGAAACAAATGTGGGCTTGGTTCCCAAATAGGGGAGAGTCAGTAAAGAATTTGAAACAAGGGAACAATATGTAAGATTTATAAAGATCCAAGTAAGAAGACATGAGGCAGTGAGAATGAGGAAGGAGGAACCAATTTAAGTTATAAACAAAATTAGAATCTGTGTGAATCAATGAGTTAAGGGAGGTGGGAGATGAAAGAAGAGAAAGAATCTAAGACGACTTCTCCGTTGTTGGCTTGTGTAACTGGGAGTAGCTGCTGCTGCTGCTAAGTCACTTCAGTCGTGTCCGACTCTGTGCAGCCCCATAGACGGCAGCCCACCAGGCTCCCCCGTCCCTGGGATTCTCCAGGCAAGAACACTGGAGTGGGTCGCCATTTCCTTCTCCAATGCATGAAAGTGAAAAGTCAAAGTGAAGTCGCTCAGTTGTGTCCAACTCTTCGCGACCCCATGGACTGCAGCCTACCAGGCTCCTCCACCCATGGGATTTTCCAGGCAAGAGCACTGGAGTGGGGTGCCATTGCCTTCTCCAGCTGGGAGTAGAGTGTGGCCTAAAGTTGGTGCTGTGTTGGCCATTAGCCCAGTTAGAAACTACAGGCAGAAGTACAGGTTGAGGTGTAAATGAATGCAGTTGAGTGTGAGGTCGCTCAGACAGTTTGCATTTAGTTAGGTAAGGGGGTCTTGAGCACAAGAACCAGCACCAGATAGTGTTTGATACAAATGAGAGAGGACCCTTCAGGTCAGGTGATTGGTCTTCAACTCTTGGATCTGGTTACTACTGAGGAAAGTAGCACAAGAAGGTAAAGGAAAGCCTCTTTTCCAACTAGGAAATTTTAAAGGATATACCTTCTAGAGTAACTTACTTGTCTGAGGTGCCTCATTTTTTTAGTGCTTTTTACTTGAGTTTTTTTTAATACATAACTTGGTGATTCATAGTACAGACAAATCATAGAAATCTTTTAGAAATTAAAATGGAAGTATTCCATTTTTTGAAATTCAGTTACAGTCAAACTAAAGTGTTTGTTCTATAGTGAATAGCTAGTAATAAGTTTGTCTTAATTTCACTTTTATTTTTCTACTTCTTTGTCAAATATCAATTAAGTTACTTTTAATTTTAGATGGAAGAAGAACCATTTAACCCAGACTACGTTGAAGTAGACAGAGTGTTAGAAGTCTCTTTTTGTGAAGATAAAGATACTGGCGAGGTAAATATTTGTTAGAAATTATTTTTGAGTAAGTAAGAAAAATCTAAAACCTTCCAGGTATTAAAACATTACTTTTTTAGAGGTAATGATCTAAAAACGCTAAACAAAGTTTCATAAGTCTTTACCAGTAAAGATTAATATATTTAAATTTTTTCTGGGGATTCTCAGTTTAAACTGTTTCTTACTATTCTTTTTCAAATTAATAAAGTGAAAAAAACTTTCTTTTACAGCCTGTTATTTACTATTTAGTAAAGTGGTGCTCATTACCGTATGAAGATAGTACTTGGGAACTAAAAGAAGATGTAGATCTTGCAAAAATAGAAGAGTTTGAGCAATTGCAAGCTTCAAGGCCTGACACAAGACATTTGGTAAGAATATGCCTTATCATCATAAAATCTTAGCATTTCCTTAATCAAGAGGTGTAGTGTGATTTTTGAATTTTGAATTTAGTCTGGTGTGCAATTAATACTGTATTTTTAAAATGACTACATAGTAAATAAAATTACTACATAGTATTGTATATATGTTAATTTAACTATTCCTCTATTAGTGGATACTCCAGGTTTTTTCTATTCCAAACAGTGCTACATTGAAACATGGAACCCTTTATAAGTGAAATCAAAAGTATTAATATAATTGTTTGGTCAGAACATATGTGCATATAAAATTTTTGATAAGAAGGGACTTCCCTGGTAGTTCAATGGCTAAGACTCCATGCTCCCAATGAAGGGGGCATTCAGGGGCCTGGGTTCAATCCCTTGTTGGGAAACTAAGATCCCGCATGCTGCAATGACTACAACAACAAAAATGATCCCACATGCTGCTGCGGCTAAGACCTGGTGGAGCCAAATAAATTAAAAAAATATTTAAAATTTTTTTGAAAAGTATTTCCTTTTAAATTTTCCCTCCAGAAAAGTTTCAAATACTTCTGCTTAATCTTGAATTTACTCAGGTTATTTATAAAAATGTCAAAGGTATCAGTTTCAGCTCTAAGCAGTGTTATTAATTCTCTGTCAAAGAAAAATCTTTAATATACCCACCTTTCCCTTGCTTTCTGTAAACCAGTTATTTATTTATAACTGAATAGCTCTTCTACTTCCATAGTAGCTTTATTTTTAGAAAAACCGTTTGAATAGAATATTACTAAAGATCCACGTAGATTAAGTACACTGGTTTCTTATTGATTCATCCTTGTCTCTCCTTGCTTTAAAAAGAAAAACTGAATCAGTTATTGATTTTTCTAGTACAAAGACTACAGAATTCTAGAAGGTTATATGGCAAGTTGTGTTATTTTAATAATTACATTTTTTTTTTACTTAAAGCATAGGATTGTTAACATGTGAATCCAGTTTGCAGAACCAACCAAAAGAAATTCACAAAGAAATATACTATGATTTTAATTAAATATTTTGGCCAGTCCTCTTTTAAATGTAATTTGGTCATAGAAATTTCTTCACTAAAGAGGAATTTGGTATATGAAAAGACTAGAAGAGATTACTTTTCAATTAGAATCAGAATTAAGGAAAGCTGTTATGAAAAATGTGGAGATGTAATATAAAAGAAGAAAGTTAATTGTTCCATGGAAGAGACCATATTGTTTTTATAACAATTTTTTTTCTGGTTGTCATTTTATTTTCTGGTCTTCTTAATCTGTCTTTCAATAATACCCATAGCTTATTATCAAGAGAATAGCAGCTCACCTCTATTCCTTTTGTCTTCCAAGTGCCTTTTCTTGAGCCAGGAAAGGAAAGTATTAATTAATTCAGGGAGGAGCAGTCTAAAGGATATTATGAAGAGGAAAAATTTTCTTTTTGGAGTGGGGTCCATATTTCAGTGGTAACCTGATCTTTAGCCTTATTAAGTAAGCTGTTTTCTTAGTGGTTGTCTGTCAGAGGTGCTTATCAGTACCATTTTGGAACTTTTCGAAAATTAGAGGTGCCTAGTTTCTGTATCCTGGCTCCAGAATCAGAATATCTCTGAGTGGACCCCAGGTGTTAAAAGTCTTTCCCACATGGTGGGAAGAGCCACTGCCTTAGATATATTTGTA
Source organism: Bubalus kerabau (assembly GCF_029407905.1). Lineage (NCBI taxonomy): Eukaryota > Metazoa > Chordata > Mammalia > Artiodactyla > Bovidae > Bubalus > Bubalus kerabau. Next base: position 24,838,770 of record NC_073640.1, read on the forward strand.
GTCTTTGGTAATGTAGCCAACAGAATTAATCCCTTCAGTTAAAGTAAAATCAATTTGACAAAAGTGCTAGTTTATCAAAGTCAAGTAATATAGGAGGTAAGTGATTTTTTTCTTTTTGCCAGTCTATTATTATTAAATGAAACAACATATAAACGTGTTTTTGAACAAATGAAATTTGTTCCTAAACTAAGGAAATAGTGATTGGATTACTGAAAGGAAAATTATTGGAGAACGTTATTTAATGTGGAAATTGTTTTAAAGTTCATTGGCTACTATTTAAGAAATTTTTTTTTTTTTTTTAGTAAACCCTGCATATTTCATATTTGGGTTCTATTGTAAGATAGTACTTTTAAAATTTATTTATAGTTGTTTCTACAATGTAGAATACAATTTTCTGTATACTGATCTTATGCAGTGTTGGTAAAATCACTTCTTAGTTTGTGTTTTTTCTAGATTACACAGGATTTTCTGTATAATCAAATCATGTCTTCTGGAAATTAATAAAGTTTCACTTCTTCCTTTTTCATCTTAATGACTTTTATTTCTTTTTCTTGCTTGATTACTCCTATTACAACCTATAGTACAGTGTTGAATAGAAGTGATGAGAGTGGACATCCTTGCCTTTTCTGATTTTAGGGAGAATGTATTCATTTTTTAACCAGGACATATGATAGGTGGCTTTTTCATAGATGCATCTTATTAAGTTGAGGAAATTTCCCTCTATTCAAAATTTAATTAGAGTTTATTTATTAGGAATAAATGCTGAAGTTTTCTAATCCCCTTTTTTACATCGATCTGAGATTATCATAGGTTTTTTTTTAGCCTGATCAACACTGATTAATTTTCAAATTTAATCCATCTTCCATACCTGGGAAAAACCCCACTTGGTCTTGCTGTATTACCCCTTTTATATGTTATTAGATTCCATTTGCTAAAATTTTGTTACTAATTTTTTATCTTTGTTTATGCAGGATATTGGTCTCTAGATTTCTTGTAATTCCTTTGTCTAATTTCAATATCAGAGTTTCACAGAAAGAGTTGAGACTATGCCTTCCTCTTCAGTTTTCAAGAAGAGTTTATGTAAAACTTATTTGGTCCTTAGATGTTTGTAAAATTTCATCATAATGCCATATATGTTACCCTTCTGTGATTATTTTAAAAACAGTGCTTTTACCATGTATGAGATGTATGGAAAATCTAAAAGTCTGAAATACATCATTCATTTGTTTTTCTACAAAGGATCGTCCTCCTCCTAATATTTGGAAAAAAATAGATCAATCCAGGGATTATAAAAATGGCAATCAACTCAGGGAATACCAGCTGGAAGGACTCAACTGGCTCTTATTCAATTGGTACAATAGGTATGTAGTATGTATTAATAAAAAAATATTTTATGTGTGTTTTAAAAATGTGTTCCAAAATACATTAAGTAAAATTGATACTAATGTTCCTACATTATTACTATCATGGAGTCTTCATTATTGAAAGAAAAATTGTGGTTATCTCTGGAAGATAATGTACATTATAATTTAGAATTTTGACTACAGTTGCTTCCCTTAAGTATGTAGCAATCAGAATAGAAGAAAGTTGATATATTGATTCTTAATCAAATTTGAGATAGCTTTCTTAACATCATCAAACATCAACTATGTTATCAAATGTTTTTCAACTTACACTACTGTCTGCCAGTAATTGAATCTAGTTACTAAGGTGTGAGCAGTTTCATCTAAAAAGTTAAATAAGTCTGTAATGTACATCTTCAAGGAAGCAGATTTTCAGTAATTGCTAAGGAATAGAATACAAAATATAAGACCTAGTAATGAATTACCCCTTATTACCACTTATTATTAATTTTCCAAACTGTTTACAAAGCTTTTTGGAATATTATGTCACCTTTTTTTAGTGAGATGGAAAATTAATTGCTAAAGAAGTAAAAAATGGTATCTTGATTGATAAAAAAAAGTCTGATTATGTATATAAAAGAGCAAATGAAGGTACTATTACTAGTAATGGTAGCAAAATTTTATGACACTTATTCAGAATCATTTTTCTGTGTTTTTACTTGTCACATGATTCTTCTGTTTCACTAAGTAACAGTGAGTCATGAGTCCATGGCAATGGTGCCTCCATCAACTCCATCAGATGGAGTTAGGGGGATCTGTTATCCCACACAGTGCTCTTCCCCCTTGTTTATATTTTCTAAGTGTTATCATTTTTCCCAAGAGAATCTTCCTGGTAAAATAGTCAACAAAATTTTAATTGTCTTCTCTTATCAGTACCCTTTCTCAGTTGCTTGTTTTAAACTTATACCATTTTCCTAAAGCACTTTATCAGAACCCTACCCCCTTCACTCACTATATATGACTGCTTCTTAGAGAAGTCTAGAACCAGTAGTTGAATTCATTGAGATTGTTGCCTGCCCTCTCACACCCAGGCCTAAAAATGTATCTTCATCCTTAGCCATTCATGCCTCTGTCCTCCTTTCAGAAGTTAAATGGTGCCTCCCCAGAACCAAGATTGATGCTACAACCTCAACTCTTGACAGGCATCTCATCTAGTCTTCAGAACCTCACTTCAATCACTTATCAGCCTTCTCTGTTGTATCTTCAAACTATCCCATTAAGACTAATGCCATCCCTTCAGTCTGTGAACAAATTTGGGTTTAACCTATATATAAAAATTTAAAGGAAAGGATTAATCTTCTCTCAGCTCTGTTTTTCCTTCTAGCTACCTTGATCCCTCTTTGTACCTTCCAAGGTAGAGGTCCAGGAAGTATAGTCATCATGAACTCTTCCTGTTTTCTTATCTCCAATTCTCCTTAAACCTGTCGTTTGGATTTTAATTCTGTATCATCTCTGAAACTCTTAATTTTCTAATCCACAGTGTTTTTTCAGCCTTAAATTGCTGTCTCTGCTGCATTGGATAGTAGTTCTAGACCTTTTTTAAACTTTTCTCCCATTCTCACTTCCAACAGCTTCCATAGCGTTAACCCTCCCAGCTCTCCAGTACGTCTGTTACTATTCCTTTCAATAGTCTTTCCTGGTTCTTCTTCCTCTGCCTACCCATTCAGTGTTGGTTCTTTTTCTTTCCCAATGTGCTGTCTTCTTATATTACATGTTTGTTCTGCCTAAGCCAAACTTTATACCGCCCCCTGTGTCTTCACTTATCAGTAACATCTCTAAGGCGTTAATTCAAGCCCATATTTGTTTGCTTCTTGCTTCCTTAATGTCTATCTCAGTGATATTTTAAACACAACAAATTCACAGTTAACCTTATTATTTCCTGTTTCGTCCATATCAGACTTATTCTTCCACATTTTACATCTTGGTTAAGAATAATACAACTTACTTAGTCACCCAAATTTAAATCTGACTGTCATCCTACACTCCATATATCTGATTGATCATTAAGTCCAGATCGTTCTAACATGTATTTAAGTTTAGAATCAGTTTTCTCTTGATCTCCTACCTTAGTCCACAGGTCCACTATTCTTTGCTCTATTATTTTGGTACTTTCCTAATTACTGTTCCAACTTCAAGTCACCTCACCTTCTAGTATTCCCGTGGCACCAGAGTCAGCTTCAAGTACAAACCTAATCTCATCAGGTTTCTTTAACAATGTTCGATGACTCCCAGTCTCAATAAAATGATGTCCATAACCTTTATGACCCCTGCTTATCTTGGTAATATCCCTTCCTTTACCATTCCCTCAAAACCATATTAAACTACTTGTTGCCTCCCAGTTAATCGTATTCTTGACACTTGTACCCCTTTGTTCTGCCCTCTGGCAAAACCCTGCTCATTACTGACCTCCTCTTTGAAGGCAGTCTTAACTTCTCTCAGCCTTTCTAGATGCAGTTACATACTTACTCACCTGAGCTTCCATAATGAACTTAACACTGATGATTCTTAATTGGCCATATATCACAATCATCTGTGCGGCTTATTTTAGAATTTCAGTTGCTTTTATCCTACTTTGCACATTGAATCAGAATGTAAAGGAGAAGGCCATGGGTAATTGTTTCTTAGGCTGTTCCAGTACACAGCCAGAATTGAAAACCAGTTCTTAATTTGTGCTTCTGTGATAGCACGTTGCATGATTATTTATTTATGTCTGCTTTTCTAATAGATGCAAGCCCCTGGAAGGCAGAGAACATGTTCTTTATATATATATATATATATCCCTGAGATAAGAAGGCATTTAATAAATGTTTCCTGAATAAATAACATTTAGTTTGCTTTGTTCTTGCCATTTTGTTCTTTTAAAAACTCAAGTATCTAACAGGTGGTATCTTTATTTTGGAGCTACAAAAAAATCTATAGTTTTCCCTTTGCAATACTATAATAAAATTATAATCTTTAACCAAATCTGCACTTCAGAAACTTTCACGTTTTTATAAATGCAAGTATTTTAACCTGATCTCTCTGCTTTTTTTATATTTATCTTTTAAAACATTGTAGTATACAGAAAACCCAAAATATACATGGGTAATATATTTGTTTATTTCAGACGAAACTGCATTTTAGCAGATGAAATGGGTCTTGGCAAAACCATTCAATCAATTACATTCCTCTACGAAATCCTTCTGACTGGTATAAGAGGACCTTTCCTGATTATTGCTCCACTTTCTACTATTGCAAACTGGGAGAGAGAATTTCGTACGTGGACTGATATTAATGTTGTGGTTTATCATGGGAGCCTGATTAGCAGACAAATGATACAGCAATATGAGATGTACTTCAGGGACTCACAGGTGTGTTATTGGTGATTTTGTTTGTTGTTTGAAAGGTCAGATTTTAAAAAGATAAGCATTACATATTAATTACTTTCAAATTTGTGATAGATTTTATTTGCCTACTTAGATCTTAGTTTGATCTCTTTATTCATCATATTTATTTTACAATAAATTTTAGTAGCTGAAGAAAGAAATGACAAAAGTAGGCAAGTTCACACTGTAATTTACTGGAAGGAAGTATGCTGATTTATACAAACATACAAATTTGATTTTATACTTAATTTTTTAGCTAGAATAATTGTTTTATTAATTGTTTTAAATACACATTAAATTTATTTTAAAAATAATAACTGTCTCTTTGATCATCTTCCTGTTTTTTCCCTCCATTTAAAAAATGTACTTCTTCACTGACCACCATGGGTCTGAATGCCCATTGGGTGAAACCGTAGGTTGTCTTGTGTGTTCAGTGAGTTTTGATGTTAGACATTTGGGGTTGTTTTGTACACTGGTACACACATACCTCTGTGTCTTTCTTCCTTTGCTTTGATGGTTTTCTCCTCCTCCATATTCTAGAGGAATATTTTCCATTTTACTTTGACCACTTACTCTTTAGGAAGGGATACCTCTTTTTCTGCAAAATATACAGATCATAAAATTGAGATGACATTATATGAAAGAATTTCCTAGCAGAAGGTTAAGTTTAGAAAACATGAAATGCCAAGTTGCAGTTTTGAGTAGTAGTTTGACTCTTCCTAGGTGAAACTTTTACTAAGAAATAAGAAACATAGTTAACTAAAACACATTTCACACAAAATTGTGTTGTTTCATTAGAAAAGATTATGGCACTCTGCCTCAATAAGTACCTTAATATTTTATTTTCTTTTACTGATTCTTAACATTTTATAAGGATCATTATATGGCCAGGTCATGAGATATGGTATAGGTTAAGGTAAGATAAAGTGCATAGCCTTTTACTTTTGCCTACCAATTATAACTGATTTTCTATTTAGTTAAGGCTGAATATCAGTAAAATTAACTTTCTTCTACTTTAATGTTTGAAACAATTAGATTTCTGTGAAATTAGGCATGTCTGTAATCAGTTCTACTGAAAATTATCAACTTTGCATTTTTGGAGCCTATGACAACTTAAGTTGTTCAATTTCCTTCCATAGTGTTTTATTATTCTTAGTTGGACATTTGTAGAATTTTAGAGCTGTATGATATCATTAAAACCATTTACTCTAGCTTTTTAAAGGTATTTTTAAAATATTAGAAGTTTAAGATTTAATATGTATTTCATGAGTTTGGTATAAATGTGATAGCCAGAAAGCTGAAAGATTCCTGATGTGTTATAAACTGAATAGTATGTATTAAATTATATTTTATGGTAAATGTTATACATTCTAGAATATTGTGTGAAGGGTTTAAAATTTCAAGAGTTAAGGATGTCTCATGTAACGAGATAAATAGGTCTATACTTTAAATATAGAAATAACTTTCAGATTAAACTCTTTCAAATATATATTTTTTTTTAATTAAATGAACATTTAACTTCTGCTTTTTTCCAAATTATTAAATAATATGAAATCACAGAAATGGCAAAATTATGCTGTAATTTTCTGAATTGCACTGGAAAAAGTAATAGATAATAACACTAATATCTACACACATTTATTGAGTATTTACCATGTGCCATGCATTATGCTAAACAGTTTACATGTAGTATTTCATGTAATCTTTGTAATAGCTAACTTGTAAATAGGTGATATCTTCCTCATTTACAAATGAGGAAGCTGAAGTAAAAAGAAGTGATACTGTTTTCCCTAAAATCATAGAGCAAAACTGGTATTAATAAACCCAAGTCAGACTCAAGAACCTTTGTTTTTAAACAGTATCACTGAAACTGAATGCATCATATCCCAGGTTTTTAGAGCTGTATAGACTTATATTTTGTACCTATTCTAATATTCTACTGGAGTTATTGTTCAGCTTAATGGCCAGTGTATGCAATCAATATAAATTGTTCTAAAATTACTGTAATTTAAGTTGATAGGAATTTTAAAATCTAAATCAGATCACATGATTTTCTTAGCCCTTCATTTCTCCTAATAGTTTATAGTTTTCAATGCCATTTAAACATTGTCTTCACTTGGAATCTAGGACTTTATTCTTATAAACAAGTTCCTATATCACTTTCCTTTTGAAACCCCCTTTAAGTGATTCCTTCTTGTCTTAACTAAACTTGGGGGTGACCCAGGGCTCAGTCTTCTACTTTTTATATCCATACTCATTCCATCAGAGATTTCATTCGGTCACACAACTTAATTACCATCTGTACTGCCGGAAACTCCCAAATCTATATCACCAATTCTAACCTCTTTCCTAAATTCGAGTCATATGCAAACGCCTACTCAATTACTCCACTTGAATATCTAATAGACATCTCAAACATAACATGTCCAAAACTGAAATCCTGCATTTCCTCATGGTAGTAAATGGCAACCCCAGCTTCTAGTTGTTTGATCCCAAAAGTTTAGTCAAAACTTGAATCCTCTCTTAAACTCACTCCATTCCTATCCGTTAGTAAATCCTGTTGGTTCCACCTTCAAATTAAATCCAGAACTGGCCTCAATCCAGAACTGGCCTCCATTGATGATGGAGGCCTCCAAATCTCATGGCCTCCATTGATGATCTCTTGTTTGAATTACTACAACAGCCTCTTAACTGGTTTCTATGATCCTGTCCTTGGCCTTTTTCAGACTATTTTTTACCACAACAGCCAAGGAATTCTTTTAAAATATGTCAAATCATGATACTTCTTGTCTCAAAACCCTCTAATAGCTTCTTGCTCAAAGTAAAAGCCAAGAGTCCTCACCACAGCTTTCAAGACCCTATACAGCCTCATCCCGTCCATTCATTGGATTTTAGTCTCACTGGATTTCTTGCTAATATTTGAATACTGCCAAAGATATTCCCATGTTATGGCATTCACATTCTCTGTTTCTACCAAGAATGCTTCCTGGTCCAGATCTCTAGATATCAACATGCTTTCCTCCCTGATCTTCAGGACTTGGCTCAAATGTCACTTCTTAGTGATAGCCTCCCAGCCATTGTAAATAGAGTTGGAATGGTCACCTCCAAGCCCGTACTTCCCATACACATCCCTGTGTTATTTGAGTCTGTGACCTTTATTACTTTCTAACATAATTTCTTTGATTTTTTTTTTAAATTTTGGGATTTCTTTTTTCCTTAATGGCTATGTTCTATATTTGAGTAATTGGAACGTAAGTTCCAATTGGATAATTAGTTTTGTCTGTCTTGTTTACTGCTCTATCTCGTGCAGCCAGAACAGAGTCTGGCACATAAATACCCAATAAATACTTGCTAACTAAATGACATGAGTGGCCAGTTTTTATATTTACTACTTCTTTGCCATTATATGTGTGGAGTCATGGATATAAATAATAAACATAAACACTGAAATTTATTTGGCTAGATTTTATAATAAGCATTTCTTTTTTGACTTAACATTGTTAATAAGATTCTTAAAAATTATCAAATGTCTTATCAAGGAATTCTTTTTTGGATATAATTAATTGTATCATTGTTTTGGCAAAATTTTTGACAACATTCTTGAAAACTACAATCTAATAGTTTTAATGCTAAGGTTCCTCATTTTAAGGGAGTATCTCTGCATATATAAAAATTTCTATGGAAAACAGTTTTATAGCAAATGTCATTAAGTGATTTGTATGCTGGTTGATAGGAATTAAAAATTATGATCAAGACATTCTAGCAAATTACTACATTTGGTAATAAATTTCTAGGGGCGTATTGTTCGAGGAGCTTACAGATTCCAAGCCATCATCACCACTTTTGAAATGATTCTTGGAGGCTGTGGAGAGCTTAATGCAATTGAATGGCGATGTGTAATTATTGATGAAGCACATAGGTTAAAAAATAAAAACTGTAAACTTCTAGAAGGTCTGAAACTCATGAATCTGGTAAGTGACTTAAGGTCATTTTAATGACTTCCATTTCTTAGCTACATAGTAAAAAGAGCTAGTGCCAAAAACTTATTCCTTTTTTTTTTTTTAATTTTAAAATATGGATTTCTAATTTCTATCTGATAATTAAGATTATTTTGCTTTAATTAGTAAGGGGAAAAAAATCTCATCTGTTTTCTAAGACTTAAATTTTTTAGCACTTTTCTCTTAAAAGCTTTAGTAATTTTGTAATTTAAAAAGAGAGGAAAACCTTTGGAGAGTGTCCTATTGAAAAGAAATAAAAGTACAAGTTTTAAGGCTAAATTCCTCAATAAAAAGCCCTTTCACCAAAGTTAAAATATTATTCAGATCATTTTATCATAGAGGAATAAAGTTTCTGCACAATTAGCATGTATTTATTATAGTTAATGGGATTTTTGAAAGTCATCTTATTAATGTGTTTGCTTTCAAATCAAAGTATTTTGTGTTTTTTAACATTTCGATTTAATTAGCATCACATAATTAGTACGCGAGCACTTGAACAAATGACTCAAGTACATTTGCACAGAACTACATAAAGTAAAAGAACTACATAAAGTACAGAACTACATGAAGTAAAACAGTAAAGTGCTCCTTCATAGTCTTCATCCATGCCCACTCGTACTCTCCACTCCTTACTCCAGTATTTACAGATTGGTATATATCAGTCTAGACTATTTACTAACCTCAAATACTTATGTAGACATGCAGATACATATAGAAATATTTTGCTTAAGAATTTAGAGGTATTTTCAAATCAGATTTTAAATACTTTATACTATTATCACTAAAATATTTTTATTTCCTTTTGTTACTATTATGTTTAATTTGTAATGCATTTCTAGCTCAGAAATATTCCAGTCAGCCTTTCACATTGTTGAATTGTTACTTTAGTGATGTAAGAACTTGTTCTTTTGTAAGAAGTCAAGTGATGATCTGCTAAATTGTAAAGAATGAGCATTGTTTTGTATACTAATTACCATACCAAGAATGGCTAAGTACCCCTCAAGAATTTGTCTGTTTCCTTGAATAAAAACCTAAAAATAAACTTTTAATTATTTACTATTTTTCTTTTAAAACCAATAGGTAAAAATTAATAGCAGACAAAGTAAGCTATTATGAGAATAATGCAGTCAATTAATGAAGATGAGTGGGTGGAGATATATTTTGAGTTGATTCTTGAATTATGGTCAGAAAAATGTTTGCTTTTCAAAAACATGGAAACATTTGATAATCTATGTCAACTTTCATATCGTCTTAGCACAACGGTGATTGACATGGACTTGATAGTATATGATATTGGCATGTTATTCTTTCTTTATATAGGAACACAAGGTGCTTTTGACGGGCACACCTCTCCAAAATACAGTTGAAGAACTATTCAGTCTTCTTCACTTTCTGGAGCCCCTAAGGTTTCCTTCTGAATCAACGTTTATGCAAGAATTTGGGGATCTGAAAACAGAGGAACAGGTATCCTATTAGTCTTTGTAAATAGGTACATCAAATCTCTTCTCATTGTAATTATGCATGTGTATGCTACCTATATTGTCCATCATTTTTTATGCAGGTGCAGAAACTTCAGGCTATCTTGAAACCAATGATGTTAAGACGATTGAAAGAAGATGTGGAAAAGAAGTTGGCACCTAAGGAAGAAACGATCATTGAAGTAGAACTTACTAACATTCAGAAAAAATACTACCGGGCTATTCTGGAGAAGAACTTTTCATTTTTATCCAAAGGAGCAGGGCAGACTAATGTACCCAACTTAGTCAATACCATGATGGAGCTCAGGAAGTGCTGTAATCACCCGTATCTTATCAAAGGTAGTCGAAAAGGATTGCAAAGAAATCCTTTGCTTTCAACAGATACTCATGAAAAAACAAATGCTCAATAAAAGTAACACAGATGTAGTAGGTGCTACAAGGAAAGGCACTGACCCTGTGACTCTCCACCCTGGTGGGATTACAGTTGTTCCAGAGTCGGGGGCAGTGTGAGCTACTTCATAACAGTGTCCCATGTTAGCATCACCAGATTACAAAAGCAGGAGACGTGATCAGTCTAACGTGGAGTGCAGTTCCTCCACCAGGTTAATCCTCCTTATGGACAAAGACAGTAAAGCCCATGTTTGAATCTCTGAATTTACATTTTTCTTCCTGGTTTCTTTTCAGTCTGGATACACTAGTTATTGTCTCTAAATTTGTGTGCTCTGATAACAAGGTCTTGTTAGCTCCTCTATTAATGATCTGTCTGTACATTTGAGTATTTTTACTTCCTGGGGGTATATATAAAGAGTATATAGATATATATAGATATATATTTATATATATTATATATATATAAAGATATGTATTTATATATATATATAAAGAGTATACTTCCTGGGAGTATACTCTTTATGCAAGACAAGCTATTTCTTAGGCCAGTATCTAACTCGCTCGCAGTTCTGGTACTCTTATGGCTAGACAGGCTGGAGGGAAGGAGAGCACCCTTAATGCTAATCTAGACTATAGGAGAAGTGTGGTCAAACTTGCTTCCCTTTTAATTTTTCCTGTTTGCTTGTTTTGATGGCAAGCAGGATGCCTATAGACACATCTAGGTTATGATCACCTTGCAGTGGTGATGACTGTTGTATTGGTTTTTAAATACCGGAAATTTATTTAAAAGTTTGTGTTTACTCACTTAGGATAGAACTGTGTTTTCACTAATTCTTATCCTAAGAACATCCATTCAACATTTAGCAAATTTAAATTTATGTAAGACATTATGCCATTTGTCTTGGGAGATTAAAAAAATACTTAAGACACTGTCCTTATCCTCAGTGGAATTATAGGCTGGTGTTCTAGTACCTACATTAGAAAAATTTAATGTGTTAAAGAAGCACAGAAGATCACTGATTTAAAAAGAAAGTAGTTGAGAGTATCTGCATTTGTGTGTTGATGCTATCTTCTTATATTTTTTTGACAGGTGCTGAGGAGAAAATACTTGGAGAATTTAGAGATACATATAATCCAGCTGCTTCTGATTTTCATCTTCAAGCAATGATCCAGTCTGCTGGTAAATTAGTCCTTATTGATAAATTGCTTCCCAAAATGAAAGCAGGAGGTCATAAAGTGCTCATCTTCTCTCAGATGGTACGCTGCCTTGATATCCTGGAGGACTATCTTATACATAAAAGGTAAGGCATGTAATTCACCATGAATTATACTATAAAGTATGCTAAGTGTATGGTATTAAAGTTTCTGCAGAATGGTTTACTGTAACCCAGCTTTACTCAAGTCTTCCTTTTTACGTAGATTAGAATCCATTTAAATCTGTACATAAAGATTGTTTAAGATTATATATCAGGTTTTCCTAACCTACATATTTTGCAATAGTAGACAGGGCTAATGAGACTAAGAAAATTTTGCACATTGACAGATATTTGCTGACCTATTGATGGATGTATTAGGTTACATTTTATTTGATGTGTTTGTTAACCTTGTAGTAGCGACATTTTAAATGGATTTAATAACCGTCTTCAAAATTAAAGAAAATGATTCAAGATCCTTTTTCAGATCTTTTTCAGTGTTAAAATTAGAACCTGAACTTGCTGGACTTTGACTTATTGTACACTGTATAATATTTGCTCTTGCTTTCACCTTTTCTCTTGTGTTTAATGTGGTTTTTTTGGTTTGGTTTTGTTTTTTGGTGTATAGTAAGATATGTGGTTTTTTTGGTTTGGTTTTGTTTTTTGGTGTATAGTAAGATAATCTCTGCAATAATATCTAATCAGTATTTAGATAAGTAAGATATTTATCATAGGGTATTTATCAGAGTATTTGTGGGCCAACTAGAAATCAACACATTAATATCAAAGAGAATCTGAAGATTCAGCTGTAATTTTAGTTTATGATATTTTGACCCTTATTAATAAGTAAAGATCAGTCTATGCTAGTTTATATTTTCAGATATTTTATAGTACATTTTTATTTTTCATTTTGTTTTCAGTTCCACTTTTAGTGTCAGTGTTCTCTCATTTAGTCTTATTCCAAAATTTGTATGCTCCATTTTATACCAAGTAGAAGGAGGATTAAATTAGAATAGTCTTAAAATAACCATTCTTGCATTTTCTTGATGTCTTTACACAAAGAACTTTATAAGATAAAGATAAATTTGACTTAAGATGAATTTCATGGAAAACCTCAGATTTCTTTGATCCAGAAGTAACACTATTAGGAGTCACACTCCCCCTTTCACAGGCCCCAGAGATAACAGTGCAACTGCTGATAAGACTAAATTGTAGGTGGAAAGAAGTGTCTTAAACCAGAAGAGGTGTGGCAAGAGTCATGTGTATTCCTCTTCTAGTTCCAAAGTCTTTATGTATTTTATATTTATTGATGTCTAGCAATTTCTCAGTTTTATGTTAAATGAGGAAGGATAAAAGAAGTTAAAATTTAATTTTTTGGCAGTAATGACTTTGAAGAGTTAGCATTATAGTTTGCTCTTAATAAATTACAGTTTACAGGCAAGTATATCAATTGAGAGAGTAACATGATTGAGGTACAGAAAAATCTTGTATCAAGTTTTATTTAAGCCTTTGCTTCTTGACTCCCACCAAAAAAAAATCACTTGTTATAGTGAGATTGGTGCATGCATGCTGAGTCACTTCAGTCCTGCCAACTCTACAACCCTATGGACTGTAGCTCACCAGGGTCCTCTGTCCATGGGATCCTCCAGGCAAGAATACTGAAGTGGGTTGCCATGCCCTCCTCCAGGGGATCTTCCTGACCCAGGGATCAAATCCACATCTCATTGGCAGGCAGGTTCTTTACCTCTAGCACCACCTGGGAAGCCCAGTGAGATCAGTAAAGTATATTAATTGTCAAGCTTTTTACCTACATCCAGTAATGCAGAGATTTTGTAACTTTATATCATTTTGTGTTTCCTATTTAGCACAAACACTGAGAATTATAAAACCATAGAAACTAGTTGGGGTAATATCACTTCTTAATTTTGTAGTAAACATTAATGTTGCAGCAAAACTGATAGCTATGTGTCTGTCAATTTGATAGAATGCCTTTATTTTCATTATATCCATCTATCTAAATTTATTGCATTTCACTTGATAGATATTTATATGAGCGAATTGATGGAAGAGTCAGAGGGAATCTTCGACAAGCTGCTATAGATCGATTTAGTAAACCTGATTCGGATCGATTTGTCTTTCTTCTGTGTACCCGAGCTGGTGGGTTGGGCATCAACTTAACTGCAGCTGATACATGTATAATTTTTGATTCTGATTGGAATCCTCAAAATGACCTTCAGGTAAACAAATTCCCTGGCTAAGAGAATTTTTTAAAATTTCCATAGTTATTTTTGATAACCTGTTTTATTTTTATTTGGACAATTAACATGTATGTTTCCCTAAGAAATATCAGTGCCAAATAAAATAGATGAAATTATTTTATTTTAATTTAATGACAGTAAAATATAATAAAATATACTTATTTAGATTACATAGCTTCTAAAAATGGCTTACCTACTTGAGTATAATTTAAATTGTTTAAAGTATATCATATATATTTGTGAAATGCTTAGAATAAGTTTAAGAATAGCTTATTTTACTTCTTTAAAAATAAGTGCTTACTTCTGATTTCATCTTTTTAATCATTACATAATATAGTATGCATAGAATTGAGACATAATTGAATTTGCTTTTTATGAAATACTAGAGAAAATTAATGTATACATTTAAATTAAGACTACTTGAACTTCATAGAAGCATGGGAATATTAATTAGTAGTTACAATGAGTCAGAGTTTACAGAATATGTGTTTCTAGGAAGGATACTAGACGAGAACAAAGTATTGGAGAAATTCTTCTTTTATTGTTCATAGTAGTCTCAGTAGTACTGTAATTGATATTATTCTTGAGAATATACCTGACTTAATAAGCAATAATGTTTTAACCTTTCATTTGTATAATCTAGTTCAAAATTTATCAGACAGACTTTAAGTTCAGTAGGAATTTGAGATAATATATGAAACTCTTATGTAATCTCTGCTGTCTTTACTTTCAAAATGTCTACATATTAGATAATTTGTTCTTTGCATGTTTAAGTAAAATTTAGGCCTCCAAAGTTATTCGCCTTAAGGTTTTAGCCCTCTCAGAATTACCCAGCTTAACTAAAATATATCGAAAGGATTGTTGATAATGTAGCAGAGAGAAAAAAAAACTAGAAATTTAGAGTTAAAGTTTATGTTTAAAGCCAGCGGCTAAAAAAATTTGTTCATAAAATTTATGTTCCTGTCTAGAATTATATTGATGACATGCTCTTTAAGAAATAGTATTACTTCATGGATTTATGTTCTCCAGCATAGTTTAAATTTTAGTTTAACTAAAATTTAACTCATTGCTGATTGTGATATTTATTCATGGATTCATATTCTCTGAAATATACATTTAAATTTTAATTTATTGCTGATTTTGGAATCATTTCTCATTTTAGTAAGCTTTGGCTTCATTTCCAGAGAAAGGTTATATGCAGTTCAGTAGCAGGAGTGTCTAAAATATTCTTATACATATTTTTATATTCCTTCAAGATAGCTTAATGTGTAATGCCTTTTATGCTATTTTATAAAATAAATTGAATCTATAACATTTCATTTTTTACAGGCCCAAGCTCGTTGCCATAGAATTGGTCAGAATAAAGCAGTTAAAGTCTACCGACTGGTGACTCGTAACTCATATGAAAGAGAGATGTTTGACCGAGCCAGTCTGAAACTGGGTCTAGATAAGGCTGTGTTACAGAGCATGAGTGGAAGAGAAAGTAATGTTGGTGGTGTATGTATATTTTCTTCTTTACTTGGAGTTTTCCTGTTTTGTTTACATTTAATTTAAACCCCAGATAGCATATTAGTTAATTTTGATCCATATTGAACACTAAGTAGATATTTTTATGTAAGGAGGAATTTCAGAATAGAGTTGTATTTATTAGTTAACACTTTTGGAACCTGTTCTGTCCTTATAGCTCCAATACTTGTGAATCCTAAGAGTAGGATTCACTACTCTGAAAAGAAGAAATTCTTCCTTTTTCAAGATGTTTGTATTATGACACGCCAAAATAGAATTTCTTGTTTTTCCACATTTTTTCTATAAAAAAGTTTTCAAATTGGTCTCTTTCGGGCTAAACTACTACCATTGGCTTTGTCTTGTTATAAATGATGTTTTCGGCATTTTTCCCCTCAAAATCTTTTTTGTACCTTGTGATTATAACAACTACTGGATTCTAGTACTAAAAAGAACCTTGAAAGATTACCTGCCCCAGAGGCTTTGTTTTAACTGAAGTTATCATGGGCAAATGGCAGATCTTAGTTTAAAAATAGTAGAGTCAACAACTTCAATGTGTTCTTCAGAGAATTCTCTTGGTACTCCCCAAGCCCAAAATGCAATTTAAACATGACTTCTGTGGTTTTTAATGTTCTTTAGAGATACTTTCTCATTTTATGAACTTTACAGAATTATTACCAAAATGTTTACTCTTTAGATTCAACAGCTTTCCAAAAAGGAAATAGAAGATCTGCTTCGAAGAGGTGCGTATGGTGCCATTATGGAAGAAGAAGATGAAGGCTCTAAATTCTGTGAAGAAGATATTGATCAGATTTTACTACGTCGTACAAAAACCATTACAATTGAATCAGAAGGACGTGGGTCAACATTTGCCAAGGTAACAGTGAGTGATATTTTATAACTATACTTGTAGTGTTCTCTCCTTAAAAAAAATTTAATGGTCTTTTACTTTACTATCATTTGAGGAGCACCTACTTAATATTTAAATAATCAGAATTACTCAAAAGAAGTAGGTAATATATTCTTTTCCTTCATTTTTATCTGCTCTCTCATATCAAATTTCACATGTATTCTTATGCTAGTGAAATGGATGGAATAGGGGTTCATAACTAGAAATGGTTCTAAGTATCAATTAGAGTAGAACATTGGAAGTTAAATTAAGAAATGAAAGAACATACATGTGAAAGTTAGAGAAAAATATAAGTAACATAGTGTAGGAGGTTAAATCATTTTACATTAACTTATAATAATTTAGAGTACTTAAAGGAGAGAAAGGATTTCTAATTTCATTTTAAGTGTTTAAATGAAGTTTAGGGAGAATAAGATGAAGTTTGTGTATTGAAAAGAAATGTTATTTTAACATTCCTATTTGGGGAAAACATTTTTAAAATGTACTAGCCACCTTTACGCCCACCCTCTTCCCTTCTTCCCTCCCCCACCTCCCTGCTGGTAAACGTATATCTTGTGTTCTTCTAAAGAGTTTTTTATTGCAGTATTCTGTCCCACCTATAGTGATTCATACAGATTTCTCCTTCACACTTTATTTCCTTTCTGCGTTTTCTTCCTTTGTCCCCTCTCCACTTCCAACCCAGAAGTCTTTGTACATGTTTATGGAGATCAGTGTAGTATGGCAGGTAGTCCAGGTGCTACATCAAAAATAATGATATCAGTCTTCATATGAAAATTTTCCTCTTGCATTCAGTAAGCAAACTAATGTAATCGTGTTGTCAGGTACTTTACTAAGTGGTGGGGATACTAAAATGAAAGGATTCTAGTCACTGAAAAAGAGTAAAAGAGAAAGTATTAATTCTGCATAAAAAGGGAGAACAACAAATCAAGAAAATCTTTGCAGAGGAAATACATTTAAGCTGACTCTGGAAGGAAATTTAAATTTAGTTGTGTTACAAAAAGAGAAAGCCACACAAATGAACTATATGTTGCTAAACTACAAGGAAGATTTCAAGAACTGTGGTGCAGGTGTGTATGGATGTGCAGAGTAAATTAAAATGGAAATGAAATGAAGGTTAGGGAGATTGGACCTAAATTGTGAAAAGCTCAAAAAAATTCCATTTTGAGGAATTTGAACTTGATCGTGAGGCAGTTGAAAAGCTTTTAAATCCCTTCAAGCAGAAAATGGACATAATGGTGTCTGGTTTAGAAATTTAACTCTAGCAGCAGTGTAGAGAATGAGATTGAATTGTGAAAGACTGAAAGTATAGAGACCAGATAAGAGACTTCTGTAAGCTGTGTTGATGGGCTGACCAGAGCAGTGGAGACCCATTTGAATCAACGGGAATTGATGAGCAGTTAGAAATTTGTGGAAGGAGGTGTCAAAAATAACTTTAATGTAAATTTCTAGCCCTATTTCTGGTGTCATTAAAGTAAAATAGAGAATGCAGAAGAGGAAGTTCATATGGAGAAGATAAAATATTGGAGCTGCTATATTTTGACATTTATAGGGCATCCAAGAGGAGATATCCAGGAGAGTTGCCTAAGTTACAGATACAGATTTGGGAGTCAATAGAGAACAAAGCAGAAGAAAGTAGTACTGTGGAATCAAGAAACACTGTAGAAGTATAAGGTTAAGAACTAAAACTAGTCATGATTGGTTAGATATACCCTGGGTCTAGCTTCTTTCCTGGGAATCTTATTTCCTTTGGATTCCTTACTCAAGTTGTCAACGTACTATGTACACACTATGTATTTTCCCCCTCTTGCCTGAAATTATCTGAAGTTTAGTTAATTTAACCAAAAGTTATTAGTCATAGAAATCACCTTTGTTAGTTAAACTAAGCATAGGGATATTCTCCTTAATTATTTTTTAATTAATGAAGGCATATCTTCATTTAGAGTGTTAATTCTAATAATCATGAAAAGTCAGAACAGCAGAGACTTGAATTCTGGCTCATAAGCTTAGTGACCCTGGACAGTTAACATGGATGAGTTTTTCTTGTCCTGAAAGGAGAACATAATAATCATGCTTGACCTTTTCCTTCTTTACTATAAAGTGCTCTGTGAGTTTTATTTTCCTCAGGTGTCTAATCATAACCAGCTGTACTCTAAGAATGTTAAATACTTAAGCACTTAAGTATCTATTTTAAACCTTCAGACCAGATAGTAATTGTTGCATTTGAAAAAAGAGTTTACTGAAGAGGTAACACACTACAGTAGCTGAAGAGGTACCTCATATGCCTGTACTTATAATTTTTTCATTTCTGTAATTGTGTGGAAATGCCACTGTATGATGGGCATTTGGCATAGTAGAATATGGCACTACTATGTAGTGGCACCAAAGGAATTAAGTTGGTACTATTTTTGGCTTTTCCCTAGAACTTCCAGAACTTCAGTTCCTCAGTTGTTTTCAGTGGTTTTGGTAACTAATTCCAGTACATGTTTCTTTGCATTACCAAATAGTTTTTGATAAGAAGCTCCATATATGGAGCAGGTTTCCTTGGTGGCTCAGACAGTAAAGAATCTGCTTGCAATGCAGGAGACGTGGGTTCGATCCCTGGTTTGGGAAGATCCCCTGGAGAAGGGAATGGCTACCCACTCTAGTATTCTTGCCTGGAGAATCCCATGAAGAGAGGAGACTGGGGGTCTACAGTCCATGGTGTCACAAAGAGTTGGACACAACTGAGCAACTGACACTTTGATTTTCTTCACTACATATATGGAGCAGGGTGCATAATAAGACTAACTAGACTTAGTTAAATATAGTAAACACTTTGGGGGGATGTGGGGGGCTGGGATCTTAGTTCCTTAACCAGGGATTGAACCCACATCTTCAGCAATGAAAGTGCAGTGTCCTGACCAGAGGACTGCCTGGGAATTTCCAACACTAATTCCTTGATACCATCCATCAGTTTTTCAGTGTTAAAACTTTTAGTTATCTATTACCTATGTGTAATTTTCTGCATTTTAAAGTTCCATTGAAATGCAAATGAAGATTTTTATCATTTGATTATACCTCAGATAATTAGCCATTATCCTACAGTCATTCACTAATTATATTCTCCTTTGAAAATCATTTTATGTGACTATATTCCATTTATTTTCATAGAAGTTTTGTTGTTCAGTTGCTGAGTTATGTCCCATTCTTTGCAACTCCATGGACTGCAGGCTGCCAGGATTTCCTGTCCTTTACTATCTCCCCGAGTTTGCTCAAACTCAAGTGCGTTGATTTTGTGATGCGTCCAAACATCTCATTCTCTGATGCCGCCCCTTTCTCCTCTTGCACTCAGTCTTTCCCAGCATCAGGGTCTTTTCCAATGAGTCAGCTCTTTGCTTCATGTGGCCAAAGTATTGGAGCTTCATCTTCAGCATCAGTCCTTCCAAGTGAATATTCAGGGTTGATTTCTTTTAAGATTAACTGGTTTGCTCTCCTTGCTTTCCAAGGGATTCTCAAGAATCTTCTCCAGCACCACAGTTCAAAAGCATCAGTTGTTCGGTGTTCATCCTTCTTTATGATCCAACTCTCAGATCTGTACATGACTACTGGAAAAACCGTAGCTTTGACTATATAGACCTTTTTCGGCAAAATGATGTCTCTGCTTTTTAATACACTGTCTAGGTTTGTCATAGCTTTTCTTTCAAGGAGCAGGTGTCTTTTAATTTTGCGGCCACAGTCATCATCCACAGTGATTTTGGAGGATGAAAATAAAATCTGCCACTGTTTAGGCTCTTTTTTTAAAGTATTATATATCTTAACCACATATTTCATTTTTATAAAGCACTGTGAGGACTTTTCTCTGAAGCAGCATATCTATTTTTAGGAACTTAAGTTGCAGATAATCACAGTTCATGAATCACAGTGTTAAACTATAATGTCTAAAGTTTGATTTATTTAAAAGATTTTATATAATTTCTATAATATTTAAGAAAATAAATCATTTTTATTTTCTTTTATTCCTCTGTAGTTTCTTAATTTTTGCAGTGCTTATGCAGTATTTTTGTTGTTAGGAAAGGAGTTTTTAAAATAAAAACAGGCAATGACTCATTTTTCTTTATTTCTCATCTTCTGTATTGCATTTTTAAGGAGACATATCTACTTAAAAATGGGATGGAAATAAAGGGGGAGAAATACCAGAAAATTAACTGTATAGGGCAAATACGTTTAAAATTCTTGTAACCTAATTTCTTTATATTCATGTATTTTTAAAAATCAATTCTGTATCTTGTGGTTTTTTTGACCAAAAAGATTTGATACCAGCTTACCCAAAGTTAAATAATTCTTTTGACTTTGCTCATAAAACTCCAGCCTCTGTTGGTATTAAGCTTTTTGCCATAAGCAGATGCTGTGCTGTGTTTCAGATCATTGCAGTTTGGAGCATCCTTTGAGTGTACATGTTATGTATATGCTGAATTCAAATTCTGTCCACAGTAAATATGAGGAGATAAGATTTTAGATATACTTTAATAGATTTTTCCTCTAAGCTTCAAAAGATTCTGAAAAATTACCATTATGTATTTCAGGCAAGTTTTGTGGCATCTGGAAACCGAACAGATATTTCATTAGATGATCCCAACTTCTGGCAAAAATGGGCGAAAAAGGCAGAAATAGATATAGATGCCATCAGTGGTAGAGTAAGTATTTCCGTCCCTTAAAAAATAAGTTACCTTTTGGAATACTTTATTATTATAATATTTTAAGGTGTTCAACTATGTACTTACTGAAATTTATCTGCATAAATAAATTGATACAAGGCAGTTAAATGATAACATATTTTACCAGGCACTGCTTCAATTTAATTCTTCAGATACCTGACATGTTAGGTTGTAATACAGGGAGACTTACATTTTGGAGGTCATTTATGTCTTAAAATTATAATGCGTTTTTAAATTTTCTAATTGTCTGCAAATAATGGATTACTTTTATTTCACTCTTTAGCCTTCATTTTGCTTTTTTGGTGTTAGATCTCATTAATCATGATCTAGTCAACTATAAAAGGAGAAAAAAGAAATCAAGAAAGTGGCATTTTCAAATTCTGACAACTAAAAAAATTTAAAATCCAGTTCTGCTTATGTACACGAATCTA
This sequence comes from Bubalus kerabau, assembly GCF_029407905.1. Taxonomy (NCBI): domain Eukaryota; kingdom Metazoa; phylum Chordata; class Mammalia; order Artiodactyla; family Bovidae; genus Bubalus; species Bubalus kerabau. The sequence continues at coordinate 24,860,393 of NC_073640.1, forward strand.
TTATGCTTAATAAGTCTTATGAAATTTAAAGAAAAAAGAAAGTGGCTTTTTAAACTTAAAACCCTTTGGAGTTAAGAAAGGGCCAAAAGCTAACACAGAATTCATGGAACTGATAATATAACTTTACTTCGAAAGACACCTGTCTAATAATTTATAGGAATCAATGTTTGTAAGTCTTACCTACTGTCAAAATAACTGCTAAATGGTTTAAAGAAATTTATATTAAGCATTGATGCATGGGATCCATTTTAATAGATAGCCTTTTAAAATGTAAAACTTTATGATGAAGAATAATGCGACTGCCAAATAATCATTACTGTTTATATGTTTTGGAAATACATATAATTATGTGTGAAACATTATAAATAAGTAAATTAGAAAAGAGATGTTTATTAAAATATTACTGTTTGCATATTGGCATGTTTATATGCCTAAAAAGTCAATGGCATCTGTAAACCACTATAAAATTAATGAATTAGTGAATTAACAGGATAGAGGATAAATATGACATTTAGCCTTCTTAAATATCAGTACTACCAGAAGTAGAAAAATTATGGAAGAGGAAATCTACTTCATAGTAGAAAAACTATTTAGAACACTTAGGGGTATACCTACTGGTCATGTATGATTTTAATAAAGTGAATTACCAAACTTAATTGCAAGATTTGTCAATTAGAAAACCTGTACATTTTAAACTTGAGTTTAAACATAGAAATGCAATCCCAATCAAAAATGTTAACAATTTGTTCATATAACCAAACAAAATTAAAAATTCCTCTGAAATAATAAATATTCAAGAATATTAAATCAGCTCTTAGGAATCTGACTCAGCAATAATCACATGTTTAATGATAATGTGGTACAGTGATGTACATCACTGCATTGTTCATTTTAGAAAAAAATTAGAAACTAATCAGTACCTTTATATTATCTAATGCAGTAAGTAAAAATCATCATGTAAATCCCTAAATACTCACTTAGAGCTCTGAAACAGGATGTGTTAGTCACTAAGTCATGTCCAACTCTTTCCACCAGGCCCCTCTGTCCATGGGATTTCCCCGGCAAGAATACTGGAGTGGGTGGCCATTTCAGCCTCCATGGGATCTTCCCCACCCAGGGATCAGGCCCACATCTCCTGCATTGCAGGTGGATTCTTTACCACTGAGCCACCTGGGAAGCCCCCTAAAATAAGATAATTAATTTCAAAGAGTCAGAGAGAGAGACCAATACTTACAGTGTGATCTTGGTTTATAATTTTTCAAAAGTATATAACGGTAATACACAGACACTTGTGTATTTGGGCTGGCTCCAGCTAGAGCACACTGTGAAGTAGGTACCATTCTTGTGCTGTGACTGAAATGAATGAGACAGATGAACCGCTGCTTTAATAGGGCTTATAAATTCCGGTGGGTATGTAAACAAATATATAAGATAATTTCTGAGACAAAAGAAAATAAAATCGTAAGATGGTAGAGAATACCTGAAGGAATGGAGATAGCATTAGGTAAAGTGGTCAAGGGAGATCACTCTGAGAGGACATCAGTCCTGAGACTTGAATGATGAGAACAAGGCAGCAATGTAAAGACATGAGAAATAAAATTGCAAGGTAGAGGGAATAGTAGTGAGCCACTGGTTGAAATAAGCTTAGTGTGTTCCAGAAATAGAAATGGCTTTGTGTCAGAACATAGGGAGTTGTTGAGAGTGGTGACAGCTTAGGTCAGAGATGATAGATATCGCTCAAATCAATAGTACCTTATAGATAATCTTATAGAGTAAGGATTTTATAAATAAATGTATATAAGCATATAGATGGCTCCATAGTAAAGAACTTGCCCTCCAGTGCAGGAGACACAGATCAATCCATAGGTTGGAAAGATCCTCTGGAGAAGGAAATGGCAATCCACTCCAGTACTCTTGCCTGGGAAATCCCATGGACTGAGGAGTCTGGTGGGCTACAGTTCACAGGGTTGCAAAGAGTTGGACATGACTTAGCGACTAAACAACAACATAGTCATTTAACACTTGGGCAGTTATGTTTTCTGATTTATACATTGTTTAAAATTTTTTATATTTTCCAGCAAGGAGTAATCATGAAGACAGATGGGTATATATGTTTAAAATGTAAAAGTATATTAACATATAATAAAGGAATTAAGATATTGAAAGAAATATATAGAGAGCAAAGAATAGAATAAGAACAGGAGAAAATCAATTTATAGGATGTAAATAAGTAGCATTAGAGGAAAAGGAATTATGTAATAATCATGATTAGAATATTCAGTTAGCATTGGTGAAGCATTTTAATAATATGCTCTATACCAAGTAAACTCCAATTTGTGGTAAATGTATTTTTGAAACAAAACATGAAAAATAGGAAATTGGATTTCTATTTTATCAAATATTTGATGGGAAAACATTCTGAATTAGAAATCACAAAGGAAATAATTGGCATATTCAAATATATGACAAAAAATTATGTAATGGCAAAAGGTGCTGATTGGTGACTATTTGTAACAGAAGTATATATGAAAGTATTTTTATTATATAAAAGCTGATGTATTATAGCTGATTCATGTTATACAGCAGATACTAACACAACATTGTAAAACAGTTTTTTAAAAAAGCGCTAATGTAAATTGATCACAGGTAGAAATAAATCAAAATCTTTACAGATTATGGGCCAAAAAAACTTGAAAATTTACTTGAGAAAATCAAACTAAGGGTTTTTTTGGGGGGGGGGACAGGGGAAGGAACAACTCTTTGTTTTGTTTTTAATTAATTTTTATTGAAGTATAGTTGATTTACAGTGTTGTTTTAGTTTCACATGCACAACAAGGTGTTTCCATTATAAATACATTTTTTTTTTTCAGGTTCTTTTCCCTTACAAGTTATTACAAAATATTGAGTATAATTCTCTGTGTTATACACTAGGTCCTTATCAGCTTTTTCTTACATAGAAAATGCCAGTTAATAAATGTAGAAGGAATAAGAGAGATGAAAAATCTCAGTTAATCCACCCTATTGATGAATTCTAAAATTAGTTTAAAATATAAGGAGAAGCTAAACTTCTATATATCTTTCAAAATATTTATTAATTACAAAAGGAAAACTAGTAAGTTTGCAGTCAAAGAACTTAATAGAGAAGATTAGTGTCATGAGTCGGAGAAGGCAATGGCACCCCACTCCAGTACTCTTGCCTGGAAAATCCCATGGACGGAGGAACCTGGTGGGCTGCAGTCCATGGGGTCGCTAAGAGTCGGACACGACTGAGCGACTTCACTTTTACTTTTCACTTTCCTGCATTGGAGAAGGAAATGGCAATCCACTCCAGTGTTCATGCCTGGAGAATCCCAGGGACGGGGCAGCCTGGTGGGCTGCCGTCCATGGGGTCTCACAGAGTCGGACACCACTGAAGCGACTTCGCAGCAGTGTCATGAGTAATGACATACTAACATTCTATAACCCGTTAAATTCAATGCCCTGTGTACATAACTTACTGTGGGATAGCAGAACCTGCCTGGTCTGCTTCCCCCCCATCCTTTACCCTTTTCTGCTCTAGGACTTGAACAGAGAATACCTTTTCAAGGTCCATTGCTTTTCGTCACTTATAATGCCATCTCTTTCTTGGATGCCTAGCAAACTACTTCTCATTCTTGAAAATCTCTTTCAAGAATCACTACTTTGTAAATCATTCTGCCTTTTTTGTACCCATCTTGTATCATAACGTATTGTATCCTGAAAAGCATTCGTTTACACATTAGTCTGATCCTCAAGACTATCAGTTTCTCCTGAGCAGAAAGCTGTCTTAGTCACAGCTATGCCTGCAGCCCATAACATAGTGCCTAACTTAGAGAAATTGCTCAATAAAGGTAAGTTTGTCAGCTTAAGTTGTTTTGAATGAATTAAAGTGCATTGAACGTAGTGAGGTTCATATACTTACTACCTTGCTTGTTGTATATTCAGTTCACTTCAGTCACTCAGTCCGACTCTTTGCGACCCCATGGACTGCAGCACGCGTATTAGTATGAGTCTTTTGGAACGCACTGAAACATGATTCCAGATCCATTAAAAAAAAGTATACCCTTTGACTGATATTTGTATTTCTGGATATTTCACTTCTTTGGACTTATCTATAGGATAAAGTATGAAGATTTACTTTAGCATTGTATATTTTAAAAATTGAAGACAATCTAAATTAAATTATGAATTAGGTAAAGAAAATGATTATGATACATAAATTCAGTTTAAAATATAGTTTATGGTTGTTGTAGAAGCACAATATAATAATTTTCAGATTAATAATAAAGTAATATACCAAATTCTTTTTATCCTATGATTGTAATATGAATTTATGACAAATGGTAATAAGGATTTTAAAGAAATACTAAAAATTTTAAGTTGATTTGGTAGGTCAATGGAATCGTTAGTATTTTCTTTCTTCTGGCTTTATGTAATTATTTTGTTGTTTGTACAGCTTGAAAGGTAAAAATGTAAAATATTGTTAGAAGCAAAATAGTAAAAGGACCTTCAAGTAATAGCTGTTAAATTTTACAGAACAGCTTGGTTATTGACACTCCAAGAATTAGGAAGCAAACAAGACCCTTCAGTGCCACAAAAGATGAGTTAGCTGAATTATCTGAACCCGAAAGTGAAGGAGATGAAAAGCCCAAACTTCGGAGACCCTGTGAGCGTTCGAATGGCTATGGAAGAACTGAATGCTTTAGAGTAGAGAAAAATCTGCTAGTTTATGGGTAAAATATTATTTTTAATGTTTACTGTTAATCTGGTATATAAATTATAAGAAAATATGCTATAGTCCTAGTATACTTTTTGTCTTGTTAGAATCAATAAAATTATTTTTAAAGTATCATGCATTTATATATTTAACATATTTAATAGAATGATGAGTACCTTAAATTTTAAAATTATAAATGTATTGCTAATGTCAAACTCCTTATTGTTCTCAGATTTCCATATTCAGTAACAAAATGGATAATTTTGTTATCCATTATTGAATAAAATATACTAGAAATTACCATGATTCTGCATTTTATTCAATGGGGACAAAAAAACTATTAGGTAAATCCTGTTAATGACAAGATGTGTTTTTTGCAGTTTTCAGGCCTTTTATCCATGAGTTATGTTTTTCTCTAGGATTTCATCCAATATTAATGTAAATATACCTTTTTTTAAACAGATGGGGCCGATGGAGAGAGATTCTGTCTCATGGTCGTTTTAAAAGGCAGCTAAACGAGCACGATGTAGAAATAATTTGCCGAGCCCTCTTAGCATATTGCCTTGTTCACTACCGAGGAGATGAGAAAATTAAAGGCTTCATATGGGATCTCATTACTCCAACTGAAGACGGGCAGACACGAGAGCTACAGAATCATCTAGGTAGGAGCATACTTTATTTCCTTTTTAAATTCAGCTCTGGTTGTATAACTAGCACTTAACATAGTACCCTATTAAATACTGAAGTATTTCAGATAATGGTAAAGAACTCTTAATCTTCCCTCTCAGTGCAAGTTCCAAGTTGGAAAAGACTAGTCTGAGTTTTATATATTGTTATCAAACATGTATTAGTTTACAAGTTGTTGACCCAATAGTATTTCTTAGAGGTTGTCCATCTGTATTCATGTAGATCTATTTTATCTTTTAAACTCCTGCTTAGTAGTCCATAGTATGGGTATTTCTTAATTCATATAGCATCTCCTTTAATGATGGACATTTAAGACACTCCCAGTTTTAGACAATTGAAAAACAGGTATCATTGAAGATCCCTGAACATTGCTAGTTGTGCACAGGAACAAATCTTTCACTAAAGTAAATATCAAGAAATGGAATTGTTGAATTACAGGATACATACATCCTTAGCATCTAAAATGTGGTCTGTGAGCCTTTCCCGGGAGCTTTTTAGAAATGCAGAATCTTAGACCACAGACTTCACTGCATCAGAATCTACATTTTAACAAGGTCCTCAGCAGTTAGTATGTATATTAAAATCTGGCAAACAGTGATATCCATTTAAATTTTTTTTAATATTTTAATTTGCCATCAAATGTGGCTATGCCAACTTACAGTCTTATCGAAGGGCTGGAAATTTTTCTTTGTAATCTTTGTAACCTTGCTAACAGAACATTCTTTTTTGCATAAAATAACTGAATTTTCTATAAAGATAAAAAAGATGACTATGCCCTTAAATTTGTGTTACAGTTTTGTTCCCTTTAATCAACAAATACCTGTCAAAGCACCTGTCATGTGCTTCTTTGCAAAGTACTGGGAAAATGAGAAGGAACAACACAGACAAGATCCCTGAGCTCATGAACCTTACATTCTGGTCAGGCAGAGTTAAGACTATATGGACCTTTGTGAGCAAAGTGATATCTCTGCTTTCTAATGTGCTATCTCGGTTTGCCATAGCTTTTCTTCCAAGGAGCAAGTGTCTTTTGATTTTTGTGGCTGCAATTACCATTCTCAGTGATTTTGGAGCCCAATAAAATGAAACTACCTAAATACTTTTAGATTATGATGAATACTGTGAAGGAAATAAACCATAAACTGAGATCGAGAACAGAAAGCATGTGGTTTAGATTTGGGGTGGTCATTAGGGTTCTATCCCAATAGGAGGGAATGAAATTATTAATGTGAAGAGCTGATTTCTGGTAAAGATGGAAGATTGTGTATTACACAAATACAATTTCATTCTTCCTTAAAACCCAACTTAAATGTCAATAAAGAGGAAAAAATTCAGGGCATTAAGCTTGATGAAGTATACGGGTAAAAATTTTAGTTTCTTAAATAGTAGAAGGGAAGGAAATGGAGAGGGTATCTATAAATCAGTAGTTCACAACCAGACATGATTTTGTGCCCGAGTCTTGCTCTCATTCTGGGTTATTACAACTTTGAGGATGTTAATGGCATCTAATGGGTAGAGGCCATGAGTGCACAGGCAGCACCCACAGTAAGAAACTGTGCAGCTCAAAATAACAGTAGTGCCAAGATTGAAAAGCCTGCTATAATCTGAAAGAGATTTAAATGTCCTCAGCCAGTTATAATGTATGAGCCTTATTTGGATCCTGATTGAAAGCAGCAGCCCAGGGGAAATTTTTCTGTTATTTTTATTAGATAATTATAAATTTGAATACTAAATATTAAGTATTACTGCATTTCTTGGGGCTGACATGTTGTAGGGTATTGTAATTATTTTTTTTAAGGAAGTCTTTTACATATATTAAAAGATACGCAGACATTTATTAGAGGTGATTATTGTCTTCAGTTAATTTCAAAATAGTATTGGAGGTTTAGGAGCAAACATAATATAGATGAAATAAAATTGGCCGTGAATTGATAATGAAGTTGGAAGATAGGACCCAATGCTCTATCGTATTAGTCCATCTATTTTTGTGTATGCCTAATTCTATAATTTAAAAATAAATAAGAATAAACCTTTAAAAGTAGACAGGGTGGGAAACAAATTTTTGAATCTTGGAGTGTTAGATAAGTGGTAACTAACTTAACCAACCAGAGAGAACTAAATCTTAGGTCAACATTAGGAAAAGGCAACAACCAGCTGATTTTGCTTAATAGATTAGCCAAAAGCTTCAGGAGTTTGTGACATCCATGACCTCTGAAAGTGGGTATAAAAGACAGGGGCTAAAAAAAAAAAAAAAAAAAGACAGGGGCTTTGATTAAATGTTGTCTAAAAGGGAGATCAGACTCATAAATACCCTCTTCAGCTCCATGTAGCCATGATATGAAGACTGACTGTTTATTCTCTAGAGAAAATAAAATAAGGTGTGCATTTCCCTGGGATTTGCAACATGGACTTAACAAATGGCTGTTAAATTAATATGTATAATGGACAGCGTCATACTCAAGGAAGAAAACTAAGAAATTTTCCTTGGTTAATCTGACCAGAGCAAAACCTAAAGATAATGACAGGACAAAGCCAGCCAGATTACCCTTCAAAGAGTCCACAGTCATCTCCATTCATTCAGACGGCCGGTCAGTTTTCCTTTCATTCTTAAATGTGAACAAGTAACCAAGAGTATCAGACATCTGAGGAAAGTCTCCAACATGAATGAGAGACTTAAAACAAATTTCTAAAATGTGATTGTAGGAAACAGGCTATAAAAAGAAAAGTTTTTAAATATTAATATTTGAAAAGATACTTCAAGTATACCATGATTTTGAAAGAAGAGTAAACACACTCTTGGAAAACAGATCTTTTAGCCACAACTTACACTTTTGTAACTAAGGCAGCAAAAAGTAAAGCACAGGGAAAGGTTTGATCTTTTGGTTTTTACATTTAGAAAAAAAATGTTTTGGAACATAGAGGTAATCAGAATGATTAATTAGAGATATTAAATTGGGTGTTTGGCATAAATTGTGTTAATATGTGTGGAGTCATTGTATTCTTGTCTTGTAATTGAGTTAATATTGATACCATTAACATTTCAAAGATCTCTGTATAGCCTCCACAGACCTCTGAAAGCCTCCAGAAGTTACTTGCATTGTAAAAATGTTTCAAACTGAATATCTTTATACAAATTATCCCTGATTTCACCTGTCCTCATTTCAACAGGCCTATCAGCCCCGGTACCGAGAGGTAGAAAAGGGAAGAAAGTAAAGACTCAAACAAGCTCATTTGATATACAAAAAGCAGAATGGCTTCGAAAATACAATCCTGAGCAACTACTTCAAGATGAAGGCTACAAAAAACATATAAAACACCACTGTAATAAGTAGGTAGTAGGGTATTTTTAATACAACTCATTAAGAGTTTACTTTTCTGAATTTTAACAATCTTAAAGCATGCTGATTTGAAATACAGAGACAGTGTGGTCTAGGACCAGTCCTAATCTTAATCTTACAGGGTGTCCTTCAGCAAATCATGGTACCTCTTGTGTCACTTTTCATCAACAGAGAGAGAAATAAAACTGACCTCCAAGTGATCTTGTTGTATCTTACTTGGCTCTTAAATAGTGATGATTGTGACGATTTTGGAGAAACCTATTTTATATATATATATATATATATATATAGTAGTAATGGGGTTAATTTAATCAGAAGTAATTATTGTTATTTCATTATAAAAATTCTGTATACAAATTCTTTTTTAATTTTAACCCCATGGATGAATTTTCTTTAATGATGATTAATGTCTTTTGATTTTTTCCCCTCATTTTTAGAGTTTTGCTTCGTGTCAGGATGCTGTATTATCTAAAGCAAGAAGTCATTGGAAATGAGTGTCAGAAAGTTTTTGATGGAGTTGATGCAAGGTAAATAACATGTTTATATTTAGTTTTTAGCAACATGATGAGGCAAAAGTTAAATGACTAGGAAATTGTATATTAAGTGGCTCTTTATTCAGTGAAATTCATGGAAAGGAAAATCTACCAAATTTAGAGTAATCCTTGTCAATTTGTTGCCTTTCATCAGTAATCTCATTGTTGGCTCTGTCACTGAAAATTACAAGAAGAGTGAAAATAGCAGTAGTAGTAGCTTGCTACTACCATGTGAAGTGAAAGTCGCTCAGTTGTGTCCAACTCTCTGCAACCCCATGAACTATACAGTCCATGGAAGTCTCCAGGCCAGAATACTGGAGTGCATAACCTTTCCCTTCTCCAGGAGATCTTCCCAACCCCGGGATCAAACCCAGGTCTCCCACATTGCAAGTGGATTCTTTACTGGCTGAGACACCAGGGAAGCCCTCCTTTCTGGTCGTGGTGGTTAAACAGCTTATTTGTGTTTAATCCCATTTGAGATTAATGATCATAAGTTTGAAGTGAGTCATTTGACAGGGCTCATGCGATTTTCTCCAGCAATGTTCAACTGCTTAGTTATAGGCAAAAAGGTAGGTGGCTTTTTAGGTTTAACATGAATTGGGGTTGTGTCATGTGTGTAGAACAGAGGGAAAAGCCGGCAAAGAATTTTAGTGAGTACAGTGCTGGACTCAGTTCAGTTCAGTTCAGTTCAGGCGCTCGGTTGTGTCCGACTCTTTGCGACCCCATGAATCACAGCACGTCAGGCCTCCCTGTCCATCACCAACTCCCAGAGTTCACCCAGACTCACGTCCATCGAGTCAGTGATGCCAACCAGCCATCTCATCCTCTGTTGTCCCCTTCTCCTCCTGCCCCCAATCCCTCCCAGCATCAGAGTCTTTTCCAATGAGTCAACTCTTTGCATGAGGTGGCCAAAGTACTGGAGAGAATGCTTATTTATAATGAGGAAAGTGGGGAAGAGAGTGATGATGGATACTAAATGGTAGATGGGGGACACCATGATGAAGCTAGAGAATTATAGTGAAAAATACCCAAGTTAATTGAGTTGGAAGGAACTGACAGTTGGAATTCAGATTGAAGAGATAATGCTGCTATTGGTGATGGTAAGATTAAGTATATGACCATGTGCATGTGTGGCTGTGGTAGAGAGGAAAAAAAGATGATGTAAAGATCAAGGAACTGAGAGACCAAGTATTGGATGGATCACGTGAGGATGCACAAGTCTCTCATTGTAGTAAGAGGGAGGAAACTTAAGTTTTAGGGCTCCTACTACCATATCTAAGCCCTAAAACTGTAATTCTCTAGCTTCATCATGGTGTTGGTGTCCCCATGTTATCACTTACTATTCATCATCACTTTCATCCCCCACTTTCCTCATTATAAATAAGCATTCTGTAGTCCAGCACTGTACTCACTAAAATTCTTTGCCTGCTTTTCCCTCTGTTCTACATACGTGACACAACCCCAATTCATGTTAAACCTAAAAATCCATTTACCTTTTTGCCTATATCTGAGCAGTTGAACATTGCTGGAGAAAATCATACAAACTCTGCCAAATGACTCACTTCAAATTTATGATCATTAATCTCAAATGTGATTAAACATAAATAAGCTGTTTAACCAACATGACCAGAAAGTTCATTTACTGGTTCTTCAAGAGGACCATTCCATATCTCTCTCCTCAAACCATCTTCCTATCCTACTAGCATCCCCTCCAGTAATGACTTCAGTATATATTTCTTGAAGAAAATAGAAACAGACAAGAGCCACCTTCAGTTCTACTTGTCGTATGTGTCCCCCTATTTATTCCTTCTCTCGGGATGCCCTTGAAATCGTCCTCCTCATCCTCCTAAGAGCAGCCCTTATGCTTGGAACTCATCTCTTACCTTTTAAAGATTTTACACCTTTGTTTCCTGAATCATCATTTCCCCCACTCTTTACTGAATCATTCTCTTGGCATATAAGCATTCCTTAATATCATTCACTTTAAAAAGAACAAAAAACCTACTCTAATATACCTACATCCTTCTAATCCATTTCTCTGCTGTCCTTCACAAAAATAGAGAGCTGTGTGGGTTGATAATCTTATACCTCTTTGCATTTTCTCTTCTGCCTATTCCAGTTAATCCTATATCTCTACTCTGACTGAAATGATTTTTAAGGCCATTAATAACCTACAGTGTGAAGTTTAGATGTCTCTGAACTTACTCTCTTTCTCCCTTCTTGAAATTATGTCTTCAGGAGACATCCATGCTACTACACCCACCTGGTTGTGCTTTTTTCCTCGTTGGTCTTATTTTCCTTTGCTAGCTCTTATTCTTCTAATAGAGGCTTCCCAGGTGGCTCAGCTTTTAAGCATCCATCGGCTATTGCAGGAGATGCCGGTGCGATCCCTGGGTTAGGACGATCCTGTGGAGTATTCTTGCCTGAAAAATCCCATGGACAGAGGAGCCTGGCAGGCTACAGTTCACAGGGTCGCCAAGAGTTGGATATGGCTGAGAGACTAAACAACAGCAGTCCCTCTGATAGAGCTCTAGATGTTGGATTGGTCAAGAGCTGTGTCCTCAGCTTGCTTTCTTGTCTGTTCTTTCTCCTTAGGTGAACCTATGCAGCCTCATCATATCAAATATAATCTATACATAGATGACTGTCATATTTACATATTCATCCCAGACCTTTCCCCTCAGCTCCCAAGTCTAAAGCAGCTGCCTCAAACATTTCCACTTGAAATATCTGATTAACATCTCAGTCTTCCCCTGCATCTTCCAAATCTTCTGTCTCCTTTTTTTCCCTCCCCACCTTCCCACATTCGGGCCTTCTGCATCCTAGTAAATCTATCACCCAGTTGCTCTGGTATTATTCTTGATTATTCTCTTCTCCTCAAATCCTACAGGAAGGCTTGTTAGTTTGACAAAGTATATGCAAGTCTGAGCACTTTTTCACTCTTGCCTCTGCTGACTCCCTAGTCCAAGCCTCCATTATCTCATGTTTAGACTTTTGCAATGGCTTCCTTATTGCGTCTCTTTGCCTCTTCTTTTTCAAGACTAGTTGGATTTTTTTGTTGTTGTTTTGGCACAGCCCCACGATTTGCGGGATCTTAGTTCCCCGACCAGGGATTGAACCCAGGCCCCCTGCAGTGGAAGCACAGAGTTCTAACCACTACTGGACTGCCAGGGAATTCCCATTTTTGCATCTTTTGCCTCTCTACAGTTGGACCTTGATACAGAAGCCAGAGTGATCTTTGTAGAGCAAAAATCAGGCCAAGGCACTCCTCTTCTTAGAACCTTCTCATTTCTCTTAGAATAAAGACCTATCCTATAGTGCCCTACATAAGTCTGGGCCTTCTTCCTCCACTCTGTCCTTCATCCACAATGTTCCTCCAGCATGTTAGGCTCATTCTGTGCTGTTTCCCCAGTGCAATACTCTTTCCCCTCATTTTCCACAAAAGTACCTGCTCCCATCATGCAGGTCTCAGGTTAGGTTTCACCTCTGCAGATAGGCCTTCCCTGCCCACTGTAGCTAGAGCAGCCCACCGGTCACTGACTATGACTTAACCTTATTTTATCTCATTCATGATGCCTACTAGTATTAAAAATTGTATTTATTTTTAAATTGTATTTCTCCTGTCAGTACAATTTAAGCTGACTGTAGGTGACATCTGCTGTCTGTCTTATTGATGATCATATTCCTAGCCCCAGAACCTGGGAAATAGTAACAGTCAGTAAATATAATTTGTTGTTGACTGATCGGCTTCTCTTTTTCTTTGATCTGATTGAATTCAACCCCCCTGTGATTTCCTAGGAACTGTGATCTTTGAATTATCCTCTTTCATTATTCTCTCCTTCACTGGTTTCTCATTTGGGTTTTATTTGGATTTTAACGTATTCATCTCTCTCAACGTACTCCCTCATTGCCTCCAGGCCTTTGCGTTCTTGAGGCAACATTCTCTTTCCCATTTTCCTCCCTTCTCCCTCTCTTACTACTCAGGTGACCTCAAATCAGCCTCCCTGTCTTCTCAACTGGGTGCCTTGTCACAGCACTCATCACAGGTCTTGAAGAGGTTTTGCAGATACTTCTTCAAAAGGGAAGGCATCTGTCTATCTTATTATTGCCATTGTTAGCATGTAGTGAATACTGTTTAAATCTATTTTGAATGGATGATCTGGCCAGGGGAAGTCAGAGGCTTTATGCAAGAGATTGCAGAAATTAACAACAGGAGTATATGCACCTTATTGTATTCCTTTCCCCAGCAGTTAACGAACACTTAACATGCATATGGCACATTTAAACGATGAGGTATATACTGAGTGCCCTTTACTAGTCTCTCCGTCGTGTCCAACTCTGTGACCCCACGGACTGTAGCCCACCAGGCTTCTCTGCCCATGGAATTCTCCAGGTGAGAATACTGGAGTGGATTGCCATTCCCTTCTTCAGAGGAACTTCCCACCCTAGAACCCTGGTCTCCTGCATCGCAGGCAGATTCTTTACCAAGTGAGCTATCAGGGAAGCCTCCTTTACTCTAAAAGAAGGGAAAAAAACCTTCCACCTCAGATGTCACAGTGTTTTGAGCTTAGAGTGCCACCTGCTGGTTTGTATAGGGAAATACAGTATCTGACCCACTTGATAATTCCCCTTTGGGTATCCTGTCTCCAGTGTTCTTTCCTCTTTTTCCTTTATCATTCTGTGCTTCTGCTTTGATTAATCCTGACCAGGAATGCAATCAAAACTAAATATCTTCTTTAACTATATTTTTCCTCATCTGTTTTTCAGCTTTTGCCATATCACAGGAAAACCTCTCTTCCTCTTTCTGCACTAAATTAAAAAATGTTGTGATTGTGACACTTCAGGTTTTAAGCAAAATGAGATATAATGAGATGTGCATTTTAGAATGCGGAAAAAATGTCTTTCCGTCTCCTGGCAAAACACGAAAAATAAAAAGTGATTTCCTTATGTTTTATTTACTTATAACACTTTTAACTCTTTTTCATTGTCAGTGTCTTTTTCTTTCCACTATATTAGTGCTTAAATATTAGGTTCTTGTGAACCAGACCAGAAACATTGATCACTTATTTTATATCTGTATGAAAGTTTATTTTGAGTTCCCAAAGATAACCAACTTGTAGATGAATTTTTGTCACACAACTTAGGAAACTCTTCATATCTTACATCCATAGTCCTTTGTTAATTTATAAAATTTATGATGCTAAGATGAAGAGATGAAATGTAACTAAATTTGTGTTATTTTTTTATATGTTGTGTCTTTAAATCATATGTGTGATTCTTTGAAAACTGATAATTCATTAATTTCATAGAGAAATTCTCAAGTAGAATTTTGATTCCCTGGGGTATTATGCTGTGCTTAATCACTCAGTCGTGTCCGACTCTTTGCAACCCACTGGAGTATAGCCTACTAGGCTCTTCTGTTCGTGGGGATTCTCCAGGCAAAAATACTGGAGTGGGTTGCCATGCCCTCCTCCAGGGAATCTTCCTGGCCCATGGATCGAACTCAGGTCTCCTGCATTGCAGGTGGATTCTTCACCCTTTGAGCTACCAGGGAAGCCCAAGAATACTGGAGTGGGTAGCCTATCCCTTCTCCAGGAGACCTTCCCAACCCAGGAATCAAACTGGGGTCTCCTGCATTGCAGGAGGATTCTTGCCAGCTGAGCTACTAGGCAAGCCCTATTCAATCTCTGCCCCTTTGGCTGTTGAATACAATATAAGAATGACATATATTTGTATAAAAATTAGTGATATTTGCTAATCCTTGTCAGACATTATTAACTCTATGCTAGGCTGAAGGAGACAGTGGCTTGAATCTCTGGTAAAGAAGTGAACATTTCAGTCCTTTTATGCATGGCATCTTTCCCTTTTTAGAGGTATATATTACTTTAGAAGTGTGTTACTTGCAGAATATTTCTGGGAAAATAATAATTTCAAGTGATAAAGGAAAAGAAAGTTATATTTATAAAATTATAAGTGCTGTAGTTGTTTTATATTAATGCAAACCACCAAATTACCAGAGCATCATGGATTTATCATTGTGTTTTTAGTAACTTATCATATTATCATTTTGTGGCATGGTATTATAAACAGCATAAAAACAGCACTTTGAGTGTTTTCATCAAATTATTAATCAAAAACTTGCATTTTCCTCTACTTATAAGCAGTGCTTCATTTTTCAGTGTGACTTCCTAGCAATTGTTGCTGTTGCTGTTCAGTCACTCAGTCATGTCCAACTCTTTGCAGCCCCATGGACTGCAGCATGCCAGGCTTCCCTGTCCTTCACCATCTCCCAGAGCTTGCTCAAACTCGTGTCCATTGAGTCGGTGATGCCATCCAACCCTCTTGTCCTCTGTTGTCCCCTTCTCCTCCTGCCTTCAATCTTTCCCAACATCAGGGTCTTTTCTAATGAGTGGGCTCTTCGCATCAGGGGGCCAAAATATTGGAGCTTCAGCATCAGTCCTTCCAATGAATATTCAGGATTGATTTCCTATTCCTAGCAATAGCAGTCTAAAAGAGAAATAACTTGTTTTACAATGTAGAGCAATTGATTTGCTTTTTTAGGGGCTCAGTCTCCTCATATACAAAATAAAATGTTTGAACCAGATGATTTTGATCACATTGTTTGCTGACATAATCAGATAGAACCTTTTGTCTGTATCTGAAGAAAATCAGTGGAAAGACTATTATTCCTTAAGGATAAAGTAGACCTGTTGAAACTTACTTCTTCTGTTGTGCTTAAAAGTATTAATTCATTTATGATATCTTTGTAGTTATTGTGCAATTTTATAATTTTAATTGGTGATAATTGTGGGAAATAATAAAATAAAGTTATATCTGCTTTTTGTTAAAAACCACAATGCTTTTTAGAAGCTGTGTAAAATTTTGCCTCCTCTTAGACTTGTTTATAGTAACTCATAAAGTCATATCATGCTTTTTTTTAAGTGACATTGATGTTTGGGTCCCAGAACCAGACCACTCAGAAGTTCCAGCTGAGTGGTGGGATTTTGATGCTGATAAGTCACTCCTTATTGGAGTTTTTAAACATGGTAAGTGAGAAGTAAGATAGGTAGAGTCTTCATCTCTGTATACTGTTAAATCAGCTATGTCTTAATTTATTGATTTCCACTTACAGCCTTATTTCAGTAACACCCATTGAACACACTGTATAAAGCATGTACTCTCAAACTGTCCATCGGTCACTACATTTTCTTATGAGTGAGTGGCATATATAAACTGCTTCTCCCGGACATGTCTCATGTAACATTCCCTCTCAGCAAGAGTTTTTATGTGAGATTTGTTGCATGTGATCAGTTTTTCCTCTTTTTCAGTGTAACTGATAAATTTAATCTAGATTCCTAAATATACTTATTGTCAGACCATGTAATGTTTGTGATAATTTCTAGAAAACGTTTAACCTGTATCATTTTAATATATGGTCCCTTTAGTCCAGGAACATCACCCATCATAAATACGAGAAATACTTACATGTTTTTCTTCTTTTTATCCTTTTTACCTCCAAAATTGGTGGTCCCTCTAGGTTATGAAAAATATAACACTATCCGAGCAGACCCGGCATTGTGCTTCTTGGAACGAGTGGGAAAACCTGATGAGAAAGCAGTTGCTGCGGAACAGAGGGCAAATGATTATATGGATGGGTATGTGCATTTCAGAAGCATGAGGTCTCCGTATATCTCTGTCAACATCAGCATGTTCTATGTCAGTGATGTTTCTCTTTAAATAAAGTAGTAGTAAGAGATTTTGGAGTTTACAATCCAAATGAGCTAATGATAGTCTAATAAATCAGCACTTGTCAAACAGAGTGTGAATGAAGAAAGAGACTGGACCTTCCGCACACCCATTCATTTGATGAGTTCTTCACTTGTCCATTCTTAGTAGTCACAGCATTTAAGACCATAAAATTTTGAAGGTGTAAGAGGGAAGAAAAAGGCTAAGCATACACAATTGAAGAGAAATATGGTGTTCATTATACCTGTTTCTTTTCTCACCGAAAGCGAAAAGTAAGAGACTATGTAAAGATTAATATCACATTTATAAGTGAACTTGGGGGTAAATTAGAACTAGCTTTCTTCTGACTTGCCGTGTAATTGCCTTCATGCTAATAGACTTGAGCTCCTCTGGCTAAAGAACAGAGACTTCAGTCTGACCTTTAAAACATATTAAAAAGTCTTTCCAACAGTACCCCATTTGTTTGTCCAGCCAAGGGAAATTTGAAGTTCGGGAACAATAATTATGGCATTTGTTGGTATTTAACAGGGATGTGGAAGATCCAGAATACAAACCTGCCCCAGCTATCTTTAAAGATGATATAGAGGTATGCTTTGGATCATGTTTTTAAGTCATCAATTCTAGTTATCCATGTTTTCTTTTGCTTGCTTTTTTTGTGTGTGTTTTTACTTCATATGTTTTTATTATGCATCATTTCTCATAAGTTAGTGACCAGCTTAGGTTGCCAGACATCACAAATAAGCATTTAGAATTTGCTTGATCTCCCCTTCTAGACAAGCTGGAGACTGGTTTGGACATATGGATGAAATGGAACTTGCCAACATGCTACACTGCTAGGAACCAAAGAAACACAGTGTTCAGGGGCAAAATCCCAAAGCAGAGTGAAAACTAGATACTAAGGTACACAGCAACAGGTAGAAACTGTGCCTCCATAAAACAGTTTGAAATAGAGGGTAGAGCCTAGAGGAATTTTGAGCTGCTAAAGCACAGTTCTAAGTGTTCTATTTATAGAAAGTCAAAAAGAAGAAAAAGAGTTGTTGAAAGTACAGAAAATAATGTTGGATTGAAGAAATGATATTAAAAGAGGAGAGGAATTTCTCTAGTATTTCTAAGAACATAGTAAAGACTAAACAATGCTATGGCTGTCAGGTAGGATTTGCTGGCCTTGGTTGCCAAGGGAATGGGACATTGGTGTGGTGCCTACATGAGGTTTAGGCCAGTGTGTACCAGGGAGAATGATATCCAGTAAAATCAGAACCCTTAAATAGTACTTTCTGCCAAATTGTGCATAAAAACGTAGAAATTTATCTCAGCATGGGCTTCAGGTAAGGAGAAAATTATCTCCCCTGAGAATTCGTAACCATAGGCCTACCTTTTCTTGAGTTTATGGTTTGATTTTTTTTTTTTTAATTTAATCTGCATGGTCCAGGAATTCTCAAGGCAAAAAATGTAATATAAAAAAAGATCCCAAGCTGGTAATACACTTGAGGTACCTGGTGAAAGAAAACAAACAAAGATAAATAATAGAAGAAACAACTTCAGTTGAGATTATATTTGCGTCCTGAAGATAAAAGCCTTCCATGAAATAAGGTCAAAATCCAAACTTAATCTATGAGGAACAATTTACCATGAGTTAATGTTAGCAAATACAACAAAGAACAAGATTAGACCTCTAAGAATTTCTAATAATAGATCTCCTGAAATAGAAAATAAATAAATTTTTTACTGATTAAAGACATTAAAGAAAACTAAGAACAGAACAAAAGAAAGCATATGATTTTAAAAGGGACATGTGAAGGAGAATTATATGTAACTTTAGAGGTGGAAAATATTGACCTTGAAATTTAAAACTCAACAAATAAGTTAAACCTTGTGCTGGAGAAGCAAATTAGACACAGTTCATGAGAGAAGAAATTATTTACAATATAGAAGAAATTATCCATAATGCAGCATGATGAATCAGTTTGAGCCAAAAAGAGAGAAACCACATAGTAATTTCAATAGGGAAAGCGTGATGTAAAGACTTACTGATTGTGATAGAGGAATTGGAATAATGAGAGATAGACTAGAAAGCAGTGTCGGGAACTCTAAAGAATGTAAGAATAGCCACTGCTCCTAAGGCTGAGGTACAGCACCCAGGGAAGGATCCTGTCCCCACGAGGGCTAAGGGTATGGCCTTAGTAAGCAGAGGACTGTTACCGAAAAGATTAGAAATAACAAGTATTGGATAGGATGCAGAGAAAAGTGAAACCTTATACATTGTTGGTGGAAATGTAAATTGGTGTGGGCACTATGGAAAACAGTATGGAGGTTCCTTAAAAATTGAAAATCGTCACGTGATCCAGCAGCCAAACTACGGGTACTTAGCCTTTAAAGAAAAACACAAATTTGAAAAGATACATGCACCCCTATCACATGTTGTTTCAAGTATTATTTATAATAACCAAGATGTGGTAACAGCCTAAGTGTCTCTTGATGGAAAAATGGGTAAAGAGATTGTGAGAGATATATATACGTAACACACATTTTCATATATATGTTTATGTATATATGTATACAATGGAATATTATTCAATCTTTAAAAAGACTGAAATCTTCTCATTTGCAACAACATGGATGGCTCTTGAGAACATTATGCTAAGTGAAATAAGTCAGAGAAAGACAAATACTGTGTGATCTCTTAATATGTGGAATCTAAAAAAGAACATATTTTTAAACTAAATTGATAGATAAAGAGAACAGATTGTGCTTGCCAGAGGCTGGGAGTTAGAGATGAGGTGGAAATGGGTGAACTGTTTTTGGTTTGGGTTTTTTTAGTTTAAATAAATTTTTAAAATTCTATTGCAAACAAAGTATTATAAAGACAATTGATTCTCTTATTGTATCTTGACCCAGTTTCCCTGTGACAGATTTCTGTTTTCTTTTGAAAGGATGATGTTTCCTCACCAGGAGATCTTGTTATAGCAGATGGAGGTAAATAACATTTCTTTCTTTCTTTAGTAGTATTGTAAATTAACATTTCCATGATACCATGAGATAGGTAAACTAGTACACTGTTATATGTTTCACATGTACATGAAATTTATTTACAGTTGCAATCATTATAAAACATAGTGGATTGAAAGTTTAACAATATTTTTAGTTTTTAGAGCTCTAATTAAAGCTTTTTTAAAAGATTTGTTTTTGTGTTTCACTTAATTGGATTAAAAGAAAAAATTAAGTAGGGAAATTTTGCTGCTTTTGTGAGCTTCATGACAGTATCTATTTAGTTTTTTGTGTGTGTTTGTTTTTTAGTTGTGTGTGTTTTTTTTTTTTTAATTGACATGAGTTTGTTTAAATGTAGATGGTCAGCTGATGGAGGGTGATAAAGTTTATTGGCCTACTCAGTCAGCTTTAACTACCCGTTTGAGGCGTCTCATTACTGCATATCAGCGTACTAATAAAAACAGACAAATCCAGCAGATACAACCTACTTTCCCTGTGCCTGCCAGTGTTATGCAGCCTCTTTATGAAGAAGCCACTCTTAACCCTAAAATGGCAGCCAAGATAGAAAGACAGCAGAGGTAAGACTAAGTTTTTAATATATAGTATCTAAATATACTATTCATTCTGAAGTCTGTTAGGCTATGATTATCTCACTTTGGTAAAACCATATCTAGGTAGAGAAGTTGGTCACAGCAAAATGCTTTATGCATACATACATGTGTACATAAGTATATGCACACACAAAGATGGTTAAACTAATACAGATTGCATTTTATAGTTACTAGGTCTTATTTTATGTGTAATTCATGTTTATGAACAGTGAGGTGTAAGGGAAATGAAGGTGAAAACTCAACAATTAAATCATAAATGAAATGTAGTTTTAAATTATATGAAATAAATTCCATTGTGTCTTATTTCACATGATGGCATTAATGAAGTACAGAATTCATGAAAGAGAAGTTCGTCTCTGCTTTTTACAGAGGATGAACCCTTAAAGCTACTGATGTCATAGGGAAATAAATGGTAGTAGAACTTCTTGCAAGAGATCTTATTAGGAAGACAGGCACACTTCTCTCATCCCCAAAACTTTAACTTCTTAAAAAGGATAGAATCCCTGGAAAAGAGTAAAGAAAGTTTAGCAATAACCTGGCCTCCTTGTTAAGCCTGGATCTTTGGATTTTTTCTGAATGATAAATCACTGTTCCTTTGTTTCACTCGAGGCACATTCATTGTAACCAGAATTTACTCCGACACTTAAGATTTTAGCTATCCTAGATGTAATATTCAAATGCCGCTACCTATGTAAATACACTGTTTCAGTTATCTGTCCTTGCATAACCTCCCATCCCATTACACAGTGATGTAAAGCAACATTGGTTTTTTATTTCTCACGATTCTGTGGGTTGACCAGGTGGTTCTTCTGCTTCCCATGGTGCTGGCCGGAGTGTGGGAAGGGTTTGAAAATCGAGTTAGTTGCACAGTCACGTCTGACTCTCTGATCCCGTGGACTGTAGCCCACCAGGCTCCTCTGTCTGTGGAATTCTCCAGGCAAGAATACTGGAGTGGGTTGCCCTTTCCTTCTCCAGGGGATCTTCCCAACCCAGGGATCAAACCTGGGTCTCCTTCATTGCAGGCAGTTTCCAAGAGGGAGCATTCCAAATGCTAAAGGCTGAAGTTGCGGGTTTTTGGCCCAGCCTCGGCAGTTACAGAGTGTCACAGCTGCCACCCTGCTGCTGGTCAGAAATCACAGGGCCAACCATGGTTTAAGGGAAATGAGCTGCATCTCTCAAATGGAAGAGTGGCAAAAATTTGTGGCCATCTTCAATCTGCCACATACATTTTGCCTCAGTCTATATCTTTAGGAAGATTTAGATCATCTTCCTAAAGTTTTAGTTTTATCATAATATTCAGTACCCTTTATTTTGTACAAGGTTAAAGTCTAACTTCTTAAGCCTTAATTCAAGAGTCTCTTCAGTTTAGGCCTTAGCATGCATTTATAATTTTATTCACTACTATTTCCTCAGCCTGAATGCCCCACTTAGTCTTGATTCAATATCCTGCTTAAGTTGTTCTTGTCACCGAAAATATTCTTTTTAACTCTTTAGTCCATACATGGCCCTACTATTCCTTCAGTGTTCAGCATGGGTTCTTTATCCTCTGTCGGTTTTTTCCTGCACTAGACTAGCTCACAGTATTCTTTGTTTTCTGCACTCGTATAGCACTTAGCTAAAAAAAACGAGTCATTTTCAAAATGATAAAAGATCCTGTAATAACATTTATCGTTTCCTTTCCATGTCTTATCTAACCTGTAAACAAATGCCATTTAACTCTGTGATGTCTTTCTTGATTAGTCAAGTTTGAACAAATCCTTCCATCTTCTGTGTTGTCCTAAACTTGTGGTTTCTATAATGCATACAACTATAAAATACTACCTTATACTGTAAATATGTTTGAAATGTTTTATTCAAAGGGAGGGTCATCATATCTTCCACATTCTTGTATCCCATGCATATTTTTTCACACAGTTAAGTATGCAAAAAAACCATTCTTGTCTGAAGGAAAAGAAACATGGGTAGAGATGAGTCAACTAGCATTTTTTTTTTAATGTGTTTATAAGGCAGTAACCCTGGATTTAATCTTTTAAAGTGTTAGGTACTTGAAATGTTTTTGAATTTTACAATAGTTATTTATATTCAGCATTAATATTATTTCCATGAGCAATGTGACTTTTTCTTTAATTCAAAATAGATGGACAAGAAGAGAAGAAGCTGATTTTTACAGAGTTGTATCTACATTTGGAGTGGTATTTGATCCTGACAGAGGCCAGTTTGATTGGACAAAATTTAGGGCTATGGCTCGGCTACATAAGAAAACTGACGATAGCTTAGAGAAATATCTGTATGCATTCATGTCAATGTGTCGGAGGGTTTGTCGTCTTCCTTCCAAAGAAGGTATGTATAAAAATTTTTTTTCCTTTGTTTCAATCAAAGAAACAGAATTAAAATTCAGAAATTCCCAGCTTTTTAATACAGTTTCATGTAATTCAACATTTTACCAGTTTTTCTGAATTGTAAGTAAATTCTGCTTAACAGTCCTTTATTCCTTAATTCTACTATTGAAATGAGAGCTAAAGAGAATACAGGTACACATTTAATTTTGAGAAAATAGTCAGTGTTTTTATTTAGAACTAGATTTATGATTGTCGAGGGTGGGAAAATAAAGGATAGCTTTTGGTAAATAGACCTAACCTATATTTTTAGTCTGTCTGATAGGATCTGTGCTGGAGGGCTTATTTAGCACAAATGATTTTGCAAGAAATGAGGCCTCCATTCAAAAGACATTTTAGTAGGAAAATCCACCCAGGGCCTTCAGAAAACAAAACCAAAACAAGAGCAGTTAATCAGAGCTGCTGATTCTCAGCCAATTTAATTGATTTTGAATCCCAGGTGGGGAGTTTTCATAGATCCCTCATGTTTCCTCCCGTAATGTTAAAATCTTATATCACTAATCATCTTGCTGCTGCTGCTGCTAAGTCACTTCAGTCATGTCCAACTCTGTGCAACCCCATAGACGGCAGCCCACCAGGCTCTGCCTTCCCTGGGATTCTCCAGGCAAGAACGCTGGAGTGGGTTGCCATTTCCTTCTCCAATACATGAAAGTAAAAAGTGAAACTGAAGTCTTAGTCGAGTCCAACTCTTGGTGACCCCATGGACTGCAGCCCACCAGGCTCCTCTGTCCATGGGATTTTCCAGACAAGAGTACCAGAGTGGGTTGCCATCGCCTTCTCTGAAATTATTAGCCCAGGAAACTAACATTAGCACAATACCATTAACTAAACACCTTTTCAAGTCTTACCTGTTTTTCTACTAATGTCCTTTTTTGTTCCAAGAGCCCACGTTGTATTCCATTGTTGTTTTCCCTTCACCTCCTGCAGTCTGTAACAGTTCCTTAGTTTGGGTTTGTTTGTTTGTTTCGTCTTTAATGACCCTGATACCTTTGATCAATTTTGCCAAAAACCCTTCAATTTGGATTTGTCTTGTGTTTTCACATGATTGTGTTGAGGTTATGCCCTTTTTTTTTGCAAGAGTGGCTTAGAATTGATGTTGTGTCTTTCTCAGAACGTAACATCAAGGGGCTCATGATGTCAGTGTGTCTTTTTACTGATGATGTAGCCCTTGATTCTTTGTTAAGCTTAGGTAGTTTCTGCTGCGTTTCTCCAGAGTAAAATTATGTTCTCCCCTATCTTAAGAAGATACTTTGAGGCCACACAAATCCTATTCTCCTCAAACTTTCACCCACTGATTTTAGTAACCATCAGTAGATCTTGTCTGCAGCAGTTTTTAACTGTGCAGTTCTACTGCAAGGAAAAACTGTTCCTTCTCCCCAGTCTACTCAATTATTTATTCATATTCATATTTATTCAAATGTGTGTTTATTTTTTATTCTGTAGGTTATAATCCAGTACTGTCAGTGTTAATTCTGGTGTTCATATTGTTCTAAATCTGGCCATTAGTAGCTCTTCAGGTAGTCTCTACATTATTCCAACAAACCTCTATCTTTTTTTGAGTATTTTCCAGCTGCCAGTGTTTCTGCTGATAAAGATATGACCCCACCAAAAAGAAGAGTGTGGTCTGATGTTGAAATGGAACTGTCTCAGACTAGTAGTCATACACCATTTGACAATTGTTCCTATGTTTATCTCAAATTTTAAGAAAGACTTTGGTGTCCCTGTGAGTCCACTGTAATACTCTGAGTTACCTCAGTGCACTTAAAGATATACGGACTTAAGTTTGCGTATGGGATGTTATTTTAACGTTTAATTTGTATTTATAAGTGAGTTTGAGTGCTTTTCTCTTTGATTAAAACGGAGTAGTGTGACATTAGCTCATAGAAAATTTCTTAAAAGTTCATCCTAGTTCTATTAACACACTTCCAAAGTAATCTTAATGTTTTATTTAACTTTCTATAGATCCAGTGTTACGTGTTACATGGTTATTAATACTTCTTTCTAAAACTTACATTTCTCCTCATTTAAAACTGTTAAAATGAAATTCTGAAACTATACAAGATATTGAATAGACGTATATTTTAGAAGTTGCATTATTTGTTTTAAACCTATAATGAAATACTTTTTAGGGTAATATGTTTGTTCTTGTCTCAATATAGAATTGGTGGATCCAAGTATTTTTATCCAGCCAATCACAGAAGAACGTGCTTCTCGGACTTTATATCGCATTGAACTTCTAAGGAAAGTAAGGGAACAGGCCCTCCGACATCCACAATTGTTTGAGCGCTTGAAGCTTTGCCATCCAAATCCAGACTTACCAGTCTGGTGGGAATGTGGCTCTCATGATAGGGACTTGCTCATCGGAGCTGCTAAACACGGGGTGAGCCGAACAGACTATCATATTCTTCGGGACCCTGAACTCTCATTTATGGCCGCTCAGAGGAACTACAGTCAAAGTAAGATGGCTCATTCAAGGACTTCTACCCCACTTTTACAGCAATATCAAGTAGCACTTTCTGCTTCTCCTCTTACCTCTCTACCTAGGCTCCTAGATCCTAAAGCTGTTATTCTAGAGGATGTGAAAGTTAAAAGTGAAAACCTTAAAGAGGAGCCTCAGTCTTCTGAAGAAGAGTCTATGTCTTCTGAGGAAACCAGGACACTAATAAAGTCTGAGCCTGTAAGTCCAAAGAATGGTGTTTTACCACAGGCTACTGGAGACCAGAAATCTGGTGGAAAAGGTGAAACAGACAGACGCATGGTTGCAGCCAGAACAGAGCCTCTAACTCCAAACCCGGCTTCTAAGAAACAGCGAGTCCACAAGAGAGGATCAGAGTCTAGTTCTGATTCTGACTCTGATTCTGAGAGATCATCCTGTTCTTCCAGATCATCTTCTTCCTCGTCTTCCTCCTCTTCGTGTTCCCACTCTCGATCAGGCTCTAGCTCTTCTTCTTCCTCCTCTTGTTCTTCAGCATCATCTTCATCCTCATCCTCATCTTCCTCTTCCTCATCCTCCTCCTCATCTTCATCAGAAGAAAGTGACAGTGAAGAAGAGGAAGTCCAAAAGCGAGGTATATGCATAAAGTGCTTCTGCTATTTTAAGACATTTCATATGCAAATGAGAAGTGATTCAGATTGTTTAAGCATGCTTAAAATTGTTAGTTTAAATTTTACGTGTACAGATTTTCTTAAAGAAGGACTGCTGAAAATGCAACTAGATTACTGGTTCATACTGTGTATTCAGTATTCACATTGCAGAATGTGTTAGTCAAACAGAGGATTAGAGACTTGGCACAGTAATTTTATTTCTTTGTGATTGCCTTAAATTTAGTATTGTATTTTTCCTAAAACAAGTTTATCAGTGAGCAAATAAAGATAATAATTTTATAATAGACACCAGTCCGACTAACAAGACCCTACTTGGCCCTACTCAGAAAGGTCTAGCGGAGGAACTCCAGCCTGTCCATAGAGTAGTGGTAGGCGGTCCTCCTCTGTGGGCGTCCTTGTTGCAGTCTAACAGCTCAGGTGTAAGGAAATGTGAGTGAGTGTGAGTGCGTTAGTCGCTCAGCCGTGTCCAACTCTTTGCTACCCCATGGACTGGGGCCCACCAGGCTCCTCCATCCATGAGATTTTCCAGGCAAGGATACTGGAGTGGGTGGCCATTCCCTTTCCCAGGGGATCTTCCCAACCCAGGGATCAAACCCGGGTCTTGCAGGTAGACTCTACCGTCTGAGCCACTAGGGAAGACTAAAGAATGAGTCAACATCAAATGGGCACAGGAGCCATAATAGCAAGCATCTCCTGTAACAACTCCACAAGCATGACTTTCTGGGTTTTCACACAGGACATGCCCAATTACAAGAGTTCCCTCCTGAAAGAATGACACCCTCCCCAGCAAATATTTGTGCCCTCCCAGTCCAGATTGATCAACTCCTGAGTTTACCAATCACGAGTGTATGTGTTTTCAGGGAAACAGACCTAGAGAGTTACCACAGGTCAAATCTTCTTGCAGAAAGGGATGTTTGGTTAACCCTATTCCTTCAAACTCCATCATGCCACTTATTTGGCTTTTGCTATAATTTAAAAAATAATGAGTACTTTATTGTATTCTAGGTGATTTTTTTTTTTTTTTACTTCTAAACTTTTCATTTTCAAATCCTAATTATATAGAATTTGAGAAGTATATGCAAAATTGTGTTACACAGTCTTTAAAATAATTATAATTGGTCATAATTATTCTTAGCAGAAGGTACCCCTCACATGAAAGCCTATGATGAAGAAAGTGTCGCATCACTGAGCACTACCCAGGATGAGACCCAGGATAGTTTCCAGATGAACAACGGGACCGCAGAGTCTGCTTACATCCTACAGGGTGGATACATGCTGGCAGCGTCATATTGGCCAAAGGTAAGTAAATCATTTCTTGCTGATATAGTTCATTTTTTAAAATATTTTTCTGTCTCTCTTTAACGGTAGATATTCTTATTATGTAGGAAAATAGAGTCACTATCATGTGTGGGATGACCATTTGGTGTTAGCATTAAAAGTAACAACTATTACTGTCCACTGTTACTCCGTTAGATCTATGTCCTTAAATGTATATGATTATCAACCTTAGAATATTCAGAAGAAAAGATAATGAATGCTTATGTTCACATACAATTCAGATGCTTCTTTATGAAATAAGTGCTTTTAAGTGGGTCTTCTTTAAGAAAATTTATGAACCAGTTGTGACCTAGAAAAATGTTCGGTTAAGTACATGTACATATAGTGGTAGAAGCTCAGACTGGGTTAAGACAGTTCTTCCTTCCTCCAGTATATGACTGGATTAGTAGAAGAGTACTTAACTTTAGAAATGAGAGAGAAGAGAACTCTCTACTCTTCTGTATACTCCTGAGTTTGACTTTTTTATGAGGACCCTGTATTACTCTTACAAAAACAAAAGAACAGCAAAATATCTTTCTACTTTTTAACTTCACCAATGGAAATTTATACAGAATTGTAATATGTATGTGAGAAAATGTATGCATACCAAGTACACACAAGTTGTACCAGGGATAAATCCATCAAAGCTGTGATCCCCAAAGGTCTGACTCAATTACTGAAATTACCCTTTGATGTTCATGCTGTTGTAGGATCGTGTGATGATCAACCGGCTGGACAGTATTTGTCAAACAGTCCTGAAGGGGAAGTGGCCTTCAGCTAGAAGAAGTTACGATGCCAACGCAGTGGCTTCTTTCTATACCACAAAGCTGCTGGACAGCTCTGGTGCAGCCACAGAATATAGCGAGCCCAGCGCGCCCCCTCCTGCAGGTGCCGCAGTCAAAGAAGAACATGACCAGTCAACACAGATGTCAAAGGTGAAGAAGCATGTACGAGAAAAGGAGTTTACAGTGAAAATCAAAGACGTATGTTTATTTTTATTGCCCTAGGACCTGATTGCGATTGCGGTGTGCAGCATGCTTTTCCTGCAAATGGCTGCCTGCTCTTACTCTTACTTCCTTCACATACTTGTTTTCTGGTATTTGGATTGTTTTTTTCTTTTTGATATCCAGGTTATTAAACTTGAATATTCTACTAGAGGGATCATCATTAAATATGTTTCTCTACCTATACTTCTGAAAATAGTCCTTCTGCTGATCAAGATGCTTTCTTAAACAGTCTGACAATTTCTTATTGTTTAGTTCTTTTATATAATATTCGAATGGTATGTCAGTGCACTTTCTGTTTTAAATATTTAGCATGCCTTGTTATCAGTAACATTTCATTGTTCAGTATGATTTTTGAAGCTGAATTGATGCCTAAAACATGGGTAATATCTCTTAAAATGTCATGTGAATAATGTACACAGAAGATATATGTCAATCGCTGAAAGGGTTATAATGTACTAGTCACATGAAACATTTGGTTTTGCTCAGAAAAGTGTATGTAATACCTAGATTTTTTTTTTCACTTAAAGATAGAAATTTTAATATTCATTATAGAAATTGATTAAATGTTTTTCTCTAGTTGATGTATGAACAAGAAGAGAACATGACTGATTTTTCAGGGTTTTTACCTCACTTTTTCTAAGTAAAAAATTTCTCTTATATACTGCAATGATTTTAATCATTTCTTTCTTGATAATGGCATCTGTTTAACAGGAAGGTGGTTTGAAGTTGACATTTCAGAAGCAAGGGCTCACTCAGAGAAGGCCACTGGACAGTGAAGACTGTGCTCCTGGGCAGCAGCAGTACCTCACTCGACTTCGGGATCTTCAAGGTGCGTCAGAGAGCAGCCTCGCCAGTTTCCCAAAATCCCTACCACTATCAGGTGAATATGCTAGTAATCATTGCCTCAGCATGAAATAGTCCATTCTTCCTAAATCCTTCCTAAGTCCTCACTTACTCACAGAATACTTGCAAGAACATCGTTTCTACTTTAAACAGCCCCTTTATCATAAGAAAGCTCTAGAATATCACTAAATTTCTTCTTTGGAAGCAAATTCTGCCCACAATTGGGTCTTCTCAATGATTGTATTTTTGTCTTTAAAGGCATCACAGAAATAACCTAGTCAAATGTCTGCATGATAATCTTAACATTTTGAAAACAATGATAATATCTCCCCTTGAGACTATGTTTTGTTCTAATTTTTTGGCATTGTGACTCAGTAATTATTAAATACTGAATTAGTGCAATGTTTTCTGTACTCCAAAGGCACTGAGGAATCCATCCGTGAGATTTTGTTTTATTTCTGTTGATCTGGTTGTATTTTAGTTTGTCTGTGTCCCTCTTAAAGTGTGCTATCAACAATTGAGAATTTTAGTTAAGAGTAGTTGAGTCTTAAAATGTATGGACCACAACATACTGATCATAAAAAAATGTATCTTTTCAGTTAAAAGCAGATGAATGACTGGAATTTCCTTTGTACCTCTGTATACATAAAGTTAAGGACTCTATTTCGGTTGCCATCCACTACTTGAAAACATTTCAGAACTCCTGTGCTTGTGCACAGTGTGTGACTTTCCTAAAATTTGGGAAAATAATGCTATATTATAGATGTTAAATGATTCCTGTTTCCAGTAGCTACTATTCAGTTCAGTTCAGTTCAGTCGCTCAGTCATGTCTGACTCTTTGCGACCCCATGAATCTCAGCAAGCCAGGCCTCCCTGTCCATCACCAACTCCCGGAGTTCACTCAGACTCACGTCCATCAAGTCGGTGATACCATCCAGCCATCTCATCCTCTGTTGTCCCCTTCTCCCCCTGCCCCCAATCCCTCCCAGCATCAGAGTCTTTTCCAATGAGTCGACTCTTCGCATGAGGTGGCCAAAGTACTGGAGTTTCAGCTTTAGCATCATTCCTTCCAAAGAAATCCCAGGACTGATCTCCCTTAGAATGGACTGGTTGGATCTCCTTGCAGTCCAAGGGACTCTCAAGAGTCTTCTCCAACACCACAGTTCAAAAGCTCAGCTTTCTTCACAGTCCAACTCTCACATCCATACATGACCACAGGAAAAACCATAGCCTTGACTAGACGGACCTTTGTTGGCAAAGTAATGGCTCTGCTTTTCAATATGCTGTCTAGGTTGGTCATAACTTTTCTTCCAAGGAGTAAGTGTCTTTTAAAAATTGCATGGCTGCAGTCACCATCTGCAGTGATTTGCAAGCCCAAAAAATAAAGTCTGAGACTGTTTCTGTTTCCCCATCTATTTCTCATGAAGTGATTGGACCAGATGCCATGATCTTCGTTTTCTGAATGTTGAGCTTTAAGCCAACTTTTTCACTTTCCTCTTTCACTTTCATCAAGAGGCTTTTTAGTTCTTCTTCGCTTTCTACCATAAGGGTGGTGTCATCTGCATATCTGAGGTTATTGATATTTCTCCCGGCAATCTTGATTCCAGCTTGTGCTTCTTCTAGCCCAGCGTTTCTAATGATATACTCTGCATATAAGTTAAACAAGCAGGGTGACAATACACAGCCTTGACATTCTCCTTTTCCTATTTGGAACCAGTCTGTTCCATGTCCAGTTCTAACTGTTGCTTCCTGACCTGCATACAGATTTCTCAAGAGGCAGGTCAGGTGGTCTTTCAGAATTTTCCACAGTTTATTGTGATCCACACAGTCAAAGGCTTTGGCATAGTCAATAAAGCAGAAATAGATGTTTTTCTGGAACTCTCTTGCTTTTTCAATGATCCAGCGGATGTTACCACTATGATGATCCAGCTACTATTACCACTTTCTAACTGTAAATTATAATTAAATAATGAATTAGAGTCACCAGAATTTTGTCTCATAGTTTCATTAACCATTCACTGTAATTCTCTAATTACTAGACTTTCAGACAAGTATGAATGAGCCATAGTTCTCTTGCTGAAGTATAAATCCCCCAAATTGTGCTTTACAACGGTAGTGTTGCTATTATTTCTTTTTTCCA
This sequence comes from Bubalus kerabau, assembly GCF_029407905.1. Lineage (NCBI taxonomy): Eukaryota > Metazoa > Chordata > Mammalia > Artiodactyla > Bovidae > Bubalus > Bubalus kerabau. The sequence goes on from NC_073640.1 coordinate 24,891,833, forward strand.
TGAGAAAATGGGAAGAGGTGGGGAAGATAAGTTCTGGGATTTTTTTGCCCAACATAAGTGTGTTTAATAATACTGCTGCTTGTACCTTGATAATTCCAGAACTATAGAGTGGGATTGATACTTCTGTCATCTGAACATTTTATTACTATTGCAGCTGAAGACTTTCAAAGACTACAGCCTTTGCCTATAAGTAATTCTTTGGTAAATAATACTGTTTTAATAGTGTTAATAGTAATTATAATGCTAACTTGCACCTATACAAAATATTAAAAAGCCAAAACATTAAAACTAGATAAAATTATTTAAGAATTATATCTCATTCATCTTGATAATTCCAAATGTGAAATCTTTCTTTTGGCCATGCAACACGGTATGAAGGATCTTAGTTCCCCAACCAGGGATTGAACCTGTGCCCCTCCATTGGGAGCACAAAGTTTTAATCTAAACTAGACTACCAAGGAAATCCCCTTGAATGTGAAATCTAGCTCTGTCTTCTTACAGGACTCTTAGGAAATCTGTTAACATTTTTGAGCCTTTTCTTGTTTGTGAAGTGAGGGGTTGGGGTCAGAGGAAAGGTAGCATTGTTTGGTAGATTAAATAATATATGTGACGTGACTGGAATGGAACTTGGCACATAATTAGATGCTAAACAGATGTTAAAATTAGATTTTAGATTGGATATTGAACAAGTGCTATTGTAATTCTTCATATTAAGCCCTTTTTATGTTTATATGAGTATGCCTCTGAATTTTATCTAAAAGCTTTGAATGAAGAGATATTGTATAACGTAAATTAATTAATGAAAGAAAGTAAAAATAGCATAAATTATAAGTCTTTAGTTTATTCCAGAAACCACCTGGAATAGTAATCAAAAGATGGTAGAACTAAACAGCCTGGAGTTGAATTCTGTCATTTACCAACTGTTGTGACATTGGGCTTGCAACGTAACATTTCTGATCACATTTATAAAATTGGCTTAATACCTCTCTGTTTTGTTTGTTCTGTTTTTGGTAATTTAAGAAGACATTTGTAACACTTAGTCTAGTTTATGACAACACCTAGTAGGCACTCAATAGAAAGTGATATTTATTTTAAATTTTAATATTATTATAATTACATCTTAAAAAAGACAACACAGGCTTTATGAAATAGAGTAAGTTAAATTTTCCATTTTGGATTCTAGCCCAAAATAAATCAGTCATGTTTGTAAAAAGCACTCTCAAGAAGAAATTAAGGTAGCTGGGTTTTTTGTTGTTTTTAAAAAAGAAAGAAAGGGAAGTGTCTTTCATGAGTACACAGGACTTGCTCAAGAAATTCCCCTCAGATGATTGAAAATGTATTTCTTGCTACAAGCCGAACCATTATAAGCAAACATCACATTCTTAATAATATTTTCTCTCATAAGAGTATTCTAGATGATGTAGTCTTTAAGGACGGGAACTGTGTCTTATCTTTGAACCATCCTAGTGCTTTGTACGTAGCTGTTTTTTTTTTTTTTATTTTTAATTTTATTTTATTTTTAAACTTTACATAACTGTATTAGTTTTGCTAAATATCAAAATGAATCCGCCACAGGTATACATGTGTTCCGCATCCTGAACCCTCCTCCCTCCTCCCTCCCCATTCCATCCCTCTGGGTCGTCCCAGTGCACCAGCCCCAAGCATCCAGTATCGTGCATCGAACCTGGACTGGCAACTCATTTCATACATGATATTTTATATGTTTCAATGCCATTCTCCCAAATCTTCCCACCCTCTCCCTCTCCCACAGAGTCCATAAGACTGTTCTATACATCAGTGTCTCTTTTGCTGTCTCGTACACAGGGTTATTGTTACCATCTTTCTAAATTCCATATATATGCGTTAGTATACTGTATTGGTGTTTTTCTTTCTGGCTTACTTCACTCTGTATAATAGGCTCCAGTTTCATCCACCTCATTAGAACTGATTCAAATGTATTCTTTTTAATGGCTGAATAATACTCCATTGTGTATATGTACCACAGCTTTCTTATCCATTCATCTGCTGATGGACATCTAGGTTGCTTCCATGTCCTGGCTGTTATAAACAGTGCTGCGATGAACATTGGGGTACTCGTGTCTCTTTCCCTTCTGGTTTCCTCAGTGTGTATGCCCAGCAGTGGGATTGCTGGATCATAAGGCAGGTCTATTTCCAGTTTTTTAAGAAATCTCCACACTGTTCTCCATAGTGGCTGTACTAGTTTGCATTCCCACCAACAGTGTAAGAGGGTTCCCTTTTCTCCACACCCTCTCCAGCATTTATTACTTGTAGACTTTTGGATCGCAGCCATTCTGACTGGTGTGAAATGGTACCTCATAGTGGTTTTGATTTGCATTTCTCTGATAATGAGTGATGTTGAGCATCTTTTCATGTGTTTGTTAGCCATCTGTATGTCTTCTTTGGAGAAATGTCTATTTAGTTCTTTGGCCCATTTTTTTGATTGGGTCATTTATTTTTCTGGAGTTGAGCTGTAGGAGTTGCTTGTATATTCTCGAGATTAGTTGTTTGTCAGTTGCTTCATTTGCTATTATCTTCTCCCATTCTGAAGGCTGTCTTTTCACCTTGCTAATAGTTTCCTTTGATGTGCAGAAGCTTTTAAGGTTAATTAGGTCCCATTTGTTTATTTTTGCTTTGATTTCCAATATTCTGGGAGGTGGGTCATAGAGGATCCTGCTGTGATGTATGTCAGAGAGTGTTTTGCCTATGTTCTCCTCTAGGAGTTTTATAGTTTCTGGTCTTACGTTTAGATCTTTAATCCATTTTGAGTTTATTTTTGTGTATGGTGTTAGAAAGTGTTCTAGTTTCATTCTTTTACAAGTGGTTGACCAGAGTTCCCAGCACCACTTGTTAAAGAGATTGTCTTTAATCCATTGTATATTCTTGCCTCTTTTGTCAAAGATTAGGTGTCCATATGTGTGTGGATTTATCTCTGGGCTTTCTGTTTTGTTCCATTGATCTATATTTCTGTCTTTGTGCCAGTACCATACTGTCTTGATAACTGTGGCTTTGTAGTAGAGCCTGAAGTCAGGTAGGTTGATTCCTCCAGTTCCATTCTTCTTTCTCAAGATCGCTTTGGCTATTCGAGGTTTTTTGTTTTTCCATACAAATTGTGAAATTATTTGTTCTAGCTCTGTGAAGAATGCTGTTGGTAGCTTGATAGGGATTGCATTGAATCTATAGATTGCTTTGGGTAGTATACTCATTTTCACTATATTGATTCTTCCAATCCATGAACATGGTATATTTCTCCATCTGTTAGTGTCCTCTTTGATTTCTTTCACCAGTGTTTTATAGTTTTCTATATATAGGTCTTTAGATTCTTTAGGTAGATATATTCCTAAGTATTTTATTCTTTCCGTTGCAATGGTGAATGGAATTGTTTCCTTAATTTCTCTTTCTGTTTTCTCATTATTAGTGTATAGGAATGCAAGGGATTTCTGTGTGTTGATTTTATATCCTGCAACTTTACTATAGTCATTGATTAGTTCTAGTAATTTTCTGGTGGAGTCTTTAGGGTTTTCTATGTAGAGGATCATGTCATCTGCAAACAGTGAGAGCTTTACTTCTTCTTTTCCAATTTGGATTCCTTTTATTTCTTTTTCTGTTCTGACTGCTGTGGCCAAAACTTCCAAAACTATGTTGAATAGTAATGGTGAAAGTGGGCACCCTTGTCTTGTTCCTGACTTTAGAGGAAATGCTTTCAATTTAAAATATGTATCTATTGGGAAAAAATGAATGCATGGAACTGTTTGATTCATACCTCTTAGAAACTTTTTTTTATTGAGTGCCTACTGAAATAAGGAGTGTTTAACTGGCAAGAAACACTGGTGATCTTAGGGAAAATACCTTAAATAGTCTGGTCAGGGGCAGACTTCGTGAATTTGAGGAGTGAAGTTTGTTTTGAAAAAGAGGAGCATGACAGATACCAACATTTCAAAAGTTTTGAAGGCTATGAAAAAGCCAAAATAAGTTTATTTTTTGTTTGTTTTGAGCCATGATTTTAAGTTGATACAAATCTAATGTAGATTAAGATATTTCGACACCAAAAAAGCAAAGATAAATGGTAAAGCAAACTTATACTTAATAGATAAAGTAGGAATTAATGGATTCAAAAAAGGTGGAAAGGTTTGCCTTGTACATTTGAAAGGCATGCTTCTTCTCTGAAAGGGTGTGAAAGAGAAGATATGTGGATATCCAAGGGAAAATTTTGAGGAGACATGTTAAAACTTGAAAGAGGCCTGGATTGCAGTTCTCCTGCTTTTTAAATGAGAAGTATTTTTAGTTTAAAAAAATAAAGTATGTTTTTTTTTAATTAAACATTTTTTTTTATTTTGATCATAAGTCTCATTACAAGCATTCATTATTTTATTCTATTTTATTGAAGTATAGCTTACTTGTATTAATTTCTGCTATACAACAAAGTGAGTCACTTAAACATATCTATATCTATCTATCTATCTATACACACACACACACACACACACACACACACATTGTTTTCCATTATGGTTTATCACAGGATATTTAACATAGTCCCCTGTGCTATACAGTAGGACTTACTGTTCATCCATCCTGTATATGAGAGTTGGCATCTGTTTATCCCAAACTCCCAGTCCATCCTCCTAAAAGTGCTTACTTTTAATTTAAGAACTAGATTTTTATCACTTTTTTGCATTTTTAATTTATTAGGTACTCCCATTCAATCAACCCTTGGTGCCAATGGAGTTTTATTAGACAACCAGCCTGTAGTCAAAAAAAGGCGGGGAAGGAGGAAGAATGTAGAAGGTGTTGACATCCTCTTTTTTAACAGAAATAAACCACCTAATCATGTAAGTAAAGTAATGCTTAAAAGCTACTGATTCTTGACTCCAAAATTCATCCCAGTAAAGATACATATTGCTGCTTTGTGAATTTTTTGTGAATAATAAAAATAACTGGAAAATTAGGAGTATACTGTATAGTTTTAGATTGTATCTCAGTAGAGTCCAGCACTGGCCAAGATTCATGAGAATTTTAAATTTGAAAGACTTAGAAGAAATTTTAAACAATTTTTGTTTCTCTTCAAAAAGAACTGCTTCATTGGACCAAAATCAGAATGCTAAAGCGTGGAAATAAAATTTTCATTTGGTGTTTTTCTACAGGTTACGTTAGGCTTAACCACCTCACAGATTTCTACAGGGATAAATCCAGCATTATCCTATACTCAACCTCAAGGAATTCCTGATACAGAAACTCCTGTTCCAGTTATTAACCTTAAAGATGGGACAAGACTTGCAGGCGATGATGCACCGAAGAGAAAGGATTTGGAAAAGTGGCTTAAGGAGCACCCAGGTTATGTGGAAGATTTAGGAGCTTTTATTCCTGTAGGTGATACCTTATAAATCTTAGTATATTTTATGTCTATGATTCATTACATCTATAATGATGAAGCATAAATCCTCACCAACTTATGTTAAATATGTGTTCTGCCCAAGATTTAGGAAAGATGAGCAGCAAAAACTAATGACCATCTTTCCTATGATATAATATCATTTTCCATTTTTCATTCTGTATTCAATGTGTTTAATAAAAGTCACCTGTCATATACAGAGTACTATCATAGACCCAGTGACAGTTGTAAAGGTATAAAACCTCCAATCCTTTCCCTCAAGGAGTTTATTTTAAAATAATAAAAATGATCATAGTAAACACTTATTGAGACTTAACTCTGTACCTGGCTTTATACTTAGCACTTACATACATTATCTCATTTAACACTCCCAAACTTTATCAGAATGGCCTTGTTATAACTTTATAGATAAAGAAATGGAAACTGAAATTTTAAATAAATAGTGCAAAGCCACACAGCTAATAAGTCTTAAATCCACTGTCCAAACCTCTGCTCTTAAGGTCTTATAAGAATACAAGTACATAGACTATATTAGTCAAGATGAGAATAGGTCTATTCATTTGCATTTTCCTTATCCTCTAAAATACTTCCTACTCACTATCTTATGGGCATATGGCTTTCTTATAGAAATGTATTATTTTGGTTTGCAGTGCTTTACTATCAGATGTTTATGTACCAGATTTTGTGTCAGTCTCCCTTGTTGTTTCTATATATTTTATAAGGTAAAAGAATAGTCGCATATCCCCTGTATGCCAGTTAGTAGTCTTACTCTATCTGCCTCCATTATGAAGATTAATTGGATAACCCAGTAATGTTGTTCCCTGCCCTGTGAGCTGCTTAAGGATTGTGTCCTATGCACCTTGTAGCCCCAGGATTTAGCACCTAATTTCTGATACAGAGAATGGTATCTAGTTCCCTGTAAATATTTACTGAGTCAGTGATTTGTAAATGAAAATCTTTTGAAAATGAAAGAATACCATTTAAAGGTAAAGTGATTGTTATTAACAGAAAAAAATTTAATTGCCTTATTTTTTCATGCAAAAGAACCACAAAAGCTCCAGTCCCTAGAATGTGACTGTACTTGTAATGTGTGTGTGTGTGTGTGTGTGTGTGTGTGTGTGTGTGTAGTGTCTTACATTGCTGTTATTATCACCAAGAGGTAACATGGTAGTCTAATACCGAGAACCTCAGTCTTGGCTTTCATATCCCTAGTTTTTTCAGAAAATGCCACTAATTCTCAAACTTCCACTTAATTCTTTTTATTAAAAAAAAAAAGCCAAATAAAGCTCTTATAAGGAACAGGTTTTCAGTAAGATGAGCAATAATAAAACGAGTATGGCAATTCTGAAGATAATGAGAATCATTAGTTTAACCCTGTAACTTCTTAACATGTTAGAAAATAACATTCATTTATTTAGTCAGTTTTTATTGAGCAACTGCTATGTGCTAGTTACTGTTGTAAGGTATTTAGGATAAAAAACAGTGAACAGTATAAAGTCCTTGCCCTTTTGGCAGTTATGCGCTCGTCTTTGAAGATTCTCAGACCTTTCTCTTACTACTGCAGAGGAATCTTTATTACTCTTTTTAACTTAGAGCCGTTCATCATTTTCACTGCAAATAACCCTTTTATCACAATGTTTTATATAATGTTATAAAACAATTTTAAGACATTGCTATAAGCCACATTTGTTTAAGTAGAGAATACAACATAATGTTGGCATGATTTCCCAAGGGCACTTGATGTTAATGGTTTCTTGGCTCTCACACGCTACTGTGGTATGTCTACAGCAAAAGGATTGTAACGTGGTGTATGTACTGTACATTCAATATATAACATAAATAGTTTTCCCTTGAACAACACAGGAGTTAAGAGATGCTGACGCATGCCACCCTCCACAGCCAAAAATTCAAATATAATGTTACAATTAGCCTTCCATGTCCTCAGTTACACATCCTTGGATTCAATCAACAATGGATTGCGTAGTCACTGGAAAAAAAACATCCATGTATAAGTGGACCTATACAGTCGAAACCCATGTTGTTTAAGGGTCAACTATATTACTATATCTTATATATACCATATATCTTCAATTTTACATGGTTAAATTACTTGGATCAGCTTATTTGTGCCATTTGCATAGTTAAAGATTTTGCAGCTATTTCTTTGTCTATATATTTTAGCGAATGCAACTCCATGAGGGGAGACCCAAACAAAAAAGGCATCGCTGCAGAAACCCCAATAAATTAGATGTTAATAGCCTCACTGGAGAAGAACGTGTTCAGCTGATTAACAGAAGAAATGCCAGAAAGGTACTTGCATATTTGTTGTTAATTTTTCATACTGATGCACTATGTAAGAGATCTCTAGAACACTGTTTCATTATGCAGTATTTTCTAACAGACCGTGTTGGGTTAAATCTAGAAGATTTGAGGGGAAAGACACGGACTACAATTTTATGCAGTCTAATTTCAAATCCCACACCTTTGGCTAAGCTGTCGAAGGAAGTAAGTTACTTTCTATATCTGTACCTTTGCAGTGGCACTGAACCAGGGCACTGTATCTAAAGCAGTAGTTCTCAAAAGGGGGTAACTTTGTCCTCCAAGCGACATTTAGCAATCAGGGGACGTTTTTGATAGTCTTAGCTCTAGATGAAGGAGGTGGGTGTTGGGGAGGTGGCGAGCTGCTAGCCGGATGCTGTTGGCCTTGGCGGGTGAAGGCCCAGAACGCTGCCACACCTCCTGTAGTGCACAGGACAGCCCCCACGACACCAACCAAAATGGTCTGTGGTGCAGAGGTTGAGAAACTCGGCTGAAAGGGAACACTATTCTCATCATAGCCATTACAGATTTATATATATTTATCATGTATTGATAATTCCATCATTAGGCCTTAAAGTGTCTTCTTCTATCAAAATTGGCATATTACACAATTTTCTGATACATGGAAATTAAATGTTTTAAATCAAATGTCTTAAGGCAAAGATAAAACATCTTATCTTAGAGACAAATGGTACCCCTGTGCTTATCTTCTTGCTTTACTGATTGATGAATGGTGAGAGCTAGGTTTTTCCAGGTTTTTCTTATTTCTGAATAAAATGTGGCTCAACATTTGTTTCCCCAAATTGTTTCTGTTTTATGTATGTATTGGTATATGTCTCTCTTACCTCACAAAGTAAATGATAGAACAGTTGAGGCACCCTTTTGTAAGTTTATAGCTTTGACACTTTTATTGTTTTTTATTCTGATGAGCAAGCAGCACAATAAGTAAAAAAAAAAAAAAGAAAGAAAGAAAGAAATGGCCTTCAAAGTAAGAACATCAAGTTTCCCATTGAATTCCTTCACTCACAAATTAAATTACCCTACATAGATCCCTAGTTAATTCCCTACTTCTGTTTGCTCTCTGTTGAATGACCTCACTGCTAGTATAAAAATACATGAAATCATTTTAATTTCTCAGAAGTATTGAAATTGGAAGAATACCATTTTTAAAATAACAATTATATTAATATTATTCTATGTACTAACTCATTAAAATTAATACTAATTTTCCCCAAAGTTTATTCAGCTTTTGTTAGTAGATTAAGATGATGTCAGATGTATTAGGGGAAGAACAAGATGACATTTTAGTTGCATTTTACTTAAATTTTGTGCTTATACAGATTGTGTTGCAAATCTTTGCACTTCATCTTATAACAAAAATTAACCTTTCTAGATATGAATAAATTTGTCTTAGCCAGTTCTAAGGAAATGGAACTATTTTGAAGTTTTTACTTGGTTTAATATTAAACATCCTAAATTTTATTTTTAATTGTAGTAGCCTGGTAAAGGACCTCTTAATTTCCCTTGGTTTGTAGATTTCTTTATTGTTCTGAGTTTCTTGAGTACAGGCTTTAAACCATACAGAGGGCCTCTAGTTTAAACTGGAGTTTAATGAAGGAGATAATAAAAAGGAGATAGCAACAAAATTGAGAGGCTAAGTAAAAACTATAGAAAATAATTAGATAAGAATATAGATATTATAACTGGCCACATTAAACCCTGTCTGTATCCTAACAAGATATAGTACATATTCATTCAGAAAGCTGTGGGAAAAGGAATTATTCAAGAAGTGTCCTTAGACTCCAAAGGAACATTAAATTGGTAGGTCGAAATCATTTAAATATTTAAAGGGATATGTTTATTTTTATACTTTCAGGGTTCAGTTCAGTTCAGTCGCTCAGTCATGTCCGACTCTTTGTGACCCCATGGACTACAGCACGTCAGACTTCCCTGTCCATCACCAACTCCTGGAGCTTACTCAAACTCATGTCCATTGAGTCGGTGATGCCCTCCAACCATCTCATCCTCTGTCGTCCCCTTCTCCTTCTGCCTTAAATCTTTCCCAGCATCAGGGTCTTTTCAAATGAGTCAGCTCTTCACATCAGGTAGCCAAAATATTGCAGCTTCAGCTTCAGCATCAGTCCTTCAATGAACATTCTGGACTGATTTCCTTTAGGATGAACTGGTTGGACCTCCTTGCAGTCCAAAGGACTCTTAAGAGTCTTCTCCAACACCACAGTTCAAAAACATCAATTCTTTGGTGCTCAGCTTTCTTTATAGTTCAACTCTCACATCCATACATAACTACTGGAAAAACCATAGCTTTGACTAGGCAGACTTTTGTTGGCAAAGCAATGTCTCTGCTTTTTAATATACTGTCTTATGTTGGTCATAGCTTTTCTTCCAAGGAGCAAGCATCTTAATTTCATGGCTGCAGTCACCATCTGCAGTGATTTTGGACCCCAAAAAATAGTTGGACTGTCACTGTTTCCCCATCTTTTTGCCATGAAGTGTTGGGACCTGATGCCATGATCTTAGTTTTCTGAATATTGAGTTTTAAGCCAACTTTTTCACTCTCCTCTTTCATCAAGAGGCTCTTTAGTTCTTTTTCACTTTCTGCCATAAGGGTGGTGTCATCTGCCTATCTGGGGTTATTGATATTTCTCCTAGTAATCTTGATTCCAGCTTGTGCTTCATCCAGCCTGGCATTTCAGCCTGGCATCCAGCCTGACCAAAAAACAAAGCTCCAGTGATGCCTACAAATACAACTTTTATGGTATCAGTTTGCATAAAAGATAAATGCATTGGTTTTTGAGACCTGAGTTTAAAAGCTGATCCTGACACTTAGTAGTTAGCTTTAGGCAGCTTGTATAACTTCTCTGAGGCTTAATTCCTTCATTTGAAAAATAGAAATAATCCATTCTCAAATGGATATAGTGAGAACTAAAATAAATTATGTACTTAAAGTCCTTAGCATAATACTTGGCAATATAATAATAACAACTTATATTTATTATGTGCCAGACCCTGAAGCTACTTAGCAGCAGCAGCAGACCCTTTGCTGAGGTGCTTGAATTATCTCATTTTCATAAAACCGTATGAGGGAGGTATTATTGTTATCTCCATTCTGCAAATCAGAAAGCTGAGGCTCAAAGAGATTTACTGATTTGCCCGAGTTCATGTAGGTCGTAAGTCTGATGACTCCAAAGGATATACTCTTAACTAGGCTACACTGCCTACCCAGCATAGTACTTCACAGTACATGGTAGTTATTTTACTGTCCAAAGAATATACATGAAACATCTAAAATTTATGTTAGCATGTTCATGTAGTATATTGATAGTTCTTATGGGTTGTGGTAGTCCTTTTTACTATAATAAAGATTGTCAGGGTGGTTCAAAGAATACATGTGTTTTAAAGAAATAAACTCTGTATAGCATAGATTAAAAGAAAGAAATGTCTTCACATTTAATATGCTTTTAAGTGTCTAAAAATCTGTTTTTTATTTATAGGTTGGAGGTGCATTTGCTCCCCCTTTGAAAGATTTGTGTCGGTTCCTGAAAGAAAATGCAGAATATGGAGTAGCTCCTGAATGGGGAGATGTTGTTAAGCAGTCTGTGAGTATTTCATGAACACTAATTTAGACATCATTTAATTATATCTTAGATTTTAAGTTAAGAATTAACAAAATATTTCATAAATATGTGATGATATTTTTTAGTTCAGTTTTTATCTTGCAGAGTATGTGGCAAACTTCTCAGATACTTGTTGAATTAGAATGCAGAATCAGTGTATACTAACTGGTGTCATATTTCTGTTTTACCTTTTTTTATTGTGGCTACTAGAAAATTTTAAGTTACATATGTTGTTTACATTGTTTCTATTGGACAGTGCCGATCTAGAGGTTCTAAACTCCTAAAATTTAGGAATTTTGGGTTGTTTGTTGGGGGGGAGGGTTGTTTTGTTTTGTTGTTACTTCTAGGAGTTTTGAACCCCAGAAAATCTTGGGGGAATTTCAAGAAAGTACCATAGGTTGTTCTCCACTCAGGACTTGGTGCTTCCCAGTCTGCAGGTGCTACTACTGTTCTGAGCCAAGTGATTTTTTTCCCTATTGAGTATCTTTTCCATCTTGGCTCTATCTCTATTATTCCCAAAGTGATAGTCAGAAGAGTCAGAAGCAGCTCATTTTAATCATTACTTACTTCTCTCCTTTCCATACTGTTCTTGCAGATTAAAAGAATGGCATTTCTTTAGTCTTCTGGTGATGTGAACAGTGTAAGGGCATGGCAGTAATAACATTTTTTGGATCTTCCGGTTTCCAGAACTATTTTACAAACCTATGCCTCACAGTTATAAAAGAGAACCAGAAGCTCTCTTAAAATAAAATGAGAAGTGGAAGAACTGTTTCAAGCCCTACTTAAAAATAAGATAAAATTGGGTTACCTCTTTCATAATTGGTTATTTTGTATCAATGCAGAATAAGCTTATGAATAATTTCATGTTTTTAATGGCTTATTTGTATCATTTGTTAATAGCTATTGATTTTATTTTAAAATGGTTATTGTTGATTTTTTTGTTGTTGTTAGGGATTTCTTCCAGAAAGTATGTATGAACGTATTCTCACTGGTCCCGTGGTAAGAGAGGAAGTAAGCAGGCGAGGGAGACGACCTAAAAGTGGAATTGCGAAGGCCACGGCGGCGGCGGCGGCTGCAACTGCCACCAGTATTTCAGGCAATCCTTTGTTAGCCAATGGATTACTGCCAGGCGTGGACCTCACAACTCTTCAGGCCTTACAACAAAACCTACAAAACTTGCAATCACTGCAAGTGACTGCAGGGCTGATGGGAATGCCTGCTGGCCTTTCTTCTGGAGGAGAAGCTAAAAATGTGGCCGCCATGTTCCCCATGCTGCTGTCGGGAATGACTGGGTTGCCAAATCTGTTGGGCATGGGAGGGCTCCTGACAAAGCCGACAGAATCCGGAACAGAAGAAAAAAAGGGAAATGACCCTAAGGAGGTGGAAGGGAAGAAAGAAAGGACAGAGAGCCAAAACCCCGAGAACGGCGGTGAAAACTCTGTGTCAGGTTCTCCTGCATCCTCTACTGCTGCATTAAGTACAGCTGCAGCTGCCAGCCCGTTAGCTCTGAACCCACTGTTACTATCTAATATTCTTTATCCAGGGATGCTTCTCACTCCAGGCCTTAATCTTCATATTCCAACTTTGTCTCAGTCCAACACTTTTGATGTACAGAAAAACAAAAACAGTGACTTAGGCTCATCTAAGTCTGTGGAAGTAAAGGAAGAAGATTCCAGAGTTAGAGATCAGGAAGACAAAGGGGGAACTGAACCGAGTCCTCTTCACGAAAACAGCACAGATGAGGGTTCAGAGAAAGCCGATGCTTCATCTGGATCTGATAGTACATCATCGTCATCCGAGGATTCAGATTCTAGTAATGAAGACTGATTCCCAGACTGCACTTAAATTATGAACTGATTTTGGATTTTTTTTTCCCCTTTAATTATTGTAAATACGCCAGTGTTGAGTGCATCAATAACTTACTGACCGAACATTTCAGTTATTTGTTTAGAAGTGCAAACTGCTTTCAGAGACGTTTTGCATGTAATATTTCTTAAAATTCATAAGTTTCTGAACTCGTATGTACTATCAAATACATAAAGGTGTAAAATTACAACAAAAGGCATTATAATTTTGTTGGGGGTTAATTTTATGAAAATTATGCTCAATAAGAGTTGTATATTTAATATATTTGCAGTGAACACAGAATACTTTATGCATATTACTGATTTAATTTGAATATAGTTTTACAGCCTCCTTGACACCTATAATTTACAGATCAAAACTCAGCAATAATTTGGGCAGCTAATGAATGTCATGAAAGCTGTAGAGTCTACATCACCATCCATTGCTTTAACTACATGAAAATGCTCTAGTGTTGTGATGCACTGCTGATATTTCCAATTCAGGTACAAGTGTGTTTTAAAGAAGAAATAAGTTTCCCAATCGGCCAATTTAACTGGCTACCTGTTACCTCAGCTGAGTTAGTTTAGGAAGTTTACATTCGTTTCTAATTCTATACTTGTTTTCAGGGGTTTTTTAAACACATCCTATATATCATGTTAATCGGGCAAGAAATATGACTTGCTTTTTGCTGAGCTTAACTCTAAAATCAGTAAAATTAAGTCATAAAATAATCCTGTGTCATGTGACTTTGACACCCTCTAGACACATTTAGTTTTAACTTTTCAAAGTTTGGCCTCCTATTAGAAATAATTATGTCTCAGATGAGTAATGTCTGTTTCCAGGGTTCAGAAAAGGTAAATCATGAAATACCACTGAAAAGAACTTTTCAACACAGCATACTTCATGTAAAAGAAATTGTTTGTTTGCTTTATTTGTGTAGATTTCTATTTGTGTTTTATGTCATGGAAATATTCCAAAATTAACAAATAATAGGGTAAAGTAATATGCAGATAGTCTAAATTCATTTTGCGTTTCTAGGTATAAGCAGACTAAATGTTGGCCCAGAATCAGTGTTGGGTTATCAGTTTATATTAAATATACTGAGTTGCCCATTTTGAAAATGCACTTTTAATAATCTCAAAAAATATATACATAATTCCTGTAAACCACAAAAAAAGGAAGCCGAAGGTTTCTGATCAATTTCTTAGAACCCTTTACCACGTAAAATTTGTCTGATATTTGATTTGTGATACAGTTTCTCCTGCTAAAGCTGCTATTATTCTGACAAGGTAGAGGTCCAGGTTCACCTTCATATACATTGAAAACAGAGCTGAATTGGTTATATAATATCATTTACATCCTAAGGAGAGATAAGCATTGTTCTGGTACTTAAATAAATAAGTCAGTGACAAACTTTGCTAGGGGAAAAACTACCCCACTTCTCTCCCACAGAAAAATTAACTTTCAGTTCGTTTTGATACAACTCTATTGCTTTGTCAGGAATTAAGCAATTATATTAGATTTTCCAAGACCTTTACCAGTAAATTATGTTTCTGTATGTAAAATAATCCCTTATTAGAGAGACAGTGTTACATGTATTTACAAAATTATATCAGTTCCATTGGGATTGTATTGATTTTTGTATTTTCCCAAAATAGTACTTTGAATTGATAGTCCTTTATGCAATGTCTTAGCAATAGTCACTATAATGCCCTTCCAGGAGAAGTGGGTAGTAATTCTTCATCATGAAAATGATATATTACATATTTAGTATCTTCCCTTTGCAGTATTGCACTTTTGTTTGACTAGAATACACCTATGAGATAGCCAAAGTTTTCAAACACAATTAACTTAGGTTGCCGGTGGAGTATTTCAGCACCATCCATGTTTCCCTTCTCTCCCTCTAGTCCTACCCACATGATCTTCATTCCTTTCTGTCTCCAGTTTAAAAGGGAAATAAAAAACCCTAGATCTTGTCAGTAAAATCTAATTTATATCAAATTTATGAGATAAAGTATTTTCCTAATTAGATCAAATGAATTTGGTTAACATCTTAGTGATTCTCTTTCTATGTAATAAAGGCAGTTGCAGTTTTCAAAGCATTAAGGCTAATGTTAACTTTAAACATTCTCTTGGGATTCAAGATACTTCTATCTAGTACTGATTGGGGAAAAGTTGTCCAGCTATCAGCTTAAAAAAAAAAAACATGCAAACATGGTTGTGTAAAGTTAAGGGTTATAAGAAAAAAAGAAATCAGTAGAATTACATAATACTAAAGTTGCAGTTGAAAGGATATCCAAGTATGTGTTGGTAGTTACTAAAAGAATTATAGCTGTTATTGCCTTGTATTTATAGCCCTGTTTCAGGTTTCATGATTCAAGTCTTAGTCCAATTTTTCTTTTGGACATTTGCAATATTTACCAGTTGTGTTTTGTGTAGTCTGAATTTGCTTTCTGTAGTTAAGCAAACGTCTTAAAAAGTCATTTGTAATTTATTAAATTACTTTCTATGATGTTCTATAGAGCAAATGGAAGTTTAATTATTTTTTATTAAACATATTCTTTGACTACCCATGATGTCAGCCTCTGTACATGACAATACTTTTATTATTTTATATGTAGTTTATTCCAGTTATGAAAGAAACATTAGTCATAAGTCTTTAAAAGGAAAGTGAACATTGGAAGAATTTTTAAGAGACAGAAGCAGGCTATAATTATACCCACAATGTTATTATTTCCTTAAGTTCTGTTCTCCCAGACCTTTAAAAATCCAGAAAGGCTCAGAGATACAGCTAACCTCTTAAAGAAATCCATTTTGGAAATCAGTAATTGTTTTTCCCTTGCTCTTAGAGGCTTTTCTAATTTATCACTGTTGTTTTTAGTGTTTGGCTGTTTTTTTTCTTTTTGTAAATACAAAAGAAATTTGTTTTCCCTCAAACTGTCAGAGTGGAACAGTGGAGTCTCATCACTCACTCATTTAACTTGACCACACTGAATTATACTGTCATGCTGAGAAAATTTTTTTTTTTTTTTCCGTTTTTGTAAAATAAGGTAAACAAAAGTCAACTGCTTCATCTGATGCTTACCCAGAGGATCAGTAATATGTTCAGTGCTGGAGGAAGAATTGGCTATGTTGGATGTTTTTGCAAGAAGATACATTACATATAAAATGATGTATTCTATATATTTTGAGCTGTAGGAAGAAAAAGAGTGAGTTGCGGGGAGAGTAATTTTTGGCTACAAGTGATGTTCAACTCACACAATAAATTTAGAACTTACATAAATGCAACTCCAGAACATAAGCTATTTATTTTTAAATGCAGAAAAATAAAAAATTATTTAAATTATCCATCAACCTACCCTGAAATACTGTTCATGGAGCTATCAAATCTTATTTATATGTATGTTATATACATATAGTGGGTTGAATAGTTTCGGGTTGACTTAAAAAAATTCACATCAACCCATAACTTCAGAATGTGACCTTAATTGGAAATAGGATCTTGGCAGATAAAATCAGTTAAGATGCAGTCATACTAAATTAAGGAGGGCCCTAAATCCAATGACTAGTGTCCTTAAGAGAAGAGGACATAAACACAGGGAGAGGGCCATGAGACAATATGCAGAGATTAGTGCAACGCAGCTACGAGCCAAGGAACACCAAGGATCGCCAGCAACCACGAGGAGCTAGGAGAGAAGCATGAAGCGGATTCTCCAGAGCCTCCGGGAGGATCCAGCCTTGCCAACACCTTGACTTTGTACTTCTGGCCTAAACTGTGGTAGGAGTAAATTTCTATTGTTTGAAGCTATCTCGTTTGTGGTAGTTTGTTGGTAGCTTTAGGAAACATACATTTTCATATTAAATCAGTATTATATAGGGCATAATGTTTGCTGTTTTGCCTTTTAATATACAGGCCTGTGTGTCAATAAGTACTCTGCAATGTGATTTTTAATACATATATTGCTCATAAAGATGGAATTTAACCAAAAACCTAAAAATGGACAGTTGAGTTTATATATTCATTTTTTTGCATCCATCTTTAGTGATTTGCTTAAGCCCTAGAATTGAAATACTTCTGTTTTTAAGGCTTTTCATTTGTGTTGCCAGTGCCAGTGATGACATTAGTTAACAGTTCATTCTACCATTAGCAACATATATTTTATGTATGATTTGATTTCTTACTAATACTGTGTATTGCATTTGAAATCTTCTTAGCCATTACTAACAGGCAAAAATAACATTTTTTAATTGAAGTATGGTTGATATACAATATTATGTAAACAGTTGTTGTTCAGCCAATAAGTTGTGTCTGACTCTTTTGCAGCTCTGTGGACTATAGCCCACAAGGCTCCTCTGTCCATGGGATTTCCCAGGCAAGAATACTGGAATAGGTTGCCGTTTCCTTCTCTAGGCAGTCTTCCCAACCCAGGGGTCAAACTCATGTCTCCTGCATTGGCAGGTTTGTTCCTTACCACTGAGCCACCAGGAAAGCCCCATTATATAAATTATAGTGTGCAATATAGAGATTCACAATTTTTAAAGGTTATACTCCATTTATAGTTATTATAAAATACTGGCTATATTCCCCATGTTGTACAATATATCCTTGTCGCATATTTTAGATTCTACATATAAGTGATACCACACACTGTTTGACTTATTTCACTTAGCATAATACCCTCCAAATCCATCTATGTTGCCAAAAATGTCAAAATTTCATTATTTTCTATGGCTGAGTATTTCGATTGTGTGTGTGTGTATAACCACATCTTCATATCATAATAAATTTTTAAATTGTTCTTCCTTTTTCTTGGTAAAAAATAAGACAATATTATAAAAAATCAGGAGGAGGAGAGGAAGAGAAGCACAAAGTAAACAAAAATCATGTTGAATACGCAGACATAATTGTTAACCTTTGAGTCATTATTTGGATATACATGTTATATATTATTTTAGTAAAAGTAAGGTTAAACTGTACGTGCCATTTTGTAACCTTTTTTCATTTACCATATCATACTAATATCTTCCCATGCCATTAAAGAATGTTTCATATTTTTAAGGGCTTTTGCATTCCACTTTTTAAAACCTTTGTCAGTTTAATAGATTAGAAATAGACCCTTATTTGAGTTTATTTTGGTAAGGAATCTGAATTTCTCCAAAGACTTAATGCACTGTCCTAGCAGTGTGTAGCATACAATCTCTCCACTGATTTGACATGCCTGTGTTGGATTGGTCATAATCTAAGTAATGCATACATTTATATGTATATGTGAATTATTTAGGTATATGTGATTTAGATCATATCTATCATAGATACATGATAATATCAATGGTATGTATGAAGTAGCCATAAGAGTAACTATACTGATAAAAGAGTAATAGATTCGAGAACAAACCAAAAAAAACAAATGTTACTAGAAATAAAGGAGAACATTTTACAATGACCGAAGGGTCAATCTATCAGGAAAATAAAACAATTATCGACATATGTGCACCTAATAACAGGTCCACAAAATACATGAAGACAAACTAACAAAACTAAAAGGAAAAATATACAATGCAGCAATAATGTAGGAGACTAATAGCTCACTTTCCATAATGGATAGAGCAACTAGGCGAAAGATCAACAAACTGATTTGAAGGTCATTATAAATCAACTAGACCCAAGAAACATCTATTGGACACCACCCAACAATAACAGAATACATGTTCTTAGAGTACACAAAGACCATTCTGCAGGATAGACCACGTAGCAAGTCCAAAGTTCTCAAATTTAAAAATATTAAGTCATACAAAGTATGTTCTCTAGTCATGATGGGAGGAAGTTAGAACTCAGTAACAAAGCTTGGAAATTTACAAATATGTGAAAACTAATAACTTATCAATAATGAGTCAAGGAAATCTCAGAGGAAGTTAAAAAATATTTTGAAATGAATGGAAACAAGTAATATACAACGACATCATATAAAAAAACCAGTGCATGAAGGGAAATGTATAGCTCTAAGTATCTACATTAAGAAAAAAAAAATCGCATATCAACCTAACTTTCTACTTTAAGGAACTAGGAAAAGCTCAAACTAAACCCAAGACAAGAAGTAAGGAAATAAAGACAAGAGCATAATTACTGAAATACAAAATAGAGACAATTAATGAAACCAAAAGGTAATTCTTTAAAAAGATCAACAAAATTGACAAACTTTTAGCTAGACTGATCAACCAAAAAAGAAAAGACTCAACTTAGTGGAATCAGGGAATTTCTTGGTGGTCCAGTGATTGGAACTCTGCACTTTCACTGATGGAGGCCTGGGTTCAATCCATAGTGGGAAACAGATGCTGCAAGCCACGTGGCATTACAAAGAAAAAGAAAAATTATTAGATGACTCAAAAGAACATCATTTGTACCAATATTACAGAAATAAAAATGTAAGAGAATATTATGAATAATTATATGCCAATAAATTAGATAACCTAGATGAAGTAGCTAAATTTCAAGAACACAACCTAGTGAAACTGAAACAAGAAGAAATAGTAACTATAATAAAGACATTGAATTACTAATTAAAAACAAAAATTATCCACAACATAATCCCTAGACTGGCCGCTTCACTGAGGGACAAAAAAAAATAAAGAATACCTATTCATCACATATTCAAATGGAAAAGAAAACAATTCCCAGCTTGTTTTATAGGCAAATATATCTCAGTACCAAAGTTAGACAAGCATTGTAAGAAAACTGGAAACAAATATCCCTTAGGAATACAGATGCCAAAATTCTTAACAAATTGCTAGCAAACTGAATCCAGCAGTACATGAAAGGTACTGTACACGACAACCAAACTGATTCTATCTCAAGAATGCAAGGATGATTCAACAATATGAGAAATAATTAATGCACTGTTAATGGGAAAGCGGGGGAGGGGGGAACATGAGTATCCCAATAGATGCAGAAAAGACATTTCACAAAGTCCAACACCATTTCATGATTAACAAAAAGGCTAGATTACACTTTGCTCAATAATGGTCATTTATGAAAAACGTACAACTAACATCATACGTAATGGTTAAAGACTGAATATTTTCTCCTAAGTGAAGACAAGACTAGGATGTCCTCTCTTACTAATTTTATTCAACATTGTTCTTCAGATTCTATCCAAAGCAAAGAAAAACAACAACAGAAGACATCTAGATTGGCCAAAGTAACCCAAGAGAGAAATGACTGGGAGCATTTGCGTTTTTTTTTTTCTTTATTTTAATCAAAGTATAGTTGATTCACAATGTTGTATTTATTTTAGGTGTACAACAAAATGATTCAGTTATATAAAATTTGTACTTCATCAGAATTAAAGTCTTTAGTTCTTCAAAGGACACCTTTAAGAAAGTGAAAAAACCCACAGAACAGGGGAAAAATTGCAAATCCTGTATCTGATCAAGTACTTCTATCAGAATATGTAAAGATCTCTTACAATTCAGTAATAGAGACAAAAATTCAGTTGTGAAATGGGCAAAAGATTTAAAAAGACATTTCTTCAAAGAAGATATAAAAAATAGCAAATAAGCCCACAAAAAGATGTTCAGCATTATTAGCCATCAGTTAGTTCAGTTCAGTTCAGTCGCTCAGTCAGGTCCAACTATTTGCGACCCCATGAATCGCAGCACGCCAGGCCTCCCTGTCCATCACCAACTGCCAGAGTTCACTCAGACTCACGTCCATCGAGTCAGTGATGCCCTCCAGCCATCTCATTCTCTGTTGTCCCCTTCTCCTCCTGCCCCCAATCCCTCCCAGCATCAGAGTCTCTTCCAATGAGTCAACTCTTCGCATGAGGTAGCCAAAGTACTGGAGTTTCAGCTTTAGCATCATTCCTTCCAAAGAACTCCCAGGGCTGATCTCCTTCAGAATGGACTGGTTGGATCTCCTTGAAGTTATTAGCCATCAGATAAATGCAAATCAAAACCAAAAAGAGATACAATGCCATACTCCTTGGAATGGCCAGAATCAAAAAAACAGATACTAACTTGGGTTAGCCATGATGTGAAGAAATTAGAACTCACATATTGCTGGAGGAATGTACAATGATGCAGCCACTTTTCAACACAACTTTGTGATTTCTTGTGGTATTCCCTTATGACAGCAATTCTATTCCTAGGTGTATACCCAAAGAAATGAAAACATGTCCAAACAAAAGCTTGTAAACAAACATTCATATTATTCGCAATAGCCCAAGAGTATAAAAATCTCAAATGACCATCAATTAATGAATGGATAAATAAAACATGATATACCCATAAATATACCAAAAATGATAGAATGAGCTCTGTTCATTTCCAAGGCAAACCATTCAATATCACAGTAATCCAAGTCTATGCCCCAACCAGTAATGCTGAAGAAGCTGAATGGTTCTATGAAGTCCTATAAGACCTTCTAGAACTAACACCCACAGATGTCCTTTTCATTATAGGGGACTGGAATGCAAACGTAGGAAGTCAAGAAACACCTGGAGTAACAGGCAAATTTGGCCTTGGAGTACAGAAAGAAGCAGGGCAAAGGCTAATAGAGTTTTGCCAAGAGAATGCGCTGGTCATAGCAAACACCCTCTTCCAACAACACAAGAGAAGACTCTACACATGGACATCACTAGATGGTCAACACCAAAATCAGATTGATTATATTCTTTGCAGCCAAAGATGGGGAAGCTCTATACAGTCAGCAAAAACAAGACTGGGAGCTGACTGTGGCTCAGACCATGAACTCCTTATTGCCAAATTCTGACTTAAATTGAATAAAGTAGGGAAAACCACTACACCTTTCAGGTATGACCTAAATCAAATCCTTTACAATTATACAATGGA